>NC_134691.1:52364605-52964605 GCF_050947455.1 Rhinoderma darwinii
TCTTCACGTGTCCAGGATGTCACATTATCCTCATACGTGTAACGGACCCATATTATCACACTAGTGATATGATATATCATAAGACAAAAGAATGCATGAGAATCCCTCTCGCTTTTAATATCTCTCTATCACTTAGAAACCTAATAGGAGACTAGAAACAATTCAACAAATAATAAACATATTTTATTGATGCAATAAGACTTGATGCATTGAACATAGCCCCGTCAAATATCATAGTACAATAACATTGAAAAATAATTAAAGAAGTTCCGAAGTTCTGTTGGGAGTGGTATTCCAATCTAAAAAAATACAAAACATAATTGTTTTTAGTATTTATAAGACATTGACAGTAAATATGAGATATAGATATTGATATTAATGTGTCAACAATCATCATACTGAAGAGAACATCAAGAGAACACGAGGGAACGGAGCTCATAAGGCTATTCTATCTACAACAAATTCTACATTAAGTCCACAAGGTTTTAAGGAGTTCAGTAAAAATATCCATCTTAATTCTTTTTTGTGTAAAACCAGATGGCGATCACCACCAAATTGTAATGGAGGAACATGGTCCAGAATCATAAATGTTAGATCCCTTTCATTGTGACCATGTTCCGAAAAATGTTTAGCTACAGGTAAATCAAGTTTCTTTTTACGTATAGAAAAACGGTGATTGTTTAGACGAGTTTTAAAGGAACAGGTGGTTTCACCCACATAAAGGAGGCCACAGGGACACCATAGCACATATATGACCCACTCTGAGTCACAGGTGAAATTGTGTTTAATTTTAAACTGTTGTCCAGTCAACGGATGTCTAAAAAATTCCCCTTTGCACATCAAAGCACAATTAACACATCTGTAACATGGAATATTGCCAGGTTTTAGTGGTTTAAAAATAGGTTGTGTCGTTTTCTTATGATCTGGCATTCTGGTTTTCACCAGTCTATCTCGAAGATTTTGTGGGCGTCTATAGGACATAAGTGGATCATTATTCAATTCATCAATGTGTCCAAAACTATTGCTAATAATTGGCCAATGTCTATTCATAATTTTGGAAATGTCTCCACTTCTATCATTATAAGTAGAGATAAATGGAATACGTTTCCGTTTTCCATGCGCTGACGGTTTTTTAGACTGCAATAAACTGTCCCTCGCTACATTATCAATCTTCTTTCTATGTGTCCACAGTAATGTTTTGGGGTAACCTCTTTGTAAAAAGTTACTAACCATAGTGTCTAAAGATATATCAAGATCCTCCTGTCTGTCGGTATTGCGTTTGGCCCTAATCATTTGGCTGTACGGCAAGGACCTTACCATACTTCTCGGATGGCAACTATCAAATCGTAACAGAGTGTTCCTATCGGTCTCTTTCGTGTACATTTTAGTTCTAATTATATTATTCACAATAGATACAGTAACATCCAAGAATTGGATATTATCCATAGAATGTATCATCGTAAATTGAATATCATCATCTATTGAATTAAGAAACCTATGAAAATCAATTAATGTAGTGACAGTGTCAGTCCAAATGAGGAAGATGTCATCTATGTATCGCCACCACTTCAAAACATGTGAGAAGTGGTGGGATACATAGACCGACCCCTCCTCAATGTTGTCCATGAAAATGTTGGCGTACGTGGGAGCCATGTTAGACCCCATGGCCGTTCCTTTCAACTGAATATAATAACTCTCTTTGAATATGAAATAGTTAGATGTCAAAATAAGTTCCACTAATGAAATAATAAACTCACAAGTAGCATTGTCATAGTCAGAAGTCAATAATTTACGTCGTACAGCATCAAGACCCTTGTTGTGATCAATCGAGGTATAAAGAGATGTAACATCAAAGGAGACCAAAATGGACCCCTCTGGTAGTTTTATAGATTTTAATTTCTGTAGAAAATCAGTGGTGTCTCTAATGAGTTGATCCATAACCATGATCTCACTATAAAACCTGCTGATAAGGGTGGAGCAATCGTGGTTATGGATTCAGATATGTACTTGAGAGAATGTTACAGACAACTAGCAGATACCAATGTATATAGAGTACTAAAAAATGATCCTAGACAGGATATTTCAAAAAGAATTACTTCACTTATTAAAACAGCTCTAGATGAAGATATAATTGATCAAATGCTACATAAATTTTTCACTGTTGAATTTCCTGTTACTCCTTGCTTATATATATTACCAAAAATCCACAAAGATTTAATGAACCCACCAGGTCGCCCTATTGTATCTGGCCGGGGCTCATTAATAAGTAACATCTCTATCTTTGTGGACAAAGTGCTGAGAAATTTTGCTATTAACTCCAAATCTTATATTAGAGACACCACTGATTTTCTACAGAAATTAAAATCTATAAAACTACCAGAGGGGTCCATTTTGGTCTCCTTTGATGTTACATCTCTTTATACCTCGATTGATCACAACAAGGGTCTTGATGCTGTACGACGTAAATTATTGACTTCTGACTATGACAATGCTACTTGTGAGTTTATTATTTCATTAGTGGAACTTATTTTGACATCTAACTATTTCATATTCAAAGAGAGTTATTATATTCAGTTGAAAGGAACGGCCATGGGGTCTAACATGGCTCCCACGTACGCCAACATTTTCATGGACAACATTGAGGAGGGGTCGGTCTATGTATCCCACCACTTCTCACATGTTTTGAAGTGGTGGCGATACATAGATGACATCTTCCTCATTTGGACTGACACTGTCACTACATTAATTGATTTTCATAGGTTTCTTAATTCAATAGATGATGATATTCAATTTACGATGATACATTCTATGGATAATATCCAATTCTTGGATGTTACTGTATCTATTGTGAATAATATAATTAGAACTAAAATGTACACGAAAGAGACCGATAGGAACACTCTGTTACGATTTGATAGTTGCCATCCGAGAAGTATGGTAAGGTCCTTGCCGTACAGCCAAATGATTAGGGCCAAACGCAATACCGACAGACAGGAGGATCTTGATATATCTTTAGACACTATGGTTAGTAACTTTTTACAAAGAGGTTACCCCAAAACATTACTGTGGACACATAGAAAGAAGATTGATAATGTAGCGAGGGACAGTTTATTGCAGTCTAAAAAACCGTCAGCGCATGGAAAACGGAAACGTATTCCATTTATCTCTACTTATAATGATAGAAGTGGAGACATTTCCAAAATTATGAATAGACATTGGCCAATTATTAGCAATAGTTTTGGACACATTGATGTATTGAATAATGATCCACTTATGTCCTATAGACGCCCACAAAATCTTCGAGATAGACTGGTGAAAACCAGAATGCCAGATCATAAGAAAACGACACAACCTATTTTTAAACCACTAAAACCTGGCAATATTCCATGTTACAGATGTGTTAATTGTGCTTTGATGTGCAAAGGGGAATTTTTTAGACATCCGTTGACTGGACAACAGTTTAAAATTAAACACAATTTCACCTGTGACTCAGAGTGGGTCATATATGTGCTATGGTGTCCCTGTGGCCTCCTTTATGTGGGTGAAACCACCTGTTCCTTTAAAACTCGTCTAAACAATCACCGTTTTTCTATACGTAAAAAGAAACTTGATTTACCTGTAGCTAAACATTTTTCGGAACATGGTCACAATGAAAGGGATCTAACATTTATGATTCTGGACCATGTTCCTCCATTACAATTTGGTGGTGATCGCCATCTGGTTTTACACAAAAAAGAATTAAGATGGATATTTTTACTGAACTCCTTAAAACCTTGTGGACTTAATGTAGAATTTGTTGTAGATAGAATAGCCTTATGAGCTCCGTTCCCTCGTGTTCTCTTGATGTTCTCTTCAGTATGATGATTGTTGACACATTAATATCAATATCTATATCTCATATTTACTGTCAATGTCTTATAAATACTAAAAACAATTATGTTTTGTATTTTTTTAGATTGGAATACCACTCCCAACAGAACTTCGGAACTTCTTTAATTATTTTTCAATGTTATTGTACTATGATATTTGACGGGGCTATGTTCAATGCATCAAGTCTTATTGCATCAATAAAATATGTTTATTATTTGTTGAATTGTTTCTAGTCTCCTATTAGGTTTCTAAGTGATAGAGAGATATTAAAAGCGAGAGGGATTCTCATGCATTCTTTTGTCTTATGATAATATGGGTCCGTTACACGTATGAGGATAATGTGACATCCTGGACACGTGAAGACGTGACTATGTGGTCCCATAACTCTGGGAACAAGATCGTTCTGAGTACTTGGTTGTATACAGAGGTCTTTGAACCCACGTGTGGATCATCTTTAAAAGCCGATATAAAGCTACTTTTAGATATTCCTAATATCTCCATCACTTACTATAGGGAGCATTTACTAATATATCTGTATTTTTTTACATTCATGACTTTTTGACTGACATAGCCGTGTCAATGGATGTTTATAGTAATGTTACAGCAGTTGCTTAGCAACTTACGATGCCATGACACATGGGGCGACTCAGTGGAACGCATTGACACGCATTACATCATATGGATGCGATCTATGCTCTCTGCTGCGGAGTGATGATTTACTTCCGCCTCGGGGGATTACACTGATGTGTCGAATTTCAATTACCACGAGGGATGCAGCAGAGTGCTGCAACACACTTGAATGGAGTAGTTGAGTCTGAAGTTCTGATTGGTGAGTGAAGATATGCCAATGGATTTTACACCACTGCTGCATAAATGATTATAATGTAATCAGTTGTTTTTAATGTTTTTGTTATTATGTATTGTTATTCACGATGTCACATACACACTTCTGTATTTTCTGTATCATGTCTATGTTTATGATGATACCGTACACAATATATGATGTTTGTTTTCATACACTTTGTATTTGATTGTTTTATAATGAGACTAATTATGTAAAAGAGTCTCAAACATATATAAACTTGCTGAGTAGATGTGTCACTAGGCTTGATAAAGATCCTATTGTAGGATTGAAACGTTGCTGTTAGTTTGGATTGAATAAACCACCATTTTTTTCATGTTGGAGTGCTGCAAATTTTCTTCTGCTATATATCATTATACGTCCTAGGATCGGGACGTTTTGCTGGGCACCTGGTCGATTATTCATTAGTGAGTGCTGCTGTCTTCTTGTGCACATATATATATATATATATATATATATACACATACATACAAATATATATATATATATATATATATATATATAGGCATATACTGTATGTATAGCACTTCAGCACTTAAACGGTTACATTTGCACAGCATTCCCTCTAGAATTATGTGTGGGAGATCAGCGTGTAACTATAGATTCGCATTGAATCATGAGGATGCCAGGAGCTACGGTATATAATAAGGTTTTATTTACAGCATAGATAACAATTTCCACTTGAACGTGGGATTTTGAAATAGTACGTCATTATAAGAAGCTCTTGCTGTTGTCTCATACCCTGCAGTACAATAAGTGGAATTCAGTGTAGTGTTTACTACTTATTACTGTGTCTATGTGTTCTGAGGTTGGAAGCCACACATATGTCGGCCTTCCATGGTTGGTCATTATACATTTACAAAGTTTTCCATTTGTAATCGCCGCTTTACTGTACTTGTGGCAAGTTTACATCTGGATAACTTTTTTTAAGGCACTGAAAGGCAGGGGCGAACACATGGGAGGGGGCTACATGGTTAAAAACGCCCCTTTGCACCCCTTTCAACCATATCCGCATCCTCAAGTTGCGGATACTGTTAAAAACTCAAAGCAGCCCGGCGTGATGCAGTAGCCTGTGAGCTGCTCCATTTATCATGGCAACAGGGTTAGGTGAGTATTAATTTTATTATTTTTCAGAGGCAATATTACTGTGTAAGGGCACTAAGTGGGCATTTTTACTGTGTGTTGGGTAATATCACAGTGTAGGGGCAGAAAGTGGGCACTATTACTGTGTATAGGTTGTAATGGGGCACTATCACTGTGAGCAGGGCACTATTACAGTGAGACGGGCACTAAGGGGACACTATTACTGAGAGGAGGACATTTAGTGAGTACTGTTACGGTATAGGGACACTAAGAGGCACTATTACTATGTAGGTGCAGAAAGGTGGCACTATTTCTGTGTAGAGACAGTAAGAGAGCTCTTTTACCATGTAAGGGGACACTATTACTGTGAAGAGGGCAATAAGGGTGCACTATTACTGTTTGCAGGACACTAAATAAGCACTGTTACTGTATAGGAGCAGCAAGAGAAAACTAGTACTGTGTAGGGGCACAGTTATAGTGAAGAAGGCACTAAGGGGCACTATTACTGTGTAGAGGCAGTAAGGGACACTATTACAGTGAAAAGGGCACTAAGGGGGCACTATTACTGTTATGCGGACACTAAGTAAGCACTGTTACTGTATAGGGGTAGCAAGTGGACACTATTACTGTGCAGGGGTAGTAAGAGGGCACTATTATAGTGAAGAGGGCACTAAGGGGTCACTATTACTGTCTAGGGGCTGTAAGGGGACACTTTTAATGTATAAGGGGGCACTATTACAATGAAGAGGGCACTATAGGGACACTATTACTGTGAGGAGGACACTAAGTAAGCACTGTCACGGGGGGCGTGGCCTAGCGGTGAATGTGAGAGGACGTGTGTGACCGGAGCTCCTGCTGTACTCATCCTTTAAGGTCCATATATCCCGTAAAATTCGGGGAAAATAGCTTCCCCAGGGTCTTACCAGAGTCTGGAGGTGGAGGAGCACGAGTACCCGGCCATAATGACGCGCTCCAAGAAGCAGAAGTCGCCGCCAGCGAGTCCCGGGTCCCGCGCTCAAGATGGCGCCGAGGAGAAGGAAGGCCGCAATAGAGGCCTCCGGCAGGAAGTTGTGGAGAAGCTGGAGAGGTTCGCCCGCACGCCGAGAGCAGGGGGGGGGGCGGCTGCACAGCAGCGAAAGTCGGCTGGAGATCAGGCAGCTGGAGGCTCATCGTATGGATCCAGGTACTCTCCTTTGGCGGGGGACATGAGAAGTGAGGAGGAGGAGGAGGAGGAGGAAGAGATGAGTGGCGCCATGCAGGATCAGCCAGGTGCTGGAGGGAAAAGTGGAGTAAGGAAGGAGGAACCCTCCCTAAAGGACATTTTGGCAGCGGTGAAGCAAAATTCTATGGTCCTTAATACCTTAGCAAGCCAGATGGGTGGATTGAAGGAGGACATTTTGCTGCTCAGGAATGATTTGCAGAAAGTTGCGGAACGCACTACTGCCGTGGAAGGGAGAGTCTCAGACATGGAGGATGCGATTCCTCACATAAAGCAGGATGTACAGGCACACTCGCAGGCAGTGGCGACATTGCTGGCTAAGACAGACGATATGGAAAATCGGCTGAGACGGAATAACGTGCGCCTTGTGGGGGTTCCGGAAAGAGTGGAGGGAACGAATCCGGATGACTTCTTTGAAAAGTGGCTGATAGACACATTTGGCAGAGAGGAATTGACCCCTTTATTTGCGGTGGAGAGAGCGCACAGGGTGCCGACCAGACCTGGCCCTCCGGGAAGGCCGCGGAGACCGGTGCTGATAAAGATTCTACATTATAAAGATAGAGACAAGATCCTCAGGAAAGCTAGAGAACGTCAAGACATCTCCTTTAATGGGGTGAAAGTGTCCTTCTTCCCGGATTTCTCTATGGAAGTACAACGGAAAAGATCACAGTTTATGGATATAAAGAGACGTCTAAGGGCGTTACAAGTGCAATATTCAATGATGTATCCTGCCCGTTTGAGAGTGGTGGCGCTGGGCACAACTTCCTTTTTCGAGACACCGAGAGAAGCGGTTAGATGGTTGGATAGCCATGAAAGTCAGCTGAGACCGGCAGAGGGAAGGCATTGATCCGGAACAGACCGGCTGACAAAAGGAGGATGGGGTTGCGGGACTGCACCAGGTGTCGTAGAAAAAATTGCAAGATATGGCATTGAGGGTTTCGGGTCATGTTGGACTTGGAGTTGGAGGGCATGGTTGCGGTGAACGCGGAAGACCGGAAGAGGAGGAATGTGTTTATGGACATTGAGGGGTACTGATATGCTGAAGGGATGGTAGTTTATTTGCAAGAAAATGGCAGCGGGAGGGATGGTCAGTTACGCGGGAAAAGTGCATAACGAGTTATGGTATTGTTGAATGTACGGTGGGCGGAGTTGACCTGCCGACGCTTGTTATGGGTAATGGCAGATACGTTCTGTCGCCCCAACCCTTGGAAAGGGGTAGGTTTACGGGGGAGGTTGCAGGGGGGGAGGGGAGGGAGGGAAAGAGGACCCAGCCGGTCGGATATGTAAAATTACGAGAACAGGATAGGATGTGTTGGGATATGTTGAGGGATGATGGGATCACTTAATTGTTTGTCCTGGAATGTACGGGGCCTGCGGGAAGCCAGAAAACGACAGGCGGTATTTGATTTTATTAGGAAACAGGAGTCGAGGGTGATAGGATTACAGGAGACACATATGACTAGGGATTCAGTTTCCATGATGCATAGGGCCTGGGTAGGCCATAGTTTTCATTCTTACCATACTACATATTCAAGGGGGGTGAGTCTTCTCATACATAGGGCAGTGCCATTTGTATGTCACGACTCCTTCCAGGATGGGGAGGGGCGGTATGTGGGGGTACACTGTACGATGTATCATTGGAATTGTGTGTTGGTGGTGTTGTATGTCCCCCCTCCATTTTCTAGCGGATGTATCAAGAAAGTGGTGGAGGAACTGGCTAGGTACCCGGAGGTGCCGTTACTAGTGATGGGGGATTTTAACGCAGTATTGAATACCAATATGGATAAATTCGGCATGACAGGGGGAGGTGTAACAGCGTTTGGCCATCTGGTTGCGGAAATGGGTTGGCGGGACATATGGAGGGATAAACATCCAAATAGCTTTCAGTATTCTTGTGCGTCTTCCACATATCAGTCTTTATCCAGGATAGACCTAATCTTGTGCTCACCGGCAGCGGTACCATTTGTAGCCCAGATAGAATACTTGCAAAGAGCGTTATCGGACCATTCTCCTTTGTTAATGAAGGTAGAGACGGAGGGGAGGACAGGGCGGGGGCAAGGGTGCTGGAAACTCAATGCCTTTTGGCTGAAGCTGATAGATAATAAACAAATTTTAGATCTCATAAAGGAATACTTTCAGTTCAACTCAGGAACGGTACCGCAAGAGATACTGTGGGACGCGATGAAGGCGTGGCTGAGAGGGGTGTTCATCCAGCACATTTCAGCAGTAAAAACACGGTCTAGACAATTAGGAGAAGCGTTGTTGGAAAGGGTAACGGAGACAGAAAGGCTACATATAATAGATAACACACCAGACACATTAAAGCATTGGGTGGAGGCGCAGCGGTTGTTAAAACAACATCAGTTGGAGAGGGCAGATAACAAAAGGCAATATTATAAGGAGGGGGAAACCACTGGATGGCTGTTGGCAAGGATGGCGCAGGCTCAGAGGGAGAATAATTACATACACACTATTAAAGGGGAGGGGGGGAAGTTGGAGACTGATACAGGACAGATTTTGAAAGTGTTTCAGCAGTTCTACTCGGATTTGTATGCCTCTAGGGCAGAGCACACACCTCAGCAGCTGGAAGAGTATATAGGGGAGATAGAACTTCCTAGGTTGGGAGGGGAGGAGAGAGGGACATTGGAGGAGCCCATATCTCTGGAGGAACTCCAGGCGGCTATAGGGATACTAGCCAGTGAAAAGGCGCCGGGGCCGGATGGTCTTCCGGTGGAAGTTTTTAAGGAATATGGGGAGGAGCTGGCACCGCAGTTATTGGCCACTCTTTTAGATAGCTTTGATAGGGGGCGGCTTCCGGAAACAATGTATGAAGCGACTATAGTAGTTCTGCCTAAAGAGGGGAAGGATCCTCAGCTCCCGGGCTCTTATAGACCAGTTTCACTGCTGACGGCGGATATTAAAATCATGGCGAAAGTATTGGCGCTTCGACTAGCTAAAGTAGTGGCTGGGGTGGTACATGGAGATCAGGCCGGCTTTATGCCATCCAAATCGACGGCGGTGAATCTGAGACGGCTGTTCTTGAATTTACAAGTTCTGCCGGATAATCGTGGGGGGAGAGCCATTATGTCCTTAGATGCGGCTAAAGCATTCGATTGCGTGGAATGGAAATATTTGTGGTCAGTTCTGGAAAAAATGGGATTTGGCCCTAATTATATAAAATGGGTAAAGTTGTTGTATGTAGCCCCGACAGCAAAGATAAGGGTGAATGGGGTGTTATCGGATCGGTTTGCGCTGGAGCGGGGAACGCGTCAGGGATGTCCATTATCTCCATTGTTGTTCGCGTTGGCGGTGGAACCCTTGGCGTGTGCAGTGAGACAACATGAACATATTCAGGGGTTGAGATATGGGGGGGTGGAGGAACGAATTGCACTATATGCAGACGATATGCTGTTATTCATGGCGGATACCGAGCGCACACTACCGTTAGTGATGGCCCTAATTAAGCGGTTTGGGAAATATTCAGGACTACTCATTAATTGGTCAAAATCGGCTCTAATGCTCATGGACCCGGGGGTTATCCAGAATGGGGAAGAGGAGGTGGAGATACCGGTGGTTATGGAATTTAAGTATTTGGGGGTGAGGGTGACGGCGAAAGTACAGTATTATATGTCCCTTAATGTAATGCCACTGTTAACAACGATAAAAGCCAAAGTAGAGGCGTGGAATAAGTTACCGCTATCGGCTCTGGGTAGGACGAATTTGATTAAAATGATCCTTATGCCCCAGGTGCTGTATGTCCTACATAACGCACCGGTATGGATCCCCAAATATTGGTTCAGGAGATTGCATAACCTTTTTAGGGACCTAGTATGGAAGAAGGGGGTACCTAGGATTAAACTGGAGAAATTACAGCTGCCAAAGGAGGAGGGGGGCCTGGCTGTGCCCAATGCTTGGGTGTATTATTTAGCTGCCCAATGTCAGCATTTCTGGGGGTGGGAGCAGGAAGAGACATGGGGGTCCAGTGCGCGCATCCTATCATATCTGGGGGGGGGGGAGAACCCGTTGGCAGGACTGGAAGCGCACAGCTATAAACAGATGGCGAGTACCAGACCCACTCTGCTGCTCATACACAAGGTGTGGTGGCAGTGCAAACAATTGCTGGGGATAGGAGAGTGCACTAAATATACACCACTCTGGAGGAATGCTTACTTGGGGGAATTGGGTAAATTGGAAGGGATGCAGGGGTGGGAGCAGCGAGGCATAATACGATTGAGTCAGTTGTACGAGGGAGGCATACTTAAATCTTTTCAGCAAATGAGGGAGGAGTTTCAACTGGACTCCCGCATGTTCTATCAGTACCTGCAGATTCGGCACGCTGTGCAGACACAAGCGGTCAGTGTGGACCTGACGATGCACGCCGCGGGGGTGTTGGAGCATATTGCAAAAGCAGTAACGTCAAAAGGATTAATTTCATTGGTTTATCGCAGGTTATTGGTGGAACATCTGGGGGATCCTATGGCACCAGTGAAAGCTGTATGGGAGAGGGATGTGGGTCCTATTACAACAGACCACTGGGAGGCGGTATTGGCAGCAACATGTACTTTGTCCATTAATGTAGCACAACGAAGATCGCAGTTGTTTCTGATACATAGGGTGTATAGGACCCCGTGGGTGCTGAAACAAATGGGATTAAGAGCGGATGCCAAGTGCCCTAGGTGCCCGGAAGAAAAAGCAGACATCCTTCATATGTTCTGGACATGCGGGAGGTTGGGGAGTCTGTGGACGGAAATATTGGAACTAGTGGGGAGAGTGTTTGAGGTACAGATCCCATGGGATCCTGTGGTAATGCTGCTAGGGTATGTTGGAGATTTGGTGGGAGATAGGATGTCAGGGTTGGCAATTGCTAAAATACTGTATCAAGTTAGGAAAGGAATAGCAAAGCACTGGCTGGATGCGGAGCCACCATCAAAACAAGAAATCATAGGGGCACTTAACTCACAGGTTCTGATGGTATATAGGATATACTCCAAGAGGGGGTCCAGGGTCAAGTTTGACAAACAATGGGCTAGGTGGATTGATCAATCTGGGTATGCTTCTGTGGAGCTAATGACATTAAGGCAACAAGTGCAGGTATAGGGCCACTGACGGGGGGGTGCATACAGAGAGCAGGTGTAAAATGGGGAATGGAAAAGGGGAAGAGAAGGAGAGAGGATTGGAAAAGTGGTACTGAGTAGACCGGCTGGGGGGATACAAGGGGGAGTTGGGGGGAAGGGAATGTTTGGTTGGATGTAAATAATTGGGTCTGTTGAAATTTGCTTATACACTGTATGAGAACGTACAATGACCTGTAAAAATGTGGAGTTTTTTTAATAAAATTGAACTGATTAAAAAAAAAAAAAGTAAGCACTGTCACTTATAAGGACAGCAAGAGAACATTATTACTGTGTAGAGGCAATGAGGGGGCACTATTACAGTGAATAAGGTACTAAGGGGCATTATTATTGTGAAGAGGACACTAAGTGAGCACATTTACTGTATAGAGAATGCAAGGGGCACTATTAATGTGAGGAAGGCATTAAGCAGGCACTATTACTGTGTTGGACACAAAGAAAATAACTATTATTGTGGAGGGCACAAAGGAGGCACTATTTGTGGGGCACCAATGCAGTCTGGGGCACAATCAGTTTGGCATTATTTTTTGGGAGAGTATATAATTTTATAGGGGCACCCGGGGCAGCAGCAGGCACAGTACTGGGGGAAGCAGCAAAATTGTAAGTTTGGTTGGGGAACAGTTGGGGATGGTGCTGGAAAAGCAAAAATCCTGTACTCAGCAGAGTTTGGGGAGAAAGGATCCCAGCCTCCTCTCCAGAATGAAATACTAGGAACCTTTCTCCCTGATAGCCGGCAGCCACCTGCTCTGCTCAGCCTGCTGTAGTAGGAGCTATGAAAACTGGGAAAGGTGCAGTCCGGCCAAAGGTTCAGAATGAATTTTATTTAAACCTTACATTGAGAAAATCCTGCCTATGACCCTGATGAAAAGTGTAGACTGCTCTTTTCATAACCACATAAAAAGTATAGGTTAAATTATACATTGTTTTACAATAGAAGTAATAGCAAACGGATCCAAATGAATGGATATACAGTGAAGGAAATAAGTATTTGATCCCTTGCTGATTTTGTAAGTTTGCCCACTGTCAAAGACATGAACAGTCTAGAATTTTTAGGCTAGGTTAATTTTACCAGTGAGAGATAGATTATATAAAAAAAAAAAAAATAAATCACATTGTCAAAATTATATATATTTATTTGCATTGTGCACAGAGAAATAAGTATTTGATCCCCTACCAACCATTAAGAGTTCAGCCTCCTCCAGACCAGTTACACGCTCCAAATCAACTTGGTGCCTGCATTAAAGACAGCTGTCTTAAATGGTCACCTGTATAAAAAACTCCTGTCCACAGACTCAATTAATCAGTCTGACTCTAACCTCTACAACATGGGCAAGACCAAAGAGCTTTCTAAGGATTTCAGGGACAAGATCATAGACCTGCACAAGGCTGGAATGGGCTACAGAAGCATAAGTAAGACGCTGGGTGAGAAGTAGACAACTGTTGGTGCAATAGTAAGAAACTGGAAGACATACAAAATGACTGTCAATCGACATCGATCTGGGGCTCCATGCAAAATCTCACCTCGTGGGGTATCCTTTATCCTGAGGAAGGTGAGCGCTCAGCCGAAAACTACACGGGGGGAACTTGTTAATGATCTCAAGGCAGCTGGGACCACAGTCACCAAGAAAACCATTGGTAACACATTACGCCGTAATGGATTAAAATCCTGCAGTTCCCGCAAGGTCCCCCTGCTCAAGAAGGCACATGTACAGGCCCGTCTGAAGTTTGCAAATGAACATCTGGATGATTCTGAGAGTGATTGGGAGAAGGTGCTGTGGTCAGATGAGACTAAAATTGAGCTCTATGGCATTAACTCAACTCGCCGTGTTTGGAGGAAGAGAAATGCTGCCTATGACCCAAAGAACACTGTCCCCACTGTCAAGCATGGAGGTGGAAACATTATGTTTTGGGGGTGTTTCTCTGCTAAGGGTACAGGACTACTTCACCGCATCAATGGGAGAATGGATGGAGCCATGTACCGTCAAATCCTGAGTGACAACCTCCTTCCCTCCGCCAGGACATTAAAAATGGCTCGTGGCTGGGTCTTCCAGCACGACAATTACCCGAAACATACAGCCAAGGCAACAAAGGAGTGGCTCAAAAAGAAGCACATTAAGGTCATGGAGTGGCCTAGCCAGTCTCCAGACCTTAATCCCATCGAAAACTTATGGAGGGAGCTGAAGATCCGAGTTGCCAAGTGACAGCCTCGAAATCTTAATGATTTACAGATGATCTGCAAAGAGGAGTGGGCCAAAATTCCATCTAACATGTGTGCAAACCTCATCATCAACTACAAAAAACGTCTCACTGCTGTGCTTGCCGATAAGGGTTTTGCCACCAAGTATTAAGTCTTGTTTGCCAAAGGGATCAAATACTTATTTCTCTGTGCACAATGCAAATAAATATATATAATTTTGACTATGTGATTTTCTGTTTTTTTTTTTTATATAATCTATCTCTCACTGGTAAAATTAACCTAGCCTAAAAATTCTAGACTGTTCATGTCTTTGACAGTGGGCAAACTTACAAAATCAGCAAGGAATCAAATACTTATTTCCTTCACTGTACATGTGTATATGTGATTAAATATTACACTGTGCAATTGACTGTTGCAACAGTAGGTATTTAATTTAAAGTGAATGAAAATCTAAGTACTATCACTGCCTGTATGAACGATTAAAAATTTTATTTTATTAAGGTAGTCAATATTAAATGAGGTGATGAAATTTACATTCTGTTTGTTAAATTTATTTTTTGTAGTTTTTTCACCATTGGTAGTATTAGACGGTATTGGTTCTTTAATGCATTCAGATTGGGTCATACTTCTTGCTCTTATCTCTGCACCCTTGATTAGGCTCCTGGGAAAACCTTTTTCTAGAAATCTTTTATTGAGAATCTTGCATTCTTTATTGAAACTAATATCATCAGAACAATTTTTTCTTATCCTCCGATATTGTCCAAACGGGACATTTTTTAGCCAGGGTGTGTGGTGTGCACTTGTGAAATCCAGATAACTATTTACATCCACACTCTTAAAATGGGTACTGGTGGAAAAAAGGTTCCCATTATTTTTAATTGTTATGTCCAAAAAATCAATGATAGTAGCTGAATAAGTGTATGTAAAAGTAAGGCCAAATGTATTTTTATTTAAATAATCAATAAAAGCTTTAGCAGCGGATGTGTCCCCTCTCCAGATAAAAAACAGATCATCGATGTACCGTTTATAGTAAATAATATGGTTTTTGAATATATGTTCATTCCAGATGAAAGAATCCTCAAAGGACCCCATGTAGAGGTTTGCATATGACGGTGCAAAACGAGTCCCCATTGCGCAACCCTTAATTTGTTTATAAAAAACGTCCTCAAAAGTAAAAGCATTATGTGTTAGAATAAAATCAATACAATCAATAAGAAAAGTCAATTGCCTATTTGGAATACGGGGATCTAGCGCAAGGAAAGAGGAAACAGCCTCCATACCTTGTGTGTGTGGGATGTTGGTATAAAGCGACGAAACATCTGCAGTAAGGAAACTCAAATCGGATAGTTTATATAAGGGTTGTAGTTGTAATAATTCTCTAATTAGCTGTGTTGAATCTTTTAGGTAAGAAGGTAATTTTAAAACCAAGGGTTGGAGATGAATATCGATATAATGTGATAGATTATTGGTTAAAGACCCTATCCCTGAAATAATGGGTCGGCCTGGGGGATTAGACAGATGTTTATGTATTTTTGGCAGATGGTACATGAAAGGGGTTGCAGGAAAAGGGACCGTTAGAAAAAGTTTTTCTTTTTTACATAACAGATCATCAGCAAAAGCAGAATCAATGAGGGATTTGTATTCTGTTTCGTATTTCGGAATGGGATTAGAACTTAATTTCTCATAAAATGATGTATCGGAAAGTAATCTTAAGGCTTCGTTAACATAGTCTAAACGGTCCTGTACCACGATACCTCCCCCTTTATCCGCGGATCGTATCACTATATTGTGATTTTTTTTGTATATTTTTAAGCCCTTTACGTTGAGAGTAGGATAAATTGTCAGATGGTGGGATAAAATGTTCTAACGTTTTGAAATCGTTGCTTATTAAATTGGAAAATGTTTCAATTGCAGGGCCACGGTGATGGAGGGGGTAAAAATGGGATTTGGGCTGTACATTGGTCCTAACAGGCATGGAGATGTCTACTGGGAGAGAAGCCGTAAGGGCCGTGGGGGGGCAGATGGCAAAATGACGTAACAGAGTTATTTTGCGTAAAAATTTATTAAGGTCCATGAAAATCTCGAAGTCATCTGGAGATGAGGTGGGACAAAAGGACAGACCTTTGGAAAGTAGGCTTTGTTCATTGAGGTTAAACGTGTATTTGGAAAGGTTGAATATTTTTATTTTGTCAATCTGTATTTCCTCTTGGGTGAGAGGGGTAGGGTCCATGGAACGACCTCTACCCCCTCTGCAACCTCTAGGTCTGTTTCTAGTTTTCTTTTTGATGTTATTTTGTGTATTTTTTGAAAGTATGTACTGATGTTCTGAGATTTGGGGCTTTTGGGTAAGGGCAGAGTGGTAGGAAGATCCGGAGGCATGGTAGGTAGACAAGGAAGATATAAAAAAGGACTGAGGGGGATGGTTTGGTCAGGACAAGAGGAAAAGTCATCTAATAGTGGAACAGATGTGGAAGGGTCATGACTATGATGGACAAGGGATACAGGAGTGTGTTCAAAGGAAGATGAGAGGTTTGTGGAGCAAATTGTAAGATCCATAGAGTTGTTAAAAATAGAAAGATCCGAAACCGAGCCAGGGGGTGTATCTGGTAGAAGGTTGATTAATTTTAGATGTGCATCCAAATCGTGAGACTTGAATGCATACTGTGGGATGATGCCTAAAGACTTTGAACAAGATGATTGGTTTACCTGAGGTCCAAGAACATTATGAATGGAAATGGGTGGGCTTGCAATAATTTTTGGAGTGGTGGTGCCAATGGATGGTAAAGAGGGGCCAACCTTGGATATGTTTATGACGGGTAATCCTAAATTAACCTGAGAAGGCTTGAATGAGGGTTTTTTTGTGGATATGAAAGTGGACAGGTTTTTCTTAGATATTTTGGGAGAAATGATTGGAGGAAAATATTTGGTGGTCGTGGGACGTACAGAGGACCAATCTCCCAAGGCATTGTTTAAGTAGTCTTCCCTATCTCTTGTTAGTTTACGCATTTTTTTAGAAATGACATTTTTCTCAAAGATCTTTAAATGATCTAAGGTAGATGATTCAAGTTTATTAAAATCAGGATGTTGGAGGAAAGGTTCAAATTGGTCAATCAAACCTTCAATGGTGGTTGCAAGCGCTAGACACAATTCAGATCTTTTATAAACAAGACGATCAATAAAACCCAAACTACAGTGTTCGATGTAGTTAGACCAATTGATACTAAAGTCATTATCAGTAGGATAAGGTGAGTTGAACAAAAGTCTGAGGCCTCTCGGGGCCATCTTTTCAGAAATGTATAGGTTGAGAAAATAGCAATCGATGCTGTGGAAAGCTTCTTCCTTCAGTAAATCTTCCAGGCGCAGAAACAACTCTGTCATGGCTTTGGTTAGTTCCGGATTTATGGGGCTGATCAGAGATGTCACGTCGGCAATTTTTCCATTTGTATTCAGCATTTGTGTTAGTAGAGAGTCCCGGGATGACCCCCTCAGAGCGATCGATTCCAACATGATTGAACAATGTAGGATGGAAACCACAAAAAACCAAACGGGAATCCACAAGAATGGTAACAGGACAGTGAAGTATTGATGATTTTGTTCGGTGGTAAACAGAAGAATTGTAACGGCAGCCTGTGTGTGAGGTCCTACACAGTGGTGACTGTGTCCAAGGTAGGGATCCTCGATAACCCGAGACGAAACACCTGAGGACTTGGTGTAAAACGTCCGGCACAATGCACTGAAAACAGATAAAAAACACGGCGCCAGAAACTGCAAAATAACGATATAAAGCCCCAGGGGCAAAGTATGGTAAACTGCTCACCTAGGAAGGTGGACACCGGTTAGGATGTCATAAAGGTAGGGGAGCTGCTGCCAGGTCCAAACACAAACAAACCAAGTTTGTTGTCGAGAAATAGTATATCCAAGAGAGAAAATGGGACCAAATTGCGGCGCTGCTCAGGAAGGACGTCAGATGAAAGAGGATGTAATAAATAGAATTTATTGATAATGGAGTAGGCTACGCGTTTCGACGCCGGACCGGCGTCTTCATCAGGCCAATGTGTACAATACAATAAAAGCTCCTTTATATGCATGAGGGAATTTAACAACAAGATGAAAAAAACCGCCAAAACGGCGGGTCAAAGGTCACACACAGCGTTTGTCAAATGTAAACAAACAGATTCTAAAAGTTACATAAAACTATACAAATGTAATAACATGATATAAACCATTTGATAAATATATTAAATATATTCAATATATTACAACCTATCTTAAACAAGAAAAACATAAGATGAATTTTTGTAAGGAAAAGGAGAAACTAAGGGATGGCCGGTGATATGCAGAGTTGGAACGCAAAGCGGTTCACCACAATGGGTTGAGCCGCAGGGTGGACCGCAAACAAAAGGGGTCGATTTGTGAATGAATGGACTGAAAAACAACAGGGGGTTGGTGAGTCACATGAAGTGTAGGAGAGGACTGTCGTCACAATGTTGGATCGCAAAAGCGACAGGAAAGGAGCAACGGGAGAGAGGAGCCGGTGGCACGCAAATGTTGGAACGCAAACAGTTCAACGTAGGGGAGTGAGCCGCAAGGTGGACCGCAAACAAACGGAGTTGATTTATAAATGAATGGACTAGACATCAATGGGTCACATGGGGTAAGGAAATAAGAACCGCCGTTGTGATGTTAAAACGCAGGATTAGAAGGGCGAAAGAACCGGAACACAGTGAGTATTTAAAAGTTTTCCAAACCACTTAAAAGGATGATGATGGGAGAGTGTATTGCGGACCGTAATATTATAAAATTAGTATAAAAATTGGTAAAAAAGTTGGTATAAGAACTTGATATGTCGGTTGATTATTTAGAAAAAACATGAGGATGAGATAATATGTATGTATATATATATAACCACATTTCCGCAAAATGCAATTTGCGGAAAATGCAGTAATGAAGGGAGACAACCATGAAATTACCATGGGGAAGGGATACCATAGGGAATTTGGAGGAAATATATATATGTATGCGTTGGGAAAAAGATAGGGACAAGAGTATCTTAATCTAGGGACGTTTCTATGAGATCATTAAGGCCATTTGGGTGCAGGGTTTCCAGTTTGAAGATCCAGAAATTCTCTCTCTGTTTGAGTTTAGTAAACCTATTAGGGGTATCCGCAGGAATCTGTTCGATCGGGGTAACAATTAAATCAGTAAAACTACAATTATGTTTGAGAGCACAATGGCGTGACACACTTTGTTTTAAAAAACCTTGCTTGACATTGAATCTATGCTTGTTGATTCGGTTTCTTAACGTTTGGGTGGTGCGACCTACATACTGTAGGTTGCATGTACACTGTAAGAGGTACACAACGTAAGTACTGCCACAGTCTAAATGGCTTTGAATGGGATAATACATATTGGTTTTTAGAGAATGAAATTGCGTGGATTTCTTTGCAATATTATTACAGCACAAACATCTAGCATGTTTACATGAAAAAGAGCCATTTTGTGTTGAAGAATTCATAACTGTCTTATTGTTATTATGTAGCCTGCTAGGGGCTAGTAGATTTTTCAAAGTTTTAGATCTTCTAAAAGTGATTAGGGGTTTCGCGGGGAGTAATGTTTTTAAAAAAGGATCGTTGGTTAAAACGTGCCAATGCTTTCTAAAAATGGACAAAATAATCTTGTTACTTTTATTAAATGAGGTGATGAAATTTACATTCTGTTTGTTAAATTTATTTTTTGTAGTTTTTTCACCATTGGTAGTATTAGACGGTATTGGTTCTTTAATGCATTCAGATTGGGTCATACTTCTTGCTCTTATCTCTGCACCCTTGATTAGGCTCCTGGGAAAACCTTTTTCTAGAAATCTTTTATTGAGAATCTTGCATTCTTTATTGAAACTAATATCATCAGAACAATTTTTTCTTATCCTCCGATATTGTCCAAACGGGACATTTTTTAGCCAGGGTGTGTGGTGTGCACTTGTGAAATCCAGATAACTATTTACATCCACACTCTTAAAATGGGTACTGGTGGAAAAAAGGTTCCCATTATTTTTAATTGTTATGTCCAAAAAATCAATGATAGTAGCTGAATAAGTGTATGTAAAAGTAAGGCCAAATGTATTTTTATTTAAATAATCAATAAAAGCTTTAGCAGCGGATGTGTCCCCTCTCCAGATAAAAAACAGATCATCGATGTACCGTTTATAGTAAATAATATGGTTTTTGAATATATGTTCATTCCAGATGAAAGAATCCTCAAAGGACCCCATGTAGAGGTTTGCATATGACGGTGCAAAACGAGTCCCCATTGCGCAACCCTTAATTTGTTTATAAAAAACGTCCTCAAAAGTAAAAGCATTATGTGTTAGAATAAAATCAATACAATCAATAAGAAAAGTCAATTGCCTATTTGGAATACGGGGATCTAGCGCAAGGAAAGAGGAAACAGCCTCCATACCTTGTGTGTGTGGGATGTTGGTATAAAGCGACGAAACATCTGCAGTAAGGAAACTCAAATCGGATAGTTTATATAAGGGTTGTAGTTGTAATAATTCTCTAATTAGCTGTGTTGAATCTTTTAGGTAAGAAGGTAATTTTAAAACCAAGGGTTGGAGATGAATATCGATATAATGTGATAGATTATTGGTTAAAGACCCTATCCCTGAAATAATGGGTCGGCCTGGGGGATTAGACAGATGTTTATGTATTTTTGGCAGATGGTACATGAAAGGGGTTGCAGGAAAAGGGACCGTTAGAAAAAGTTTTTCTTTTTTACATAACAGATCATCAGCAAAAGCAGAATCAATGAGGGATTTGTATTCTGTTTCGTATTTCGGAATGGGATTAGAACTTAATTTCTCATAAAATGATGTATCGGAAAGTAATCTTAAGGCTTCGTTAACATAGTCTAAACGGTCCTGTACCACGATACCTCCCCCTTTATCCGCGGATCGTATCACTATATTGTGATTTTTTTGTATATTTTTAAGCCCTTTACGTTGAGAGTAGGATAAATTGTCAGATGGTGGGATAAAATGTTCTAACGTTTTGAAATCGTTGCTTATTAAATTGGAAAATGTTTCAATTGCAGGGCCACGGTGATGGAGGGGGTAAAAATGGGATTTGGGCTGTACATTGGTCCTAACAGGCATGGAGATGTCTACTGGGAGAGAAGCCGTAAGGGCCGTGGGGGGGCAGATGGCAAAATGACGTAACAGAGTTATTTTGCGTAAAAATTTATTAAGGTCCATGAAAATCTCGAAGTCATCTGGAGATGAGGTGGGACAAAAGGACAGACCTTTGGAAAGTAGGCTTTGTTCATTGAGGTTAAACGTGTATTTGGAAAGGTTGAATATTTTTATTTTGTCAATCTGTATTTCCTCTTGGGTGAGAGGGGTAGGGTCCATGGAACGACCTCTACCCCCTCTGCAACCTCTAGGTCTGTTTCTAGTTTTCTTTTTGATGTTATTTTGTGTATTTTTTGAAAGTATGTACTGATGTTCTGAGATTTGGGGCTTTTGGGTAAGGGCAGAGTGGTAGGAAGATCCGGAGGCATGGTAGGTAGACAAGGAAGATATAAAAAAGGACTGAGGGGGATGGTTTGGTCAGGACAAGAGGAAAAGTCATCTAATAGTGGAACAGATGTGGAAGGGTCATGACTATGATGGACAAGGGATACAGGAGTGTGTTCAAAGGAAGATGAGAGGTTTGTGGAGCAAATTGTAAGATCCATAGAGTTGTTAAAAATAGAAAGATCCGAAACCGAGCCAGGGGGTGTATCTGGTAGAAGGTTGATTAATTTTAGATGTGCATCCAAATCGTGAGACTTGAATGCATACTGTGGGATGATGCCTAAAGACTTTGAACAAGATGATTGGTTTACCTGAGGTCCAAGAACATTATGAATGGAAATGGGTGGGCTTGCAATAATTTTTGGAGTGGTGGTGCCAATGGATGGTAAAGAGGGGCCAACCTTGGATATGTTTATGACGGGTAATCCTAAATTAACCTGAGAAGGCTTGAATGAGGGTTTTTTTGTGGATATGAAAGTGGACAGGTTTTTCTTAGATATTTTGGGAGAAATGATTGGAGGAAAATATTTGGTGGTCGTGGGACGTACAGAGGACCAATCTCCCAAGGCATTGTTTAAGTAGTCTTCCCTATCTCTTGTTAGTTTACATCTCCATGCCTGTTAGGACCAATGTACAGCCCAAATCCCATTTTTACCCCCTCCATCACCGTGGCCCTGCAATTGAAACATTTTCCAATTTAATAAGCAACGATTTCAAAACGTTAGAACATTTTATCCCACCATCTGACAATTTATCCTACTCTCAACGTAAAGGGCTTAAAAATATACAAAAAAATCACAATATAGTGATACGATCCGCGGATAAAGGGGGAGGTATCGTGGTACAGGACCGTTTAGACTATGTTAACGAAGCCTTAAGATTACTTTCCGATACATCATTTTATGAGAAATTAAGTTCTAATCCCATTCCGAAATACGAAACAGAATACAAATCCCTCATTGATTCTGCTTTTGCTGATGATCTGTTATGTAAAAAAGAAAAACTTTTTCTAACGGTCCCTTTTCCTGCAACCCCTTTCATGTACCATCTGCCAAAAATACATAAACATCTGTCTAATCCCCCAGGCCGACCCATTATTTCAGGGATAGGGTCTTTAACCAATAATCTATCACATTATATCGATATTCATCTCCAACCCTTGGTTTTAAAATTACCTTCTTACCTAAAAGATTCAACACAGCTAATTAGAGAATTATTACAACTACAACCCTTATATAAACTATCCGATTTGAGTTTCCTTACTGCAGATGTTTCGTCGCTTTATACCAACATCCCACACACACAAGGTATGGAGGCTGTTTCCTCTTTCCTTGCGCTAGATCCCCGTATTCCAAATAGGCAATTGACTTTTCTTATTGATTGTATTGATTTTATTCTAACACATAATGCTTTTACTTTTGAGGACGTTTTTTATAAACAAATTAAGGGTTGCGCAATGGGGACTCGTTTTGCACCGTCATATGCAAACCTCTACATGGGGTCCTTTGAGGATTCTTTCATCTGGAATGAACATATATTCAAAAACCATATTATTTACTATAAACGGTACATCGATGATCTGTTTTTTATCTGGAGAGGGGACACATCCGCTGCTAAAGCTTTTATTGATTATTTAAATAAAAATACATTTGGCCTTACTTTTACATACACTTATTCAGCTACTATCATTGATTTTTTGGACATAACAATTAAAAATAATGGGAACCTTTTTTCCACCAGTACCCATTTTAAGAGTGTGGATGTAAATAGTTATCTGGATTTCACAAGTGCACACCACACACCCTGGCTAAAAAATGTCCCGTTTGGACAATATCGGAGGATAAGAAAAAATTGTTCTGATGATATTAGTTTCAATAAAGAATGCAAGATTCTCAATAAAAGATTTCTAGAAAAAGGTTTTCCCAGGAGCCTAATCAAGGGTGCAGAGATAAGAGCAAGAAGTATGACCCAATCTGAATGCATTAAAGAACCAATACCGTCTAATACTACCAATGGTGAAAAAACTACAAAAAATAAATTTAACAAACAGAATGTAAATTTCATCACCTCATTTAATAAAAGTAACAAGATTATTTTGTCCATTTTTAGAAAGCATTGGCACGTTTTAACCAACGATCCTTTTTTAAAAACATTACTCCCCGCGAAACCCCTAATCACTTTTAGAAGATCTAAAACTTTGAAAAATCTACTAGCCCCTAGCAGGCTACATAATAACAATAAGACAGTTATGAATTCTTCAACACAAAATGGCTCTTTTTCATGTAAACATGCTAGATGTTTGTGCTGTAATAATATTGCAAAGAAATCCACGCAATTTCATTCTCTAAAAACCAATATGTATTATCCCATTCAAAGCCATTTAGACTGTGGCAGTACTTACGTTGTGTACCTCTTACAGTGTACATGCAACCTACAGTATGTAGGTCGCACCACCCAAACGTTAAGAAACCGAATCAACAAGCATAGATTCAATGTCAAGCAAGGTTTTTTAAAACAAAGTGTGTCACGCCATTGTGCTCTCAAACATAATTGTAGTTTTACTGATTTAATTGTTACCCCGATCGAACAGATTCCTGCGGATACCCCTAATAGGTTTACTAAACTCAAACAGAGAGAGAATTTCTGGATCTTCAAACTGGAAACCCTGCACCCAAATGGCCTTAATGATCTCATAGAAACGTCCCTAGATTAAGATACTCTTGTCCCTATCTTTTTCCCAACGCATACATATATATATTTCCTCCAAATTCCCTATGGTATCCCTTCCCCATGGTAATTTCATGGTTGTCTCCCTTCATTACTGCATTTTCCGCAAATTGCATTTTGCGGAAATGTGGTTATATATATATACATACATATTATCTCATCCTCATGTTTTTTCTAAATAATCAACCGACATATCAAGTTCTTATACCAACTTTTTTACCAATTTTTATACTAATTTTATAATATTACGGTCCGCAATACACTCTCCCATCATCATCCTTTTAAGTGGTTTGGAAAACTTTTAAATACTCACTGTGTTCCGGTTCTTTCGCCCTTCTAATCCTGCGTTTTAACATCACAACGGCGGTTCTTATTTCCTTACCCCATGTGACCCATTGATGTCTAGTCCATTCATTTATAAATCAACTCCGTTTGTTTGCGGTCCACCTTGCGGCTCACTCCCCTACGTTGAACTGTTTGCGTTCCAACATTTGCGTGCCACCGGCTCCTCTCTCCCGTTGCTCCTTTCCTGTCGCTTTTGCGATCCAACATTGTGACGACAGTCCTCTCCTACACTTCATGTGACTCACCAACCCCCTGTTGTTTTTCAGTCCATTCATTCACAAATCGACCCCTTTTGTTTGCGGTCCACCCTGCGGCTCAACCCATTGTGGTGAACCGCTTTGCGTTCCAACTCTGCATATCACCGGCCATCCCTTAGTTTCTCCTTTTCCTTACAAAAATTCATCTTATGTTTTTCTTGTTTAAGATAGGTTGTAATATATTGAATATATTTAATATATTTATCAAATGGTTTATATCATGTTATTACATTTGTATAGTTTTATGTAACTTTTAGAATCTGTTTGTTTACATTTGACAAACGCTGTGTGTGACCTTTGACCCGCCGTTTTGGCGGTTTTTTTCATCTTGTTGTTAAATTCCCTCATGCATATAAAGGAGCTTTTATTGTATTGTACACATTGGCCTGATGAAGACGCCGGTCCGGCGTCGAAACGCGTAGCCTACTCCATTATCAATAAATTCTATTTATTACATCCTCTTTCATCTGACGTCCTTCCTGAGCAGCGCCGCAATTTGGTCCCATTTTCTCTCTTGGATATACTATTTCTCGACAACAAACTTGGTTTGTTTGTGTTTGGACCTGGCAGCAGCTCCCCTACCTTTATGACATCCTAACCGGTGTCCACCTTCCTAGGTGAGCAGTTTACCATACTTTGCCCCTGGGGCTTTATATCGTTATTTTGCAGTTTCTGGCGCCGTGTTTTTTATCTGTTTTCAGTGCATTGTGCCGGACGTTTTACACCAAGTCCTCAGGTGTTTCGTCTCGGGTTATCGAGGATCCCTACCTTGGACACAGTCACCACTGTGTAGGACCTCACACACAGGCTGCCGTTACAATTCTTCTGTTTACCACCGAACAAAATCATCAATACTTCACTGTCCTGTTACCATTCTTGTGGATTCCCGTTTGTTTTTTTGTGGTTTCCATCCTACATTGTTCAATCATGTTGGAATCGATCGCTCTGAGGGGGTCATCCCGGGACTCTCTACTAACACAAATGCTGAATACAAATGGAAAAATTGCCGACGTGACATCTCTGATCAGCCCCATAAATCCGGAACTAACCAAAGCCATGACAGAGTTGTTTCTGCGCCTGGAAGATTTACTGAAGGAAGAAGCTTTCCACAGCATCGATTGCTATTTTCTCAACCTATACATTTCTGAAAAGATGGCCCCGAGAGGCCTCAGACTTTTGTTCAACTCACCTTATCCTACTGATAATGACTTTAGTATCAATTGGTCTAACTACATCGAACACTGTAGTTTGGGTTTTATTGATCGTCTTGTTTATAAAAGATCTGAATTGTGTCTAGCGCTTGCAACCACCATTGAAGGTTTGATTGACCAATTTGAACCTTTCCTCCAACATCCTGATTTTAATAAACTTGAATCATCTACCTTAGATCATTTAAAGATCTTTGAGAAAAATGTCATTTCTAAAAAAATGCGTAAACTAACAAGAGATAGGGAAGACTACTTAAACAATGCCTTGGGAGATTGGTCCTCTGTACGTCCCACGACCACCAAATATTTTCCTCCAATCATTTCTCCCAAAATATCTAAGAAAAACCTGTCCACTTTCATATCCACAAAAAAACCCTCATTCAAGCCTTCTCAGGTTAATTTAGGATTACCCGTCATAAACATATCCAAGGTTGGCCCCTCTTTACCATCCATTGGCACCACCACTCCAAAAATTATTGCAAGCCCACCCATTTCCATTCATAATGTTCTTGGACCTCAGGTAAACCAATCATCTTGTTCAAAGTCTTTAGGCATCATCCCACAGTATGCATTCAAGTCTCACGATTTGGATGCACATCTAAAATTAATCAACCTTCTACCAGATACACCCCCTGGCTCGGTTTCGGATCTTTCTATTTTTAACAACTCTATGGATCTTACAATTTGCTCCACAAACCTCTCATCTTCCTTTGAACACACTCCTGTATCCCTTGTCCATCATAGTCATGACCCTTCCACATCTGTTCCACTATTAGATGACTTTTCCTCTTGTCCTGACCAAACCATCCCCCTCAGTCCTTTTTTATATCTTCCTTGTCTACCTACCATGCCTCCGGATCTTCCTACCACTCTGCCCTTACCCAAAAGCCCCAAATCTCAGAACATCAGTACATACTTTCAAAAAATACACAAAATAACATCAAAAAGAAAACTAGAAACAGACCTAGAGGTTGCAGAGGGGGTAGAGGTCGTTCCATGGACCCTACCCCTCTCACCCAAGAGGAAATACAGATTGACAAAATAAAAATATTCAACCTTTCCAAATACACGTTTAACCTCAATGAACAAAGCCTACTTTCCAAAGGTCTGTCCTTTTGTCCCACCTCATCTCCAGATGACTTCGAGATTTTCATGGACCTTAATAAATTTTTACGCAAAATAACTCTGTTACGTCATTTTGCCATCTGCCCCCCCACGGCCCTTACGGCTTCTCTCCCAGTAGACATCTCCATGCCTGTTAGGACCAATGTACAGCCCAAATCCCATTTTTACCCCCTCCATCACCGTGGCCCTGCAATTGAAACATTTTCCAATTTAATAAGCAACGATTTCAAAACGTTAGAACATTTTATCCCACCATCTGACAATTTATCCTACTCTCAACGTAAAGGGCTTAAAAATATACAAAAAAATCACAATATAGTGATACGATCCGCGGATAAAGGGGGAGGTATCGTGGTACAGGACCGTTTAGACTATGTTAACGAAGCCTTAAGATTACTTTCCGATACATCATTTTATGAGAAATTAAGTTCTAATCCCATTCCGAAATACGAAACAGAATACAAATCCCTCATTGATTCTGCTTTTGCTGATGATCTGTTATGTAAAAAAGAAAAACTTTTTCTAACGGTCCCTTTTCCTGCAACCCCTTTCATGTACCATCTGCCAAAAATACATAAACATCTGTCTAATCCCCCAGGCCGACCCATTATTTCAGGGATAGGGTCTTTAACCAATAATCTATCACATTATATCGATATTCATCTCCAACCCTTGGTTTTAAAATTACCTTCTTACCTAAAAGATTCAACACAGCTAATTAGAGAATTATTACAACTACAACCCTTATATAAACTATCCGATTTGAGTTTCCTTACTGCAGATGTTTCGTCGCTTTATACCAACATCCCACACACACAAGGTATGGAGGCTGTTTCCTCTTTCCTTGCGCTAGATCCCCGTATTCCAAATAGGCAATTGACTTTTCTTATTGATTGTATTGATTTTATTCTAACACATAATGCTTTTACTTTTGAGGACGTTTTTTATAAACAAATTAAGGGTTGCGCAATGGGGACTCGTTTTGCACCGTCATATGCAAACCTCTACATGGGGTCCTTTGAGGATTCTTTCATCTGGAATGAACATATATTCAAAAACCATATTATTTACTATAAACGGTACATCGATGATCTGTTTTTTATCTGGAGAGGGGACACATCCGCTGCTAAAGCTTTTATTGATTATTTAAATAAAAATACATTTGGCCTTACTTTTACATACACTTATTCAGCTACTATCATTGATTTTTTGGACATAACAATTAAAAATAATGGGAACCTTTTTTCCACCAGTACCCATTTTAAGAGTGTGGATGTAAATAGTTATCTGGATTTCACAAGTGCACACCACACACCCTGGCTAAAAAATGTCCCGTTTGGACAATATCGGAGGATAAGAAAAAATTGTTCTGATGATATTAGTTTCAATAAAGAATGCAAGATTCTCAATAAAAGATTTCTAGAAAAAGGTTTTCCCAGGAGCCTAATCAAGGGTGCAGAGATAAGAGCAAGAAGTATGACCCAATCTGAATGCATTAAAGAACCAATACCGTCTAATACTACCAATGGTGAAAAAACTACAAAAAATAAATTTAACAAACAGAATGTAAATTTCATCACCTCATTTAATAAAAGTAACAAGATTATTTTGTCCATTTTTAGAAAGCATTGGCACGTTTTAACCAACGATCCTTTTTTAAAAACATTACTCCCCGCGAAACCCCTAATCACTTTTAGAAGATCTAAAACTTTGAAAAATCTACTAGCCCCTAGCAGGCTACATAATAACAATAAGACAGTTATGAATTCTTCAACACAAAATGGCTCTTTTTCATGTAAACATGCTAGATGTTTGTGCTGTAATAATATTGCAAAGAAATCCACGCAATTTCATTCTCTAAAAACCAATATGTATTATCCCATTCAAAGCCATTTAGACTGTGGCAGTACTTACGTTGTGTACCTCTTACAGTGTACATGCAACCTACAGTATGTAGGTCGCACCACCCAAACGTTAAGAAACCGAATCAACAAGCATAGATTCAATGTCAAGCAAGGTTTTTTAAAACAAAGTGTGTCACGCCATTGTGCTCTCAAACATAATTGTAGTTTTACTGATTTAATTGTTACCCCGATCGAACAGATTCCTGCGGATACCCCTAATAGGTTTACTAAACTCAAACAGAGAGAGAATTTCTGGATCTTCAAACTGGAAACCCTGCACCCAAATGGCCTTAATGATCTCATAGAAACGTCCCTAGATTAAGATACTCTTGTCCCTATCTTTTTCCCAACGCATACATATATATATTTCCTCCAAATTCCCTATGGTATCCCTTCCCCATGGTAATTTCATGGTTGTCTCCCTTCATTACTGCATTTTCCGCAAATTGCATTTTGCGGAAATGTGGTTATATATATATACATACATATTATCTCATCCTCATGTTTTTTCTAAATAATCAACCGACATATCAAGTTCTTATACCAACTTTTTTACCAATTTTTATACTAATTTTATAATATTACGGTCCGCAATACACTCTCCCATCATCATCCTTTTAAGTGGTTTGGAAAACTTTTAAATACTCACTGTGTTCCGGTTCTTTCGCCCTTCTAATCCTGCGTTTTAACATCACAACGGCGGTTCTTATTTCCTTACCCCATGTGACCCATTGATGTCTAGTCCATTCATTTATAAATCAACTCCGTTTGTTTGCGGTCCACCTTGCGGCTCACTCCCCTACGTTGAACTGTTTGCGTTCCAACATTTGCGTGCCACCGGCTCCTCTCTCCCGTTGCTCCTTTCCTGTCGCTTTTGCGATCCAACATTGTGACGACAGTCCTCTCCTACACTTCATGTGACTCACCAACCCCCTGTTGTTTTTCAGTCCATTCATTCACAAATCGACCCCTTTTGTTTGCGGTCCACCCTGCGGCTCAACCCATTGTGGTGAACCGCTTTGCGTTCCAACTCTGCATATCACCGGCCATCCCTTAGTTTCTCCTTTTCCTTACAAAAATTCATCTTATGTTTTTCTTGTTTAAGATAGGTTGTAATATATTGAATATATTTAATATATTTATCAAATGGTTTATATCATGTTATTACATTTGTATAGTTTTATGTAACTTTTAGAATCTGTTTGTTTACATTTGACAAACGCTGTGTGTGACCTTTGACCCGCCGTTTTGGCGGTTTTTTTTTTTCATCTTGTTGTTAAATTCCCTCATGCATATAAAGGAGCTTTTATTGTATTGTACACATTGGCCTGATGAAGACGCCGGTCCGGCGTCGAAACGCGTAGCCTACTCCATTATCAATAAATTCTATTTATTACATCCTCTTTCATCTGACGTCCTTCCTGAGCAGCGCCGCAATTTGGTCCCATTTTCTCTCTTGGATATACTATTTCTCGACAACAAACTTGGTTTGTTTGTGTTTGGACCTGGCAGCAGCTCCCCTACCTTTATGACATCCTAACCGGTGTCCACCTTCCTAGGTGAGCAGTTTACCATACTTTGCCCCTGGGGCTTTATATCGTTATTTTGCAGTTTCTGGCGCCGTGTTTTTTATCTGTTTTCTTATACAATCTCGGCCGAGATGTAAGATACATGCTTGCGCCGTAATATGCCCCTACCCAGTGTAAAATATGGCCATTGCGGCTTCCCTATATTCACTGGAAATAAAAGCGAAAGTAAGCACGGCGCCATATAGTGCAGATCACCAGGGGTGATTGTGCTGACCTCTTGAGGTTGTGCAACCATAAGCACAATTTTATAATGGAGTAAAAAAGGACCATAAAACCGTTCCAGTCTGGTTCAAAAACCGGTAACTAGAATTAGTTACCGCTGGGATTAATTGTGAAAGAAAACAATCTATGTATAAAAAATAGTGAACCATAAACGGCGCTGCAGGTATAAGGGTGGAAGGAAATAAGAGATATTAAGATTATTGCAAGAGGCTACACGTTTCGACGCTGAACTAGCGTCATCAGGCCTTTAGTATTAGGATCTTTAAATCTGCCAAACTGTGATCAGGTGGAGAGAAGTGTTTTCCCACCGGTGTACATTACAAGGCTTAGAACTTTAGTAGCGATTTCTCACATTTTCAAAAAAATGTGAGAAATTGCTGCTAAAGTTCTAAGCCTTGTAACCTACACCCGTGGGAAAACTTCTCTCCACCTGATCACAGTTTGGCAGATTTAAAGGTCCTAATACTGTGGTGACTAAAAAACAGCAATTCTACTATTGTTTTTTTTTTTTGTTTTTTTTTACAGCATTCACCATTCGCTATAAATGACATTCACATTATTTTGCGGGGCGATATGATTACGGCGATACCATATGTTTATATGTTTATAGTGTTTTTATGTCTTGTGGCGTTTGCACAATCATTTACTCTTTGTGTTGCCATATTCTAAGTGCCATAACTTTTTTTATTTTTCTTTCAAGAAAGCGGTGAGGGCTTGTTTTTTGCGTATCGAACTGTTGCGACTTTTTGACCTTTTTGACTTTTTATTCCATTTTTTGGTAGGTGAAATGACCGAAAAATTGTGATTCTGGTATGGTTCATTATTATTTTCTTTTACGGAGTTCACCGCACTGGATAAATAACTAAATACTTTTGTCGTTTAGGCTGTTACAGACGCGGCGATACCAATTATGTATAGTTTATTTATTTATTTATTTAATAATAAGGGACTGATAAGGGAAAAAAGGGGATTTTTACTTTTTTTTTGTCCCACTGGGGGACTTGAAGCCAGGAGGCCCTGATCACAATTCTAATACACAGCTCTAATACTGTGTACATAGTGCAGTCAGCTACTCACTGTGGGTACCTAGCACCCACTAGGTTTCTGTAGATGGCATAGCCGGAGGCATCCAGTTGCCATAGCAACCATCGGCGCACGCGATCACGTGGGAGGTCCATGGTTTTAACCCCTATGAAGCCGCGATCGCTATTGAACACGGATTCTAAGGGATTAATCAGCGGGGACCACAGTGATCAGTCCCTGCACACTGAGCTCTGATAGCCTGCTGTCGGAAACTCAAAATGGCGCTGCATTAAATAAGGTCAGTAAATATTACTGAACTGAGTGCGAACGATGCACTCAGCCCAACGTAATAGTACTGAGCTGAGCGGGAAAGAGTTAAAAAAAAAAACAAAAGAAAAACAAATATAAGAGTATTTACCCCTTTGCTTTGAAACGTCTAAATAAAGTCTGGTCAAACCAATTAACTTCAGAAGTCACATAAGTAGTTAACCCCTTCAGGACTGAGCCTGTTTTGGCCTTGTGGATGCAGCCGATTTTTATGTGTCACTCTATGTGGTAATAACTTTGGAATACTTTTACCTATCCAAGCGATTCTGAGATTGTTTTCTCGTGACATATTGTACTTTGTTAGTGAAATAGTTTGGTGGATAAATTCAATATTTATTTGTGAAAAACTCAAAATTTTAGAGAAAATTTGCAAAAATTTGAACTTTTCTAAATTTAAATGTATCTACTTGTAAAACAGATAGTAATACCGCACACAATAGTTACTAATTAACATTTCCCATATGTCTACATCGGGGTTTTTTTCACGTCCTTTTATTTTTCTAGAACGTTACAGGGCTTTGGACTTTAGCAGCAATTTCTCACATTTTCAACAAAATGAGAGAACATGCTGCTAAAGTTCTATGCCTTGTACTCGTGGGAAAACCCTTCTCTGCACCTGATCACAGTTTGGCAGATTTAAAGGTCCTAATACTGAAGGGTTTTAAAACCAACATTTTAAAAACAACAGAGAAAGAAAAATTTGGGAATTCAAGCTGATGATAAAATTCCAGTCATTGACACAAGGCCTCAATCTAACACCTTATGAGCCACTACATGGACACACGTCACATCCCCCATCAGACTGACTCCAGATCCCTTATCTCCTTAGTCATCACCCCTATAACCTCAGTTTTATTGCCCCGGCTTATCTTAATGATGTATCACCTCATGTACGAATTGTCTTTGTGTAAGATCATAAATGTTGTGCTTTTTTTCTAAGTCATTCATTTGTAAACTTGCCTGTGTGCTCTGAACGCCGCATATAGAATTTTTAAAGTTAGCCAATAAAGGTATCATACCTACAGTACTTTTGTCTTTTTTGACACAAAAGTATTTAACATTGCAAATAAGTTTCAAAATGCTATTTTTTTCAGGGACCAGTTCAGTTCTGAAGTGGCTTTGAGGGTCTTATATATTAGAAAATCCCCATAAATCACCCCATTTTGAAAACTGCATCCATCAAAGTATTCAAAACAGAATGCAGAAAGTATTTTCACCCTTTAGGCGTTTCACAGAAATTAAAGCAATGTAGAGGTGAAATTTACAAATTAATTTTTTTTTGCTGAAATTCATTTGTAATAAAAAAAATCTGTAACACAGAAGGTTCAACCAGAGAAACACAAGTCAATATTTATTGCCCAGATTCTGCCGTTTTTAGAAATATCCCACATGTGGCTCTAGTGTGGTAATGGACTGAAACAGAGGCCTCAGAAGCAAAGGAGCACCTAGTGGATTTTGGGGCCTCCTTTTTTTAGGAATATATTTTAAGCACCATGTCAAGTTTGAAGAGGTCTTGTGGTGCCTAAACAGTCGAAACCCCCCAAAGGTGACCCCATTTTGGAAACTACACTCCTCAAGGAGTAGAATTAGTCTTGGAAGATGAATTTTTTTTTCTGCAAAAACATATAATTTTTTCATTTTTAAAAGGAATAAAGGAGAAAAAGCAATACAACATTTGTAAAGCAGTTTCTCCTGATTATGGCAATACCCCATATGTGGTAATAAACTGATGTTTGGACCCACAGCAGGGCTCAGGAAAGAAGGAGCGCCTTTTGGATTTTGGAGCGCAGATTTTGCTGGAATAGTTTTCGGTGCCATGTCTCGTTTGCAACGCCCTGGAGGGATCAAAACAGTGGAAACCCCCTAAAAGTGACCCCATTTTGGAAACTACACCCCTCAAGGAATTTTTCTAGGTGTATAGTGAGAATTTTTAACCCACAGTTTTTGTTTAGAATTTAGTGGAATTAGACCGTGAAAATTAATATCAACATTTTTGTCCACTAAAATGTTGAATTTTTTAATTTTCACAAGGGATAAAAGAGAAAAAGCCACCCAACATTTGTAAAGCAATTTCTCCTGAGTACGGCAATACCCCATATGTGGTCATAAATGTTTTTTATTAGAAATGAATTAACCCTTACAGGACTGATCCTTATTTGCTTTTTCATTTTAGTTCTTCACTCCCTGCCTTCCAAGAGCCATAACTTTTTTATTTTTCCATCAATAGAGTGGTGTGAGGGCTTATATTTTGCATCAGTGTGAGAAAAAATATATATAAATATATGTGAAAATATATATATATATATATATATATATATATATATATATATAACGGAAGTCAAAACGTGCTACTTCATCCAGACGGCAGAAAAGAAATTGGTTAGGTATTAATAAAGTATTTATTAAGGTTACGCGTTTCAGCGCCGGACTGGCGCCTTCATCAGATCGAATACATCTATATTTTGTGGGAGGAGTTGTATTTTCTATTGACACCATTTAAAGTGCCATATAATGTATTGGGAAGCTGAAAAGAAAATTCTTTGCGGGCTGAAATGGAAAAAACAGTGATTCCTCCATTGTTCTTTGGGTTTTGTTTTTACGTCTTTCACCGTACGGTGAAAATGACAACTTAACTTTATTTTGTGTCTCAATACGATCACGGTGATACCAAATTTATATAGGGTTTTTTTTATGTTTTACTACTGTTAAAAAACAAAAACTATTTGTTAAAAAAAAAATTTGTATCAACACATTCTGAGAGCCATAACTTTTTTTATTTTTTGGTCGATTGAGCGGTGTGAGGGCTTATTTTTGGCGGGACGCGCTGTCGTTTTTATTGGTACCATTTTATGGTACACACAACTTTTTGATCACTTTTTTTACATTTTGTTTAGAGCTAGGGTGTTAAAAAAAGAGATTTTGGCGTTTTAAATTCTTTATTTCTTACTGCGTTCACCGTGGGCAATAAATTACATTTTACTTACGGTTGTTAGTTTTTATTGATGCTATTTTGGGGTAAATGCAACTTTTTGATGAAATAGCGATGCTAGCATAATTTTTAGTTTATTTTTTTTGCAGTGTTCACCGTGCGGGAAAAATAACATTATAGTTTTATAGTTTGGGTGGTTACGAACGCGGTGCTACCAAATATGTGTACTTTTTTTTAACGGTTTCATTTTTTCCTATCATAAAAGGCTTGTTATAGGAAAAAAAAGATGTTTGTTTTTTGAACTTATAACTTCTACAAAAAAATGTATTAACATTTTTTTAACTTTTTTTTTTTTACCTGCAGCACAGGTAACACAGTGGAGTGTCAGCTGTCGGGGAGCTGACCTCCCGGTTCCCAATGCACACTGTTACGACAGTGTCTTCCTGTCACTCTGACAGTAAGCCCATCAGGACCAGCTGGCGGCTGGTCCTGATAGGCTTCCATCCATGGCAGACACGGAGGTCATTGTGTGGCCTCCGGTTGCCATGCCAACAATTGGCAAACGTGGGGTCTACCGATGTGCTAGAAACCCCTAAAATTCGGCAATCACCACATTTAAGAGGTTAATTGCCAAAATCAGCGGCAAAGGACTGCTGGCCGGCAAGAGTGGAGTGTCAGCTGTCAGAGATAGCTGACCTCCCAGTCCCCGGTGCACACTGTCGCTCGCCGACAGCGTGCGTCAGGAACGATTCAGTAACTATACATCCTCGTGTGGGAAGTGACCTCCCATGACGATGTATAGTTACTGAGTGGTGCGGCTAGGGGTTAAATAAGGTCCCCCTGTGTGCAACCCAAGTGTCACATGATCTGTCACATGATGTCAGTATAAATATACCTGTTACATAGGTTGAAAAAAATACACAAGTCCATCAAGTTCAACCTTTCTCAATCATAACACGTCTTTCTATAAAAGGATTAATTATAACCCTGAATGCCATTTGTCAATAAATAAATATCTAGCCTTTTTTTTTAAATGCTGACATAGTATCTGCTATTACTACCTTTTGAGGTAGGGCATTCCGTAGGTTGACTACTCTAACCATAAAGAACCCTTTCCTATATTGATATCTGAAACGTCTTTCTGCCACACGCAATGGATGTCCTTTTTAATGTCCTTTGAAAGAACAGATTATGTGCTCTGTCCTGTAAAGCCCCTGAGTCTGCAACACCACTAAAGTAACATGAAGACCGAGGAGCTCTCGAAACAGGTTGGAAACATAGTAGTAGAGTAGTATATATAAAGAACTATCCCAAACTTTGAACATGCCACGGAGCAACATTAAATCCATTATAACAAAATTAAAAGAATATGGCACAACTACAAACCTGACAAGAGAAGGCTGCCCACCAAAACTAACAGACCGGGCGAGGAGGGCATTAATCAGAGATTCAGCAAAGACCCCAACGATATCATTGAAGGCGCTCCAAAGATCCACAGCGGAGATGGAAGTATCTGTCCATAGGATCACTATAAACTGAACACTCCACAGTGACCAGAAAAAAGTCATTGCTTAAAGAAAAACATAAGAAAATATGTTTTGAGTTCACCAAACAGAATGTGACAGACTCCACAAACACATGGAAGAAGTTCTCCGGTCAGATGAGAATAATATTTAACTTTTTGGCCATCATGGGAAACGCTATGTGTGGCGCAAACCCAACACTTCCCATCCCCCCCAAGAACACCATTCCCACAGTGAAGCATGGTAGTGGCAGCAGCTTCATGCTGTGGGGGCAGGGACTGGAAAACTGGTCCGGAATAAAGGAAAGATGGATGGCAATAAATACAGGGCAATACTTTAGGAAAACCTGTAGTTTGCCAGAGATTTGAGACTGGGACGGAGGTTCACCTTTCAGCAGGACAATGATCCTAAACCTACAGCTAAAGCTACACTGGAGGGGTTTAGAGGGAACCTGTCACCAGAATTTCACCTATTGAGCTCTACTCCCCCCCTCGCTGGCCGCTGCTGCCGTTATCCCCTCTCCTAAACTCCTCCTCTGACCGTACATAATGGTCTGCAAATATTTTGTGCCTTTTATGGTAATAATCCGACAGTCTTGTTCGTTCCTCTCCCTATACCCGCCTACTGCCGAAAATTGGCCCGCCCTGAATGTCAAAATCTCGTCTGAGATAGCGCTCATGCGCCCTTCATGTATGGTCCGGCACCATTCCCTGCTTTGTCCGGGCCTCAAATCTAGTTACTGCGCATGCGCCACTATGGTGTCCCGTTGTGCGCAAAGTGCGTAGAGGAATGGTAACAGACGTCGCCTGTGTGTTTGGTTTGTGTCTGCCATGCTGATGTCTTAAAAGTTAAAACATTTGTAATTGCAGCAAAAGGTGCTCCACAAAGTATTGACTTTCAGGAGGTGAACATTTATACACATTAAAGTTCTTTGTTTTTTGTCTTCAATATCAATTGCGTCACAGTAAAAAAAAAAAATTTGCACCTTCAAAGTGGTAGACTTCTTGTGTGAATCAAATGGTACAAACCCCCTAAAAATTCATTTGAATTCAAGGTTGAAATGCATCAAAATAGAAAAAGTAAAAGGGGAAAGGTAAAAGGTGAATACTTTCGCAAAGCGCTGTATATACACTTATTTCTTTTTTTTTATTAGAATGAGTGAACTTCCAACAAACAAAAAAATTCCCTGCTGGACAGTTTACAAGATCATGAAGAATAGATGAGTTATTATTCTCAAAAGCTTATTCACTGCCTGGAAAAATTCTCTGTAAATAGGAAGAAATGTTGTAATTTCTATCGACATCCCTCTTTGGAGGTCAATAGTTTCCAACCTTCTTTACAGGACATCTCAACCAGTACAAAATTTCCATTTTTTTCCTACCAGATCTGCAGGGGAATAGGGCATGAGAATTCATTAAAAAAAAAAGACTTTTACCGCCCCCCCCCATAATTTACTGTTCCCCACAATATAAATCAAATCTGTTTATTGGAATTTTGGAACTCAGCTTTTGGCCACCATTTTACTTACCCAAATTGAATTAGTTTTCCACGGCAGCAAGCAGTAGTACTTGGCATCTACTCACAGCTCTAACGCGTAGAGCTTCTCTGGGAGATGGAGGACTGCATAACAACCATACATCATCTACAGGTAAATTAGAAAAAAGGGGAAAAAAAAGAGACAAGGCGCTCCTGTTAAGGTAATATCGTAGGACAACCGTATTAAACAGACATGAGTGCAGACATTGAATATAATACACGCTCCCTTTTTTGGGTTGTGCAGTGGAGTCAGGACAACACAAACTTAGGGCGTATTGAGTACATAGACTCAGTGGATAGGCAGTCTGCTGTCCTTCGGAGTAGGCATGGGGAGCTGGTATCACCAGCAGGTTCAGATGGGGATAATGTTTTAAGTACAAGGGAGAAAGAAATACTCCTAAATGAAGGCGCTCCTGCGCGGTGTCGCGTTACCAGATGGTCGGTGATGAAAAAGCTTTCTCACATTGATGTGAATAAAATGCTTATTTATTGTTAAAATACATAGGTAAAAATAAATATAAAACATGCCACGCGTTTCGACCCAGTACCTGGGTCTTCATCAGGCATAAAATGCAGGTGCCAAAGGTGGATATACCATAAATGTCCAAGATGGGAATACCCCTTTTAGGCTAGATTCACACAGAACATTTTGCTGTGTTTTTCATGGCGTTTTTTTAAAGCCTATTTTAGTGCGACCAGATGTTACATTATAAGTCTATAGTAAAATATCAAATTCACTACACACAACCGTACTTTGGTTTGTGGCATTTTTGAGCCAATTTTGTGGTCAGTGGCGTTTTTTTTAACCAAAAGCCGCATGCTCTGGGTATGGCGTTTTTAACATCAGCTACTCTATAGGACTTCAAAAACACCATAAAAAAAGCATGTTCAAAGTTACATTAATTGAAAAATGCCCCAAAAAACGCCTTAAAAATAGTATGCTACATTTTAAATGTCTAGCGTTTTTAGAAAAGTTTTTTGATTCAGTTTAAATTGCCAGAAAAATGCTGTGTATGAAGGAGGCCTGAGGGGTTTTTGCTGCCAAATTCAATCTTAAAGGGGTTGTCTGGTTCATGAAAAAAAAAAAAAGTTTTTATGTACCTTGCATTGATAGACCCCCGTCCAGGACCCTCATCTATTAAAGCCACTGTGGAGAATGGCTACAATAGTTTGGAGTCTCTCACACGTCAATGCATTCGGCTTTTCACATTTGAATATTTGATCAGTATTTTGTATCAAGTTATTAGGACTAGACGCTAAATCCGGGAAAAAATATAATGTAATCATTTACACTTTTTTTTTTCATCCGCTACTGATTTTAGGTTTAAATAAGAAAGTGGATGCAAAATACTGATCTTTTTCTGTCACAGACTTGCACAGCAAAGGGCAAGATCCAGTGGCGTAGCTATAGGGGTCGCAGCGGTCGCAGTTGCGACCGGGCCCATAAGCCTGGGGGGCCCACGGGCCCCCGTTGCCATACAGCATGTTTTCTAACTAAATCTTCTGTGCCGTGAAGCCGGCACTTCCGGGTTACGGTCACATGGTACACTTAGTGTACCATGTGACCGTGTTGTCACGTGACACGGCTTCCAGACAGAGCAGAAGAGTCGGTGCAGAGGACTCCAGGTAAGCTGCAGTGTAATGTAATGTATTGTGTTGTAACGTTATGTATTGTAATGTAATGTGTGTGATGCCTTGTAATGTATTGTGTTGTATGCGGTGGAGAGGGGGGAGCGTTAAATCACAGCCCCCCCCTCCTCCACCGCAAACTGCACAATACAGTATAGTACACGAGTGTATGAGAGCGGGGCTGCGGCTGTGTAATACAGTCACTGCCCCGCTCCTGAGTCCTGACATGTGCGCGCCGTCAGGATGATGTGATGCGGCCGGCGCTGCACTAATGAGCGTCGGCACTGAAGACAGAACATGGTGGGCGCGCTACAAAACACCCCCATGTTCTGTCCCCAGGGGCTGAACCGCCGCTCATTAGTGCAGCGCCGGCCGCATCACCTCATGCTGACCGCGCGCGCACTTATATCAGGAGCGGGGCAATGGCTGTATTACACAGCTGCAGCCCCGCTCTATAACGGCGGAGATCAGAGAAACCTCTCATCTCCGCCGCTATTCTCCTGAATGCTGTGATCACAGCGGACTGCAGAATTCAGGAGAAAATGAGCAGGGGGGATGCCCCTGGATCGCGTCACGGGGAATTCCTGTGACGCGATTAAGGGACATACCATATATGGGCAGACAGCCCAGGGTCTGTTGAAGGACCCCAGGGCTGTCCTACCATAATTCCTGTTAGGGCATACTGAGGTATGTCTTAACAACTGCCTGTGTACTATCCGTACACAGGCTAATGTACTGGCATATAGCTATAGGCCAGTACATTGAAGTTTAAAAATAAAATAAAAACAAAGTAATGTTAAATAAAAAAATTACACATTCACCTTTTTTATAATAAACATTAAAATAAGTCTCAATACATAAAACATACACATAATCGGTATTGGCGCGGCCGTAATAACCTGCACAACAATTTTTTTGCCTCATTTATGATGTGTACTCTGTAAAAAAATAAAAATTGCTTTCTATCACTTAGGCCCCATTCACACGACCATGCCCGCAATCATGGCCCGCGATTGCGGGCACGGCCGGCCGGCCGCCGACTGCCACCCGCATTTTCGGGCTGTGCTCCCATACAAAGTATGGGAGGACGGCCCGCAAAATGCAAAAGGACGGACATGTTCCATAATTTTCGGAACATTTCTACGGCACGGACACCCATCCGTAGCGCTACGGAAATGTGTCCGCGCTCAATTAAAATGAATGGAGGTTATTTACGGTCGTGTGCATGGGGCCTAATTGTGAGGCACAAGGTGCGATGATGAATTTAACCTCCATGTGCCTCACATTAATAGTAATTAACCCCATCATGTACCTTACACATTAACCCATTATGACTGAGAAACATGATGAGGTTAATTACTATTAATGTGAGGCACATTCAAAATTCATCATCACACCTCGTGCCTCACATCATAAAATGTAAGAACTTTTTTTTAAATTTTTATTACTGTTGGCAAAGTAAACAAAGTATCGGTATCGAAGTCCAAATTTTGGTATCGTGACATCCCTACACTGTGGGTCGCGTCCCCCTGGGGGTTCGTGAGTCACTCACCGAGGTCCCGGTTCCAATCAATGCTGGAGCAAGGAGCTGACATCTCCTTGATCCAGCATTCCCTGTGCCGTGAGCGGCTCGACGCAGGCAGGCGGGATGTAGCGACATCATCGCGCCTCCCTGCGCCGAGTCACTCATAGTACACACCGGAGGAGGCGAAGGATCCTCCACTCGACGTGGGAACGGGGATAGGTAAGTAATTATGCACATATGGGGGCATTATACTGTATGGGGGGGCTGATATTGCGGGGGGGCATTATACTGTGTGGGGGGCTGATATGGGGAGCATTATACGGTATGGGGCTATTATGGGGGGGCAGTATACGTTATGGGGCATTATACTGTGTGGGGGCAGCTATGGGAGCATTAACTGTGTGGGGGCATTATACTATGGGGGCTGTTGGGCAAGGCGTCTGGGCATAGGAGCGCGCAGGGGTCTGATGATGATGATGATGGTGGTGCTGGGGAGGGGTAGGGGGGCCCAAGCTGAATTCTTGCACCCGGGCCCATGAGCCTTTAGCTACGCCCCTGGCAAGATCGGCTGCAAAAATCTAGCTGCATGCCCTCAATTCCACACTGATTTTTTCCTGCTACATGTGGATGGGGCCCATTTACCAGCCCCTGCAGATTCTATGATAATCCAAGATCAGTTGAGCAAAACGGTGCTGGGGTTCTGGGTATTCTGGACGGAATATAAATTATGGTGGTTGTATTATGGCTGGGGGATACTGGCCTTATTTATTATCTTAAAGGCTATGTAATCCTTTGAAACACTTTTTTTTTAATACTTTCAGTGCAACTTTGAAATTAGTTTTTACTAAAAAATAATTTTTACTTTTTTAGATACAGCTAATTTGTATACTGTATACTGAGCAGCTGTATCTTTCACTAAGACCTGTATCAGTCAGTCCCATGGACCTGACGGGCTTAGTGTCAGCGGGTCCTGTAATCTATCACATCTAAGTTATGAACTGTGGGTCCTGCGTGTCTCCCGCTTTCACTGTACCCGCTAGTCCCGTGGAACTGACGGGTACAGGATTCGGCAAACGATACAGCTGCTCTGTATAAAGGGCAGCTGTATCTCAAAAAGCATAAATTATTTTTAATAAAAACTAATTTAAAAGTTGCACCTAACACACTGACTGACATTTAAATAAATTTAAAAAAAGCCTTTAAGGAAGCAAGTCAGTATTTGTTAATATCAATACTCCGATATTTTTTTCTCCAACAATCCCATCAGAAGCGCAACTTGAAGCTCCTGGGCACCACTGCAAAATCTGTAACAGCGCCCCCAACCTACCATGTGCACTTTAAAATACCGGTGTCTTCTTATGTGGCAGAGAGGTCTTTGGGCCACCTCAGGCATCAGGCCCACAGGCCACATCCTGTAGCTACGTTCCATAAGTTCTGACGATCCTTCACCATAATTAAAACAGTACATGCTATGGGAATTAATAATTTTCCACATACAGCAGAAGAACTAATGTGCGTGTGACCCATTTACGACAGAAATTTAGTGCCAGGCTGCGATTTCATTGCCTCTCTGCTAAACTGACGTGACTGCGGATATTCAAATGCATTTACCCTATTGACCTGGTTCAAAGTAATAGGTCAATGTACTGCAGATCAATAAAGGTCTATATTAAACACAGACTCGGCGGTAAAGTGTTTTCTCTAACCAACTGGATGCATCCCCGATCATGTGGAATGGATAGTGCTTCTTGAGCTAGCCTGGGGGTTACAAATGACTGACTAAAAAACACAGGATCCTGGGGATTGAATAATCGGATTCTAAAAACATGTTGCTCATGCTTTTTTTGCCACAGGGGGAGACTATGCTCCACTTCACCAGTAATTCAATTACATTCTATGATATAATCCGCCGTCCCTTGATGTATGTACCAGTTAATTTAGTAGAGTAGGAACCATAGTCATGCTCCACTGAAAGCATAATACTGCGTCATTTTTAGCTCTGACCTATTGCTCCATTGGCTTTTTTCTCTCCAATAAAAGTGTAACAGAAGCATTGCTAAAGAGTGAAGGTTACAGGGAAAAAACATTGAAAAACCGGTGTGCCCGAAGGAACGGTTGCACAAATGATATATTAAGGAGTCTATTACTCTAGAGTAGGCAGTGTGGGATGTTTAGATTCCTATAGACCACATTAGGAGAACATCCAGGCAATGCAGGTAACCAAAACATAATAACTCAAGCGTTACAATAGTATTTTGCCATTTTTATAGGTCTGATCTTTTTAGATAATCCACAATTCGGAGGCTAAATTAAATAAAGTGAAAATTGGAATATGTCATAATGCTGCCATCTTGTGGCTGAACTAAAATATTACATTTAAAAGGCTATCTACACCATTGAATGGAATTTTTTTTAATTTTTAAATCAATGCTTTTTGTGTTTAAGGCCTTTTCTAGTTAACTTTTATTTAAAAAACAAGTTTTACTTTTTACGATAGAGCTTCTACGTATCCTGTGTAAAGAGAAGCTGTATTGTTCTCTCAGCCGATTCTATCAGTTCAGTTGAACTAACAGCTCGGTTGAGAGCGGGTCCTGTGTCTCGGACATGCACGATCCAGCTAATAACGATTACATCCAAGTAATGAACTTAAGGACCTTTTGCACCAGCCGATATTCGGCTGGTGCAGCGAGAGCCGATCAACGAGATATCATTGATCGGCGCTCGCTTGTTTCTGTCACACGGAGCTACGAATGGGGACGAGCAGTTGTTACTCCGATCGCTCGTCCCCATACATTATGGGAGATGTGCTGCCGACAACGATAATATTTCACTTTTGTAAAAGTATACGACCAGATGATCCAGCGTTTGCGCGTTCATCTGCTGATCATTCCCCAGTCTACACAGGGCAATTATCGGTAACAAGCGTTCTATGAACGCTCGTCTGCACGATAATCTGCCAGTGTAAAACTCCCTTTAGATGTGATCAATAATAGTTGGATCCTGCGTCTGACTTGCTTTCTGCCAAGCCGTCAGTTCTGGTGAACTGACTGAATAGGCTGAGAGAGAACGATACAGCTTCTACGTATATAGGATACATAAAAGCTGTATCATAAAAATAAAAAAACCAATACAAAAAAGGTGTACAGAGCCTTTAAAGCAACGACCTTGTGCAAGTCATTTAGATATTGCGTGAGGGCGTAATAAATATATTCATCCTTTTCTCCATAGGATCTTGCTAGCAGTTAACCACTACCATAATCCTGGGAGAATTCACGGGAACGTATGTCGATGTGACCTGCAGAATGCCCGCTTAGGGGGGGTGATTGGCTGACACATAATACACGTCAGCACAGTGTGTGAATTGAGTGGGCAAGCCCCGCTGGTGTCATCTCTCACCAGTCTTCCCACACACTCCATTTTTAAGCCCGGTGAGCTGCTGAAGAAGACCAATGGGGAGGTGAACTTTCTATTAATTTTTTTTTAGAGAAAGAAGCTTAAGGCTAAGGCTACACGGCGACATGTGTCATACAACATTAAACCGAGCAAAAAAAAAAAAAGTATGTTATTTGAGCTCACCTTAAAGGGGTTATCCGGGGACAAAAATATGATTGCAAAGCAATTTTTGATGTAAAAAGATGTCCCTTTCTAATATACTTTAATTAAAATTTCGGTACTAAATGGTGCCGTTCAAACCCGGTGAATTGTTCCGGGAAGTCCTGGAGCTTTTCTAATATTGATGACGCACCGACATGGCCCCACCTGACCGAGGGCTTGCTTCCCGTGCTGTTTGTGTCGGCGTGTTATAAATGGCATGACCACAAGGGGCTGTAACATTGCCCCGAGCAGAGCATCAGCTAGCGCTTTGCTCAGGACTCCAGCACTGCTCCCAACATTTGGTCAGTGACTTCAGGAGCTTCCTATAGCTGGAGTTCCCAAGCAGAGCATCACCTGATGCTCTGCCTGGGTACTCGCGTACTGCTGCCGACATGACTGTTCGTATATGGACAGTGACCGTGACGTTGGCAGCAATGCTGGAGCCCCCAGTCAGAGCATCAACTGATGCTCTGCTCTGGGACTCCAGCGATAGGAAACCCCTGAAGTCACTGTCCATATTTGGACAATGACGTCAGCAGCCGTGCTGGAGTCCCTGGGCAGAGCATCAGCTAATGCTCTGCTCGGGAACTCCAGCTATAGGAAGCCACTGAAGTCATTGACCAAATATCGGCAGCAATGCTGGAGTCCTGAGCAAAGCACTAGCTGATGCTCTGCTCAGGGAGTGCAGCAATAGGCAATGTGACAGCCCCTTGGGGTCATGCCATTGAGAACACGCCAACACGAGACGCACAGGAAGCAAGCCCGCAGTCACGTGGGGCCATGTTGTCGCATCATAAATATTAGAATAGCTCCAGGACTTCCAGGAACAGTTCACCGGGTTTGAACAGCACCATTTAGTACCAAATTTTTAATTAAAGTATATTAGTAAGTGAAATGCAAAATATAGAATGAAAGAGGGAAGGAAAGGGGAAGGGACAAGTGATAAGGAATGGAATAGGGTGGATAACCACTGGTTAAACAGGCACTTGGCTCAGCTTAATGAAAAAGTCTGAAAAGTTTATTACTAATTATAGATTAAAATAACATGAAAAAATCTAAAATTTGGTGATCCAGTATCTAACAAAATCAAACAACACAAAAAGACAACACAATTAAGAAACATGGACGTCACCGGCCAGGCCGGGTGAATGGAAATAAGCTCACATGGAATAATTACCCAATGAATTATAGAAAGAGTAAAAAACTGGGAAATCCAGGAAAATCCTTTGGCTGATATCTCTAAAAAAAAAACTGAATCGGAAATTGCAGTTCGCTTTTGAAGAAGGCCTAATCAGCAAAAATGAGTATAAATACCTTATTTTAAAAGAACCCAAGATGCCTACCATATATATTCTTCCTAAAGTTCATAAGGATATGCTTTTTAGATTTAGTTTCTTAAAGGGAATGTGTTGCCAGAAAAACATGTTTTTTTTTTTTAAATTAAACATTTAGTGTGTGGGTGATTAAACATTGTTCAAATTTTTTTTATTTTTTTCACGAGTCAGGAAATATTATAAATTAATTCTAATTTATAGTATTACCCATTTCTGGTCACTAGATGGAGCTATTCCCAAAATTGCAGCATTGCAAAATTGGGTAAAAAGCCCTCGCTCTAGTGAGCTCTCAGCATCCCCCCCTCCTTTATCCTGGCTAGTGCCGGGATAAACGAGGGGTTTGAATGGTGTAACCTCCTACACTGTGTGTCGCCATTTTTTGCGCTAACACACAGTGTAGTAGGTTTACATACAGTAGTAAACACACACAAACACGAACATACATTGAAATCTCTTACCTGCTCCTGCCGCCGCGGCTCCCTCCGGCCCGTCCGCTCCGTCTGCTGCCGCTGGTTCAAGTGCACAAGTCCGGAAGCCGCGACCGGAAGTAGTAATATTACTGTCCGGCCGCGACTTCCGGTCCACAGGAAAATGGCGCCGGACGGCGCCAATTTCAAATTGGACTGTGTGGGAGCGGCGCATGCGCAGTTCCCACACAGACGCCGTACACACAAGTGAATGGGACGGGAGCCGTTCGCAGTCCCTATGGGACTGTGGCTGCCGTATTCTATGTCTGTATGTGTCGTTAATCGACACATACAGAAATGGAACAAAAAATGGCAGCCCCCATAGGGAAGAAAAAGTGTAAAAATAAGAAAAAGTAAAACACAAACACACAAATAAATATAAACGTTTTTAATAAAGCACTAACATCTTTAACATATAAAAAAATAATTTGTGATGACACTGTTCCTTTAAAGACCACTGGGCGTGTTTTTACTTTTGACCAAGAGGGTGTTGTAAAGAAGTGTATGAGGCTGACCAATCAGTGACTAATCAGTGACCAATCAGTGTCCTACACTTCTCATTGTTTCAGCCCAGCATGATCCACAGCACAGTGTGATTGTGCAGTGAAAGAAGATGGGCTGGAACAATGCGAAGTGTATGAGGCTGATTGGTCACTGATTGGTCAGCCTCATACACTTCTTTACACCCACTTGGCCAAAAGTAAAAACACGCCCAGTTGGTCTTTAAAGGAACAGTGTCATCACAAATTATTTTTTTATATGTTAAAGATGTTAGTGCTTTATTAAAAACGTTTATATTCATTTGTGTGTTTGTGTTTTACTTTTTCTTATTTTTACACTTTTTCTTCCCTATGGGGGCTGCCATTTTTTGTTCCATTTCTGTATGTGTCGATTAACGACACATACAGACATGGAATACGGCAGCCACAGTCCCATAGGGACTGCGAACGGCTCCCGTCCCATTGACTTCAGTGTACGGCGTCTGTGTGGGAACTGCGCATGCGCCGCTCCCACACAGTCCAATTCGAAATTGGCGCCGTCCGGCGCCATTTTCCTGTGGACCGGAAGTCGCGGCCGGACAGTAATATTACTACTTCCGGTCGCGGCTTCCGGATTTGTGCACTTGGACCAGCGGCAGCAAACGGAGCGGACGGGCCAGAGGGAGCCGCGGCGGCAGGAGCAGGTAAGAGATTTCAATAGCAACGAAGAGAAAGGATCCAGCGATGTATAATGTAGATAAGGGAAAACTGGGTTCCCACTTTATTGGAAAATAATCCACGAACAATGACACAAAGTAACGGAAACACCAGGAGGGTAACAAGGTGGTGGAATGGCAAAAAAAGAAGAGAAGCCTACGCGTTTCAAGCACTGACTGTGCTCTTAGTCATGGCTCAGACGAATGAGCTGCTGCAAGGCGTCAAGGTAAATATATCCTGGAAAGGTGGAAGGAAGTACCTGGAACGTAACAACGCCCTCTAATATGGTAATTTAGGATCCAGGAAACTAGATCAATAAGTAGGTATGAATAAAATATAACCTGAATATAGCTAATGTACACGGAGGAAAACTAAAATAGAATATAAACGTGAATTGTATACTGTTGGTAGAAAAAATAAAAAATGAATGTATAGCTGGAATGTCCATATATTTAGCACTTGCAGAGCGTCATAAGTCGAAGTTATATATATCAGAACAGAGGAATAGAAAAATTTATATACAATGTACATAACATAAACCAATAAATATGCACAGTGAAGAAAATAATACATAACATAATAAGAAAAAAAGGAATATATAAACATATAATTTACTGACCGGAACAGTAAAGTCGGCAAATGAGAGCCATAACTGATAACAAATTTATACATTTACATAAGGATTTAAATATATTGTTTGTAATGGTATATATTACCACAGTTACTAATGACATAAATAATATTGTAACTCACATCGGCCAAAATATATAGAAATACATATAAATTGAATGAATGACATATTAATAGAAACAAAATCCATAAGGGAGATATTTATAAAGATAAAATGTAAGACATAAAAACGGAATATCTTGAGACCAAGATATTAACCACAATTGTAAAATTGTGATGAAATGGATAAACACAGACACGAAGATATCAAAAAGATGGAAATTACAAAATTCACATAAATAAATGAGTATAATCTCATAATTGGACTTTGTTTGCTAATATTAATAGAATATGGAATAAGATAATGATTTAAAGAAATGCACATAAATGCAGCAGCAGTAATGTACAGATCATAATCATAAGAAGCTAAATAATGTGAAAATATCAATAATGGAACATCAATTCTTTACGGAGGTTAAGACCATATGGAAATCTAGTATTTAAATGATAAATCCAAAATGCCTCCCGAGTTTGTAACCTGTGTTTAAGATCGCCTCCTCTATGAGTTTTAATCATTTTTTCTATAGCATATATCCGAAAATAATTGATGTTTCGATCATGACAGGAAATAAAATGCCTACTTGCGTTGGAAATATTGACTATGGCCGGATTCCTGATATAGCTAAGATGTTCTAGTATCCTCACCTTTAGTCTCCTTGTGGTACAACCCACATATTTTAGGTTGCAGTGTGAACATTCCACTATGTAGACAACATGGTCACTATTACAATTGATGTGGGTTTTAATAGGAAAACTAGTTGTATTATCACAATTTGAAAAAGTTTTGGTATTTTTGCTGAAGGTGCAAACTTTACACGGGTGAGACCCACATTTGTAGTACCCTGTGTATTGTAACCAAGTTGGAGGTTTAGTATTAGATGGCAATTGTGATGGAGACAGAATATTACCCAATGTTGGAGCTCGACGAGAGACTATATGGTACCCGTTTTTCAAAATTGATTCCAATTTGGGATCATCAAACAAAATTGGAATATATCGGTGTATCATATTACGTATTTCTTGAAATTGATTGTTATATTGTAATATAAGCGTCGGTTTGGACAAATTGTTAGTTTTTGATAGATCCCTGTTTGGGTGATGGATGGAAAGTAGATCTTTCCTGTCTTTAAGATTAACAATGGCCTGAGCCCTGTCTAGAGTCCATCTTTTATAACCTCTTTTTGTTAATTTATTAAAGATATTTGCTTGTTCTTTCAAGAAACCTTTGTTGGTAGTACAGTTTCTTTTCGCCCTGGTTAATTCACCTACAGGTATAGATGAAATAGTGTGACTAGGATGATTACTAGCGGCATGTAGGATTGTGTTACCCGAAATGGGTTTATGGAAGATCTCTGTTTGAATACTTTTACCTGCCAATCCTGTTAGTGTCAAATCCAAAAAATTTATACTGGCCGGATGATGAATATGTGTAAATGCCAAATTAAAAAGATTGGAGTTGATATATTCAAGAAATTTAGGTATGGCAGATACATCATCCTCCCAAATAATCAGGAGGTCGTCGATGTACCTGCCATACCAATGGATGTGTTGAAGAAACGGATTGTGGGCAGAAAAAAGGGTGGTTTCCTCCCACCACGCCATAACATAAATATTATTTATGTCATTAGTAACTGTGGTAATATATACCATTACAAACAATATATTTAAATCCTTATGTAAATGTATAAATTTGTTATCAGTTATGGCTCTCATTTGCCGACTTTACTGTTCCGGTCAGTAAATTATATGTTTATATATTCCTTTTTTTCTTATTATGTTATGTATTATTTTCTTCACTGTGCATATTTATTGGTTTATGTTATGTACATTGTATATAAATTTTTCTATTCCTCTGTTCTGATATATATAACTTCGACTTATGACGCTCTGCAAGTGCTAAATATATGGACATTCCAGCTATACATTCATTTTTTATTTTTTCTACCAACAGTATACAATTCACGTTTATATTCTATTTTAGTTTTCCTCCGTGTACATTAGCTATATTCAGGTTATATTTTATTCATACCTACTTATTGATCTAGTTTCCTGGATCCTAAATTACCATATTAGAGGGCGTTGTTACGTTCCAGGTACTTCCTTCCACCTTTCCAGGATATATTTACCTTGACGCCTTGCAGCAGCTCATTCGTCTGAGCCATGACTAAGAGCACAGTCAGTGCTTGAAACGCGTAGGCTTCTCTTCTTTTTTTGCCATTCCACCACCTTGTTACCCTCCTGGTGTTTCCGTTACTTTGTGTCATTGTTCGTGGATTATTTTCCAATAAAGTGGGAACCCAGTTTTCCCTTATCTACATTATACATCGCTGGATCCTTTCTCTTCGTTGCTATTGTTTCTTGCCGCGAGCCGTGGCGGCTGATCCGGGCGATATCTAACACAGGAGTGTGAAGCTGGTGAGCTGGAGGTTTCCTCCCTTTTCCTTTTTCCCTGCTATTACTAAGAGATTTCAATGTATGTTTGTGTTTGTGTGTGTTTACTACTGTATGTAAACCTACTACACTGTGTGTTAGCTCAAAAAATGGCGACACACAGTGTAGGAGGTTACACCATTCAAACCCCTCGTTTATCCCGGCACTAGCCAGGATAAAGGAGGGGGGATGCTGAGAGCTCACTAGAGCGAGGGCTTTTTACCCAATTTTGCAATGCTGCAATTTTGGGAATAGCTCCATCTAGTGACCAAAAATGGGTAATATTATAAATTAGAATTAATTTATAATATTTCCTGACTCGTGAAAAAAATAAAAAAAATTTGAACAATGTTTAATCACCCACACACTAAATGTTTAATTTTTAAAAAAAAAAAACATGTTTTTCTGGCAACACATTCCCTTTAAGAAACTAAATCTGAAATTGCTCATAACTTGCTCAAAAATGATCGTTTTTCAAAATGAAAACCACTGCTGTTATCTACATTACAGCGCCGATCAGATTATGTAGGAGATAGGGCATTTATTTTTTTTTAAACTCGTTTTATTGAACTCCAAGCTTGCAGTACAAGAAAAAATAAATAACTTTACATTGGTACTATATATCTTATAACATTGAACACAGAAGTATTACATGTTATTCCAGACATTACATACATCACAGAATACAATTCAAACATTGTGTCTTCCCACATATGGGTAGGTGGTTATGATATAGGTCAAGTTAACACCATATATACATACATTGATAATAAAGGTACAAACGTAGAGTTGTTCACCACATTAGGTCACTATATCGCCCTCCTCACTCTCCTCACCTCCTCGACGATCAATGTAATAAAGAATGCATGTTGTTTCCCACACCCAGGGTCCCCGATGATGCAAGCCAACCATCCCAGATCTTCCCAAATTTATTAACACATTTCCTATTTCTGTACACCACTCTCTCTAATGGGATAACGTTATCAACCAAGGATTTCCATTGCGCAACCGTGGGAGGTCTATCCGCCATCCATCTCAGGGCTATGGCTTTACGAGCCAAGAATAGTGTTTCCCTAAGGAATATCCTGGTATGAAATGGCCACTCCTCCTCCCTCAACAATCCCAACAGGCACAGTTGGGTACAGGCACCGACACAATATCCTTCAGAACCTCAAGTACCCTCTCCCAGAAGGAACTGATGCGTGAGCATTCCCAAATGAGGTGTATAAAGTTTTCCCCTGAAGAGTGGCACCTGTGGCATTCTGAGTTCGGCATCCGACCCATTCCATGTAGAAGTGTTGGCGTAAGGTAACACTGGTGTATTATGTACAGTTGGGTCAGCCTATTATTGACAGAAGGAGATACCAACGTATGAGTCTCCAGGGCCTCTAACCAGTCCTCCTCGGACAAGCCGGGGATAACTGCCTTCCATGCCGATTGCACCGGAAGCTTATGCGACTCAGTTCGTACATTCAGGAGATGAGTGTACAGTGCCGAGATAATGCCCTTGGGTCCCTGTGTCTTTAGAACTCCAATCAATGGGAACTTCGAAAGAGAAGGGGACTGCGTGTCAAATTGAGCGTTCAACGCATGTCGTAGTTGCAAATATCTGAAGAACTGGGTGCGGTGTAATCCATATTCTTCCATCATCTGAGTAAATGATAGCAACACATTTTCTCTATAAACGTCCCCCAGACACAGCACCCCATTCACCTTCCAATACTCCGAACCCTCCATCATTTGTAAATGTGTGAACATGGGATTTCCCCACATCGGTGTCCCCTCCTCCAAGGCCCGGAACCATATATCAACTTAGCTGCTTTCCATACCTGATGAGCTAATCTATGAAGTAGGAGTAGTCTCCCTCTAAACAAATTGGGATTCTCCAACACCGGCCACATGACTGATATCGCCAGCACCTGTCCCAAAGCATAGTCGGGAAAGGATTCCGTGCCTTGTCCTATCCATTCTTTCAAATAACGTAGTTGACCACTCAAAAAATAAATGTAGAAATCAGGCAGTGCCATTCCTCCCCTATCCCGTGGACGTTGTAGTTTGACCAATGCAAGCTTCCTTCGAGATTTCCCCCAGACAAAGCTAGCCGTCAATGAGTGTAGCTTATTGAAAAAATATCTCGGAATGGGACCATTTGCATGCTCCAGTAAAAATAATCCCTTAGGTAAAATAATCATCTTCACCAAGTTTACCCGTCCTGCCACAGACAGCGGCAACGTTTTTCATGTCTTAAATTTCTCGATAAACAGGGTCTCCAGGGGATATATGTTTTTGTCATGAGACTCTGCAGGGAACTTTGTGATGTATATACCTAGATATTTAAAAGTAGTGACCACGGGCAGATTATAGTATACATCCGGCCAATCTACTTCCCATAGCGGCATCAGGGCTGACTTAGCCCAATTAATCAGCAGACCAGAATATCGGCCAAACCGATTCATAATATCAATTGCCCTTGGGAGAGTATCATGTACCTCGGACATGTAAAGGATCAGATTGTCCGCATATAGACCCACTCTACTTTCTCTGTCCCCAATTTTTACTCCCTGAAATATATGATCCTGTCGTATATGGATTGCCAGAAGTTCTATGGCTAATGCAAAGAGAAGAGGGGATAATGGACATCCCTGCCTGGTGCCCCTACTCAATTCAAAAAAGGAAGTACCTCTACCATTAATCAATAAATTGGCTCTGGGATGTTTATATAGAATGGATATCCATTTGGAGAATCCCGACCCAATCCCAAATTTAGACAATACCGCTTGCAGATAATTCCACTCCACTGAATCAAAGGCCTTGGCCGCATCAAGCGAGGCCATCGCCCATTGTTTGTTTAACTTCCCCCCTACCTGTGAAACCGCCTGAGCCCTCCGAATATTTCCCGAAGTGGATCTCCCGGGAATAAAACCAGATTGATCCTCATGTATGAGTAAGGTGACAATATGATTAAGTCGGTTTGCCAGAATTTTAGTTAGGATCTTATAATCTAGATTGAGCAGGGAAATAGGTCTATATGATCCACACTCCACGGGGTCTTTGTCAGGTTTCAGCAAAACGATAATGGTACCTTCATATAAAGAAGTGGGCAAAACTCCCTTTTCAAAGGTTACTGCATACATCTGAAGTAGCTCAGGACCAATAATCTCTAAATATCTGGATTATACATCCAACGGGATTCCATCAGGCCCAGGCGATTTCCCATTATTTAAATCCTGCACGGCCGTCTGCAATTCTTCCAATGTAATAGCCTCATCTAAGCGGTCTCTATGCTCCTCTGCTAGCTGCGGGAATGTAATCCCCTCCAAATATTCCATCAATGAATCTTCAGAGTAATCACATTGGGATGTATATAAATCAATATAAAATCTGCTATTTGTTCAGCATCATTAAGAGATTGTCTCCCCTCATCCATGATCTCCAGAATGGCCGGAGATGATTGGTTAGAGTGTACTATTTGTGATAATAATCTACCAGACTGATTACCTAGTTCAAAGGCGTTTTGTTTAAGAAAAAACAGCTTCCTATCCCCCTTCTCCCTGAGATGTATCTGATACAATCTGCCCGCCTGTTGCCATTGCAGTCTGTTGTCCTCAGTCGGCTCCTCGATATATGCCTGCTCCAAGTCCCTGCACGTCCCTGCCAATCTAGCTTCCTCTACCCTTGATGTCTTTTTGATAAATGAGATAGTGGACCTCAAACACCCCCTCAAATATGCTTTAAACGTGTCCCACCTTAGGGAGATATCAGTCTCTTCTTCGTGGATTTCAAAGAATTGGTTTAACTGATCAGGAATACGATCATTAGTCCCTATCAGAGATAGCCAGAATGGGTGAACCCTCCAGTTTAATTTGCTAGCTTGTCTATCGTATAAACGAAATGTAGTCTGCAAGGGCGCATGATCCAAAGCACTGGGAGGGGCGTATGCAATATTAGTTACCCTAGGACCCAAGGAGGCCGATCCAAACATATAATCTATTCTAGATAACGCCCCCCTAGCAGGGGTAAAGCATGAGAACTCAAGAGATTGGGGATGTCTCAGTCTCCAGAACTCCACCCATCCCATCTCATCTATCAGTCGCTGCAAGTTTGAAGATGAGTGCAGCTCCCTAGCCTCGTTCTGAGGTATAAATTTATCAATATACGGGTTCAGTAAAAGGTTAAAATCTCCCATACATATGACCTTGGCTTCAGGGTAGTTAGCTACAAAAGTAACTGTTGTCTGTAATATTGACAGGTTTGCCGGTGGTGGCGCATATATCCCTATGACAACAAATGGCACACAGTTAATATATGCATGGATAAATACATATCTACCCTCTGTATCTTTCACCGTCTTGTTTGAATTCAACCGCACCGATCTATGAACCAGTATAGAAACCCCTCGAGAATATGACGTATGCCACGAGTGCTCCGCCCATTGAACCCAAGGTTTTTTTAGATGGTGAATTGTATCAGCCATGAGATGGGTCTCCTGGAGGCATAGAATGTGCGGTCCAACTTCCCTCACGTGTGCAAACACAGTAATTCTCTTGCGAGGGGTGCCCATGCCTCTAATATTCCATGACATTACTTTCAGATCAGCCATACAAGCAATCCCTTACATGTTTGAAGAGGGTTCCCTCCCCCCTTATCCCCTGTATATAATACAAGTTATATACCAATAACGTAAATTTCGTACATTGCGTAGATTGTGTTCAAGCTGTGTAACTGTTATCCAACAAAACAAAACTTCCCCCTGTGGGGACTTCCATGAGGGTATACCCCTCCCATGGGCAAACTTATCAGTAACCTGTAAAGGTATAAGTGTAGCTGTTATACCGTGGCTAATGGTTACGGGGTGTCTGTGCGTACAATTAAAGATGGTAATGTTAACCTACACAGAGATAAAACAACTGTAGCAACCCACATTTCCCCGCTATCTCCCATCAGACCTCTTCACATTATCAACAAGAAATACCAGACAGTCCAGAAGGTTAACGGATGTATCGACTTCCCTGCGGCATGGCTTCCGGTATTCAAAATGGAGTATCCCGTTCCAGCTTCCCAATCTGCCAGTCCTTTCACCAAGAGGGAAATTCATGTTGCATATCTGGCATCTCAACCAGCACAGCAAGTCCCGCGTGGCCCGACTCAAGCCCTCTGGTCTCCTGGTCTCAAGGATAGCCATTCTTCAGCTTCCCTCGGATCTCCAAAAAAAATCGCTTTCCCTCCATCAGTGATACGTAAACGAGTCGGATAGGCCATTGAGTAGGATATATTCAGCTCCCGCATCTTTCTCTTCACAGCAATAAATGTAGCACACTTCTTTTGTAGTTCCGCCGAGAAATCTGGAAACAGGAGCACTCGGGAATTCTCATGCTGGATATTAGGGTGCTGACGAGCCATCTGTAAGATCTGATCCCGATCTTTCCAATTAAGTAAACGTGCCAATAAGGGCCTTGGCGGCATGCCTGGCAGAGGAGGTCGTGCTGGCACTCTGTGTGCGCGTTCCACCGCGAATGCTGCTGAAAAATGCGCCTCAGGAAAGGTGGCACGGAACCACTGCTCAATAAAAGCGCCTGGCGTCATTCCTTCTACTCGCTCCGGCAAACCAATAATTCTGATATTATTCCTGCGTGAGCGGTTTTCCAGGTCATCACATTTCTGCTGCCATATCTCCACTTTGGCCTCCATTGCTGACAATCTTGCGGTAATGCGTAAATTAGCATCTTCAATGGCCGAGATTCTGTGTTCCGTGTCCTTTACCCTTTCCCTTAGCTTCTGGACATCATGGCGTACCAGGCCCAAATCCACCCTCACTTCCTCTATCTTCCCCGTCAGCGACGTAGTGGACAGTGATAGCCTGCAGCAGTTGTTCGTATATCTGCTGCAGGGTCAGTTCTGGCTCAAGCTCCGTATCCTCCTGCTGAGTTGTGCTGGTGCTCTGACCTAGTGGTGGCCTGCGGCGCCATTTTGAGCGATGTCCCGGGCAAAGTTCTTCAATTTCTCCACCACCGACGCATCGGTGCCATGACTCAGTGCCACTCCGGGAGGCTATAAAGAGGTCTGTCGGTCTCAGCATATTATGCAGGCTCACAGGTATTGCGGGTTACCGGACGGAGCTCTCACTTAACACGTCCTCTCATGTTGCCTGCTGGCCATGCCCCCGAGATAGGGCATTTATAATCCTCTTTAAGCCATTGGGTGCATCTAGGGTTAAATTAGATCAATTCGTCCTGGCATTGATCACTGATTGGCCTTCAATCTATTTAAATATGATGACTAATACTAATGTTTCTATGCTCTGAGGAAGTCACATAGTGACGAAACGTGTCAGCAAACCGCCCTTTGTTCTGACGTCACACGCCGGAAATGTGTGGATGTTGTGGAATGTGTGGACTTACCTGCTATCCTTGTCATGGCACATGTGCGATATATGCTGCATCGCTCTGACTTACCCTGAACTAATAAGAGATTTGCTCTGAAGCTGCTTCAAACATGTGCGGCGTGTTTTCCGAGTGGACTCAACCGTTATCTCTGTGTGGATTACACGTTTATCGCAGCCGCATTGAAAAGCAAGTAAAGGATTTTATTGCTAAAGAAAATTACTACCAGGGCCTAATCGCTAAACACAGCTAACGCTACTCCGTTCATCTTGGATCGCAGACTTCCAAATTGACTGCTGAAAGATCATGTTTCCAAACAGCAGCGAGAAGTGGAAGTATCTGGAGACTTATCCATCTTTCTGAACTATACCACAGAAATTTAGCAATACGGCGAGAAGTATACTATTATTTTTGAAAATCGACGCTTTATTTTCATGTGCCTTTAATTGAATGCAGCTGCTTTTGCTATTTTTTTTGTACCTTGTCTGCTGTGCCTACACTGCTATTATGGGCTTAGATTGAATTATTGCTATGCTATTATATTATGTACCCGACAAGGTTTATTATAAGATTAGGTAAACTGCTGTACTGATGTCTTACTAGGCAATTTATTTACCATATACATTCACTTGTTAGGCCCCATGCACACGACCGTAAAAAAAAAAAATAATAACAGACCCATTCACTTCCATTGGACGCGGACACCTTTCCGTATCGCTACGGATGGATGTCTGTGCCGTAGAAATGTTTTGAAAATTATGGAACATGTCCGTTCTTTTGCATTTTGTGGGCTGTGCTCCCATACTTTGTATGGGAGCGCAGCGCGAAAATACGGTTGGCAGTCAGGCACGGCCGTGTGCATGAGGCCTCACATCTCATACTCATGTGGTTGAGTGTATGTGGGCTATCCACTTTCATTCCACTATTATTGTAGCCATTTTTTTGCTTACCATACTGAGGATCCACACACGATTTGCTCAAATTCTGGGTATCAATTTGATGCCAAATAATACCATTTATGTTTTTTTACTCTTTCTATAACTCATTGGGTCATTATTCCATGTGAACTTATTTCCTGTGACCTGGCCTGGGATGTCCATGTTTGTTAATTGTATTGTCTTTTTGTGTTTGATTGTTAGATACCGGATCACCAAATGTGTGACTTGTGTCATGTTATTTTAATCTATAATTAGTAATAAACTTTTCATACTTTTTCATTACGCTGAGCCGAGTGCCTTTTTAACCAGTGGTTATCCACCCTATTCCATTCCCCTTTCCTTTCCGCTTTCATTCCATATTTTGCATTCCAACATTATCTCCTGGTTAGCACTCTATGCTTTATACAGAGCTCTAGCTTTTTTTTTTTTTTTTTTATATATATGATCTGTACTCATATTTACAGTAATATATTAGTAAGTGCCTTTTTACATAAAAATACGAATGCAAAGCAATTTTTGGTCCCGAGATAACCCCTTTAAGGTCGCATTACTTTTTTTTTGCCCACAATGTGTGTGCAAGTTGCATGTGACTGGAAGCGACAGGGCTGTAAGGTCATGAGAAATAATTGGCCAGAGATTGAGAACAGGATAGAATTTTCTTTGCATAGACCATACAGAGAAATCACTCGTACATAAATCCGCAAAGTCAAACACAAACAAGGCAATACAAATGTATAGATATTCAGGTTTATATACAGTAGGCAAAACAAAATGAGACAGGCTTCATTAATATATGAACAGTTTGGTATTACTAGATTAGCAGCCAATTAACTAAAATCTATAGAATCTGCTATAAAATGAGATCAGAATAACAGATCAGAAAATGTTTGTGTTCGAGCTCATGCACACGGACATATTACAGCTCCGTTTTGTACAGAACCCTAATGAGACTTCCGTAGATGTACATTAGCCCTGTGCTGTACCCTTCACATGCCTCCATTTCCATACTGGAGGTTTCTTCTGCCAAATTCATACAAATATGACAAAAATAAAAAAATAGTGGTGTGTTCCATCGAACTCTGTATGTATGGAGGATGCAGTAAACCTAGGGGAGAATATATCCATACATACAGGACCCTACAGGATACATTTTACAACTCCGAACACTGTACAGGTGCGGAGCGGATTTAACCTGCACTGCAGGTTACACAAACTCTGCCTCAGTCAGGCCTCATGCACACGGCTGAATAATGTGCAGGAGGCAGCCGGAATAGTCCCATGAAGCTTTTGTACTTTGCTCCGCCAAGTGTATAAGGGATATTCCAAAAGAAGAAAGGAGCACTAAGGACTTAGAGGAGCTTATCAGTCTTGAGTCCGCAAAAAACAGCCAGACACACGCACTGCATGAAAAGTCACACATGTCAATAGCCCCCATTTATTCACATGAATCCGTGTGCGGTCAGTTATTTCAACAGACCGCACACGGACGTAAAATATGTTTGTCTGAATAAGGCCTAATACTGCAATCCATGGTACATGCCACTATTTTAATTTTCGGTCGTACGGAGGCACATTAGGCTGGGTTCACATGACCTATTTTCAGACGTAAACGAGGCGTATTATGCCTCGTTTTACATCTGAAAATAGGGCTCCAATACGTCGGCAAACATCTGCCCATTCATTCGAATAGGTTTGCCAACGTACTGTGCAGACAACCTGTCATTTACGCGTCGTCGTTTGACAGCTGTCAAACGACGACGCGTAAATTGACTGCCTCTGCAAAGAAGTGCAGGGCACTTCTTTGGACGTAATTTGAGCCGTTTTTCATTGAAGTCAATGAAGAGCAGCTCAAGATTACTGGCGTCAAAGACGCCTCGCATAATTCGAGGAGCTTTTACGTCTGAAACGACGGAACAGTTTTCTCCTGAAAACAGTGTCTTTTCAGACGTAAAAGCCACTTCTCGTGTGCACATACCCTTAGAGGTTCATGTATTTCTGTGGATGCCTTATTATGGCTTTATACAAAACGGAGCCATACTAAGACAGTATGCAGAACGCCTTATAGATATTTCTTCATATCTATTTACAAACTTAGTAATTCAGGCTGGAAAAAGTGACACTTGCTGAATCATGTTCTGTACGTCTGCAGGGGTCAGTCTAAGGGGTGTTCAGGGATGTCTTGGTCTATAGTAGGACACTTATTTATTGCATACATCAGAGTGGGAGTCGATTGTATTAGAATCCTGTTAAAATTTATACCTCAATGGTCAATTTGGCAAATCTGTACTGAAGGGATGTTAGGTTCCTAATGAGAACAAGTCCAGTCTTGTCCTGAGGTTGACCAGATAACATATGCACTAGTCCACTTAAACTAACGAAGCCTAAAGCCTCACCGTGACCCACAACCATGGAGAAATCTCCTTGTGTTACATAACCTAGAAGAAGTCTACTGCAGTGACTGGTGACCTCAGGTAGAGGACTTGGCCAGAGCCCCAGCGTCAGATCATCGCTATGTGAGGACTCTTCAACTGCATTCTTTTTCTCTGAATCTTGGTTTTTCTTGACTTCCTTTTTGTCTTTCTTAAGTTTCAATACTTTCTTCTTAAAACGATCACCATGTTTGGGCTCCAGAGGACCAGGGAATGACTTGTCTTTTTGCAGGTGAAGCAAGTCCTGTTCAGATGGAATGCAGATCAAGGAGTGGAGTTCAGGACTCCCCTTTGCCATTATCGAGAGCTTGACCCAAACCAAAGACCTCGGGAATGTGCTCAGAACAGAGCCAACCAGACAAGACAAATCCTGAGAACGTAGCTGACTGGCTCTTTTATCTCCATGACTAACTGGATCAACACAGGTAGAAAGCATCTTCAGAAGCTTTTTATTCCTAGTAGAAAGAATTGAAAAAAAATTAAATACTTCTGTAAATCCTGTATTCTGCGCTAGTTGCAAGTGAATTCTAAGAAGATTGCAGCATTACCGTGTTTTGTTTTCTAGCTCTTCCTACAGAAAAGAAAGTTGCAAACGACCTTGCAAAAATGAAAAAAAACAACAAGCAAACAAACTGATATTGCCAGTTTTTTGGCAATGGTTCCTTGCAACTTTTTTTGTTTCCCATAAAACATTAAATATGAGGATTTGCGGGACTATCACCCCCCCTCCCCCCACCTGAATGGGGAGAGCTGTAATATTGTGAACTGCTGCTACAAGTGTCGCAGCGATTCACAGAACAAGCAGATAAGGCATGCAGAGGAAGCAGCGCAGTGGCCCCTTCAAAACCGATGATAAGGCGGGGGTGAAGGGAGTCGGACCCCCACCAATCAGATGTTGCTGTCCTATCAATTTCTTATGACTGGACAACCCCTTTAACTTCACTACTAAATTATAAAAAAGACTCAATGAGCGTTCGTACCCAACCATTGCATTTCGATGGGTCAGTTTCACACAAGCGTGTTTTTCATCAATGGTACATCAGTATTTATATGGTCTGCAGTGTGGAGCGAATGTAAATCTATAGGTTATTTCACATGGTCATGAGCATACTTCAAATAAACAGCTTGCAATACTTTCATCCAATTCGTGCTTGTAAAATGCCCATTAAATTGGCGAATGTGAAATTACAGATGCAATACTAATGTATACATATTTTAGTCAAAGGGAATGTCTAAGGTCCCCCTCTAGAAGACAGCCCATCAGTATTAGCAGCCAGTAAGGGTGTATTCAAATGTGGTGGATTTTGCAAGATCGCATAAAAAACCCTGATATGACCGTAACGTGTGACTACACCCGAATACAAGGGTCTCAAGCACACGGCCCGCGGGACACAGAGCCGCTACTATCGTCTCTGCTCCGAGACTCTGGAATTCCCTGACATCGCTGTCCACATATGAACAGCGATGTCTGGGGCTTCCCCAGAGCCCGAGTCCCGTGCAGAGCGCTAGTATCCGCTCTGCTCCGGGATTCTGTGGAATTCCCTGACATCGCTGCCCATATATGGACAGTGTGTCAGGTTCTTCCCCAGAGCGGAGTCCCGGGCAGAGCGCTAGTATCGGCTCTGCTCTGGGACTCTGTGGAATTCCCTGACATCGCTGCCCATATATGGACAGTGTGTCAGGTTCTTCCCCAGAGCGGAGTCCCGGGCAGAGCGCTAGTATCGGCACTGCGGCAGCATCTAAAAAGGGGCTGCCCAATCTTGACGTGTGCTAACTGAGCCGCCGGACTGCATTTAGCGACACTTAAACTGGAAAGCTGGATTGTTGAAATAAGCACGTGGAGAAATATCTAAAATTTTAAACCTAGCGGTATTATTATAGTACTGTAGTGTTATAGTAGTTCAAATAACTAATTGATTAACAATAATTTTGTATTGTATCAAATTTGAAAGTAATGCGGCCCGTCAACTTCCCATTTTTTCTATAGGCGGCCCACTTACCCGGCCGAGTTTGAGACCCCTGCACTAATACGTATGCAATCCGGGTGACAGATGTTCTATTATTCGTACTTCTGGATCTACTGCAGAGCGGTGGTATACATGTATACTAACACACGTGAAGCTGGTCTTAGATTAAGTAAATACTAACAAGGTTTAGGAACAGGTGTGCAAAATACGACGATATGTAGTTACCACGAAACACTCACGGATGATCACGATGACCACCACCGAGATCTCAGAATAGGTGGAGATTTAGATATTCCAAATTAAAACAAGACAAAATATTAAGTTAAAATTGCACAAACCTTAGCACAGAGAAATCTTTTCTTTCCTTGGTCTCCGCCTCTAGCCTGGTCTCCTCCTCAGCGCTGACTGCAGAAGACAACTCCATTTTCATTTCAAGTGGGGAATCACAAGGGTTTTCTTTGGATTCAAGTTCATCTATCTGCTGCTTAACCTCAGGTGGATTCACCGCAATGGAAGACCGGATTTCCCATTCTCTTGTAAGCTGATCCCAGGGGCAATGAAAGGGTGCCAAAACTCCATGCTTGATAAAATTTGTTCGCTTTGCAGGTGGACGTCTAGTGTATATAGTGGAAACATTAGTATATCTGGTTATCATAATAAAAGACTCCAGCTTCAGTTAATTGCTCTCCAATAGTGTTCTGTTAAGAGAATGTTTTAGGATTTGCATATTTCTATGGAATCTTAGTGACCAGAATTATTTTAGGCTAAATCTTCTGTGTGTATTACAAGTTGAGGCTATGGTTATTATGAATTTTGGGGTTAAAGGGGTTTTCCAGTCCTAAGAAATAGATGGCCTTTCCTCAGGATAGGCCATCAATATCTGATCAGTGACAGGCCGACTCCCGGCACCCCCGCTGATTAGTGCGAGCGCTGATTAGTGCGAGCGCTGATTCCCCTTAATTTCCTACCTGCTCATACAGTGAATCGCTGACATACTTGTAGTTGCAGTGCACCGTATTACAGCATTCATGTGAATGGGAGAAGGCTGTAATACTATGGACACCGCTGCAAGTGTGTCCGCGACTCACATTATGAATAGGTTCAAATGAAGGGCAAGCAGCGCTCAAATGAGTGCCGCGGCCCCTTCAAAGCAGCTGATTGGTGGGGGGTGCGGGAGTCGGACCACCACCAATCAGGTATTGATGGCCTATCCTGATAATAGGCCATCAATTTCTTAGGACTGGAAAACCCCTTTATTGTCACATACTAGAGGCCATATTCACCAATCTTCCACCTCTGTGTCTGTAAGAAGCCCATTTGACTGTAGACAATACAGCCTTGTTACAGTACGGGTAGGACTCTAACACTCCACATTTTCCATGTACTCTCGGCTTGTCCGCATTAAGTGTCCATTCACTGTATCCTTATAGTAATTTACATGCTATCACTTCACTCATTCTAACGGGACTGCAGTTAAAAATAACTTTAAAATGAAAGGTGTCATGAATTTTTTTTTTCATGTTTTATTTCATCTGTGTATGTGTCTCTTAACGACACATACACAGATGTAATACGGCAGCTACAGTGCATACCACATAACGAACAGGACCCGTTCCTTACATCCTCTGCTTCTACCGTCTCGCTCTGTACTGCGTGTGCGCAGTTCAGAGCGACCCAGCATAGAAGCTGGTTTGTAGGGGGATAGCCGGCACCATTTTGAAGACCAGCTGCAGTGTGTGTGTGTGCGTGTCAGAGGTTTGTCCTATTTTGCGCTATTTTTGTGCAGCGGAGTATGCACGGGCACCGCTGATCCTTCATAGCCACTTACCTGTTTTGAGGAAACAGCGGTGAGCAACACAACGCATTTGGTCTAAAGTAAAAATACGCCCACTTGAGCATTAAGCAACTCATTAGCATAAATCTAAAATCGCTAATAAAGTGGTGAAAATAGATAGTTTTTTTAAATAAAAAGCATTACTGTCACCTACATTACAGCGCCAATCACATTATGTAAGAGACAGGTCACTTATAATGTGGTGACAGAGTCTCTTTAAATTACACCTAAAAAAAATAAATTTAAAATAAAAAGTTAAGAAAAGAAAAAAAGTCTACATGCCAGGGCAGTTGTCAATATATAAATGATCTTCCAGCATCCAGTCTTACCTGGTGTATTTATCTAGCAATTTCACTCTAGCCTCCTGTGCAGATTTGACACCAGCTGGGGTGTCAGGGAAGTCACCAGGCACATTTGGAGCCCCCATATACTGAAGGTGTAGCAGTCCTTGCTGTAGACCCCCAACACGAACACCTCTGTAAATCTGAAAGTTTGCCATTACAAACTCAATATTGCATATTAGTAATAATTTAAAAGACAAAAAAAACAAAAAAAAAAAACACACTTACAAGAGGAATCCAGAAAGCCATTCCCCATCCTTTTGGCAGGCAAATGTCCCATCCGCTTCCCCACCCTGGGCGATCTTTACCAGTGACCCTACCAGGCTGCTGGATTAACAGCACAGGGATTTTAGATTCTTTATTGCCAAGATCCAGCTTTGAACCTGGTACCAGCAGCTCACTTCTTAGTCTGTTCATGTCCTGTAATAGAACAGTTTTCATGAGTTATACAGCCGCTCACGTGTCAGAAGGATTTGGGGTCTTTCCTGCTTGGAAGGAAAACTAAAACATGCAACAGTAAAGCGCTTTTACACAGGCACCAGTGAGATCCCCCAAAAATTCTCAATTATCAAAAAACAGACAAATAAAGGGAAGAGGGTCCAGAAATCCTCCATATAGCGCTGGAAAAGGTTTCAGAACAGGTTTTAGGGTCAGAGCTATTCATCATGAGTCATGGGACACAATATTACTACTATCAAGATGACATTTTGCCCACTGCAAGATAAATGGCAAAAAACAAAACCATCTGTATAAAGCTTAATGCAGATACTGCGGCTGCTGATTCTTAAAAATTAATTTTTACCTTTGAACGACATTTTGTATTATGTCTTATCTAAATATTTCAACATTTCTGTGCCTATTACATAAAGGGAATGCCAGCCTAAAAAATGCTGACAGAGCAATGGAGGAGAAGGGCATTACATACACACCTTTTGTCTCGGTCATGCAAGTTGATTGAACAAGCAACAGATGTTTGATTTCCCCCAAGGCAGCAGTCGCAAATACCACTGACGGCTCTAGCGACCAAAAAGAGATCGCTGGTACAGTCACGGGACAGAGTGGTGGGGCTTGCAGCGTGCAGTGCGGAGGCACCTACACATCAAGTTTGGCCTCAGTGGCACTTGCAATCTCGGCGCTGGGGGTATTAAACGTTGTCTCGGTCAAGCAACAAAAAGGTATGTTTACAATACCCCTATATCGCCATGGGTACTATGACACAGCCCGACATGGGCCGTGTAAACGAGCGCCGATCAACAAGACAGCTCGTTGATCGACGCTAGTTTGTTCCTTTCACACGGAGCAATGATTGGATATGTATAGGGACGAGCGCACATTACGCCAATCGCACGTCTCTAAGCTTTCGTCATGTCGGCAGCGCATCTCTAATTACACAGTGTGCTGCCAACAACGATGATTTTTAATTCTACCTAAAAGAGCAGGACAGTCAATGAACGAGTGTTCACTCGTTAATCGGCTGACCGATGCCCTGATTACACAGGCCAATGATCGTGAACGAGAGCTCATATGCCCGATCATTGACCCGTGTATTAGGGCCTCAGGCCTGAAAACTGCTGACAGATTCCCTTTAATATATCAATATAGCGGTTGAAGCTCTGTTATACCAATATGTTTAGGAGGAGCTTACAGCACGGAGTTTATTACTGGAGTGGTGTATAAACCGTATGCCGTAAGCTCCTCTTCTGCTGGTTGCAGGCAGGGGGTTGGGGGGGTTTCCATCATAAAGAAAACCAGTACAAAGTACGCGAGGATGTAATAGGAAATTAAGGACAGTAGGTTGGGCTTAAAAATGGTGTTAAAGGTGGACATTCACGCACCAGTTTACATCTAGAATTATTCTAAAAAAATACATTTACACTGCATAATATGGGCTCCGCTTAGATGTTAGGGTTTGGTCTGACAAAAAGCTCGTCGACTGTTTCCAATGACCAGAATTGTGAATTTAGCAGTGTCCTACCACAAGATAAATAATGCAATGTATTTACAGATGTGTCTATAGATCTAAATAAACTAAACATGGTGGACAGACCCTTTAACCCCTTAATACCAAAGGTATTTTAAACCTTAATGACCGAGCAATTTTTTACGTTTTTCCATCGTCGCATTCAAAGATCTATAACTTTTTTATTTTTGCGTCGACATAGCTGTACAAGGACTTTTTTTTTTTTTTTTTGCGGGGCAAGTTGTATTTTATAATAGCACCATTTTGGGGTACATATAATTTATTGATTACGTTTTGAATAACTTTTTAGTGGGGTACCGGAAAAAAAACAGAAATTTCACGCCGTTTACCGTGTGGTATAAATAACATAATAACTTTATTCAGTAGGTCGTTACGATTGCGGCGATACCAAATTTATATGGATTTTTTTATGTTTTCCTACTTTTACACAGTAAAAACCCATTTTTTTTCAAAATTATTTACTTTTGTGTCGCCATATTTTAAGAGCCATAACTTTTTTATTTTTTGACCGATGCGGTTGTATGATGGCTTTTTTTTTTTGCGGCACGACTTGTAGTTTGTATTGGTACCATTTTGGAGTAGATGCGACGGTTTGATCACTTTTTATCAAATTCTTTTGAAGACAGAATGAACAGAAAAGAGCAATTCTGGCATTGTTTTTTATTATATTTTTGACGGTGTTCACCGTGCGGGTTAAATAATATAATCATTTTATAGTTTGGTTCGTTATGGACGCAGTGATACCAAATATGAGTAACTTTTTTTCATAAAGTATTTTGTAAGGGGGAAAAGTGTTTTTAATTAATTATTTTTTTTACTTGGCACATTTATTTGTTTATTTCAAACTTTATTTAACTTTTTTTTTTAGTCCCACTAGGGGACTTTACTGTGCAGACTTCTGATTGCTATTATAATAGACTGCAATACTTCGGTATTGCAGTGTATTATTGCCGGTCAGTGTAAAACTGACAGGCACCTGTTAGGTCATGCCTCTGGCATAGCCGAACAGGCAATCATTAAAAGGCAGACTTTGCTAGGCCCCCAGGCTGCCATAGAACCCATCGCCACCCCGCGATACACGCGGGGATGCCAGTGGGATGAGAGAGGGAGCCCTTCCCTCTAAAATCACTCAGATGCGGCGCTTGATATTCAGCACCGCATTTGAGGGGTTAAATATGTTCGGAAACCACTGCTAGTGGTCTCCGATCGTTGCCCTGAAGCCCGAGGCTGTTACTAAGAGCCCGGGCTTCAGCAGCACCCTGCACGATGCGAGGAAAGTTCTTCTGAAGTGCCAACGTGGAAACGCGTCGCTTCAGAAGAACTACCCTGGACGGCCATCGTAAAAACACTATACGCCGGTCGTTAAGGGGTTAAGAAAAGAAACGCTCAAATTATCTACTTTGTGATCACATCTATAATAAAAATCAATTTAGACACAAAGTCGGCAGCAAACCGTGCATAAAATACCAAATGTAAAAAAAAAAAAAAAATGAAACCAAAGTGCTAAATGTATGAATTCCAATTACTGTGTCATACGTGTCAACGGACAGCTCGGAGGAGAGTGCTCCCCGATGGCAATTATTAGAATTAATACATTTTAGCACTTTTTGTGTTTTCTTGCATTTGATATTTAGTATTTTACAAGGTACCGCTGTCACAACTTACATGGATTTTGTAACTCATTTTTAATGTCACATTGTATTATGTTTTGTATCTTTTTATATTAAATCATATCTGATTATCTTAATTACATGATTGTATTGCCAAAACACTAATTGTGTGTGTATATATATATATACATATACATACACACACACACACACACACACACACTCATTGGTTGAAAAGGCCTTCAATGGGAAGGTGAAACGTTGTCTACACATTGAGTGAATAAAACAAGTTTATATTTACTTGGAGTGCTACCTTTTTCCTTGGATTTTTGAATTTTGTAAGGGGACTTGGTCAAGAATCTGAGGCTTAGCACCCGCAAATTTTTTGGTTTCCTATTACCGTGCAGCTCCTATATATCGTTTGGATTCTAGATATATTGACCAGTATTTACCTGCTCTGAGATTTTATTATCCATTACATGAGCTCGCACATCAGAAGACCAGATAAGACTCTCCGTACACTCCACAGGAACTCCAGACAATGTTAAGGACCTCACTTTATCTCTATCTAGAAGATGGAAAAAAAAAAAAAAACAGAGCGGAAAAATTCCATCCATCAACAGACAGACTCTGCCAAGTTCTCTATTCACGTAGCAGCCTTCAATCACCAGGAATCATACATATTTTACCACCACACATGTGGATCACCAAGTATAATGATTGAGAGAAAAAAAAAAAATCTGGGATCAATACATTCTAGTTGGCCTTGCCAGGATTTGAACCCGGGTCATCTGTATGGAAAGACAGAGGCTCCCACCGAGCACAAGACCAGTACAGAAAGCAAAGTGTCAATTATAGCAGTCAGAATTCACGTGACTTGAGAGAATGTTAGGAGGTTCACCTTCATAGCTTTCTAAACTTGGAAAGGATTTGGTCCTCTTATTGGGCAAGTTCAGTCTTGGGTCCCCAACAGTGAGCCCCAAGATAGTTCCGGATGGTATCTGCGCTGGAGACTCTATGCCTGTGAAGGTATGGAAGAGGTTTATATGGCGTTGCACAATTTCAGACAAGATACACAGAATTCATTAAATCAAACAGGAAAAAATATTACATATAATGTAAAGGCTCCAGTTGAGGTCTCAAACGTTGCAATGGGAAAATAAAAGTTCTCAATTTCTCATCTAAATCTGGAGTGCTGCATATTTCTTTTAAACATTGTTTGAGGATTTGAATTTAGGGTCCGGAAGGCTTGTGATGAATTAAATCTTAGGATTTTCCTACCATTTCTTGTGAGGGGCGGATACACACTGTAATAAATGGTCACTTTTCCTCGACACCTTTATTATTTTGGAGCTCTTCCCATACCAGTGGCATCTCCAGATATAAAAGAGAATGCAACATACTACTTTTTAACTTTTTGGGGGTTGGCATTGGTCCGGACCACTATATGCCTTCAGAAAATGGTAGATGGGCTATCCGTTCCAAATTGACATAAACACTACATTGCAGCCCGGTTGGCACAACTAGTGTCCGTGCACAGAGCTATGGATCCACACCAACGGTTAGCCCTCGAGTCCCATCTGTTTGCCCCATTTTCTTTATAGGAACTCGTATGGTCACCAGATGTTCCTATAGCGTCTTACTCTTAATTACACCTTTTTAGGACGACTCCTTAAAGAAATTCAAAAATTAGAGCCCAGTGAGGGTTTCCGTTCAGTGATACACTTTCCTTCCTCCTGCTGTGTGATCACGGTCATCATAGCAAACTGCATTATGGCATAAACGCCATAATCTACTATCCCTTTGCTGCGTGACCTTGTTCTCTCCCACACGGAGGCTGCTCACTTCTTATTCCCCCTCTCCCCTCTAGGCTGTAATGTCTCCTCAGTCCTTCCTTTCTCCATGTTGCTGCGGTCTGCTGTGTGACATCTGAGGGAGGATGCAACTGCAGGATCAGCCATTAGAGACAACAGTCTGTGTGCTGGGGAGCCCAAGAGTGGCTATTACTGAGACAGGGCAACTTAACCAAGCGAGTACATCACATCACTCCATGAACATTGCTTGTAAAGCTGCCAAATTGTAGGGACTAAGCATCACGTATCAAGGCCTACGACTGAAGTACAATTTTATAAAAAAAGAATCCCCAATTATGGAAGTCTAACATCTTCCGACATGTTTAGCGAACAACGCTAAATACAAAAACTTCAACATATACAATATTACAAATAGTATAATATACAAACACAAGACATTTTTACCTTTCAGTAACTTAAATAAGGATTCCCGATTGCTGTGATGGAGAACATTATCTGGATTCCCACAATAATCTGCCCACCAGCTGTGGGGTCCTGAATCTTCAGTTTCCTGCGTGGGTGGGAGATTAATCACCATCATATTAAAGTTTATGATGAGTAAAACAAAAAACAGAAATGGTCACAAATGACTCCGATTACTATGATTGTATCAAACGTAAAACCTAGGTACAGAGACCAGGGAGGAGCAGACAAACAAAAATCTTTTTGTACACAAATCGTCTGTTGTAAGTTGGTCTATAGATGGATGCAAAAACCATGTAGCAAACCTCAGTTACAGAATTTAATTCTGCAAGCATGAAGCCCATTTTGCTTAGCACTGTTGACTTGCAGTACTGGGGCCTGGGTTCAAACCTGACCGAGGACATTATCTGTATATGTTCTCCCTGTGTTTGTGTGGGTTTCTTTCGGCATCTCCGGTTTCCTCCAGCGCTCCAAAAACATACGGATAGGTTAATCCGCTTCCTATAAAAATTGGCCCTAGTGGGTATGTATTTGACATAGCGAATTTAGATTATGTGCCCCATTGGGGACAAGGACGGACGTGAGTGACTATAATCACTGTACAGTGCTGCAGAACATTTTGGTGATGCATACAAAAAGAAAAAAAAAAAAAAAAAGAGAAAAAAGGAGTAATAGGGCCATGTGGAGATACAATAAGGGTATGTTCACACACGCCTCCAAACATCTGCCCATTGATTTCAAGGGGAAAAACTGCATTCTGTTCCGACGGGGTGATTTTTACGCGGCCGCTTTGAAAAACGGCCACGAAAAAAAGAGTGCATGTCACTTCAGCCGTTTTTCATACTCTATAGAAAAGCAGCTCCAAAAACGTCTGTTAAAAACGCGACTGAATAAAAAAAAACTTCTGAAAATGAGAAGCTGTTTTCCCTTGACGTTTTTGATTTTGTGTGTGCACATACCCTAAGTCTCTAGTCAACATGCTATATATTTATTTATAGAGTACCAACATATTCCGTCTCCAAAGTGGCTCACAATCTAAATTCCAAACTAACTTATCAGTAGGTTTTGGAGTGCAGGCAGAAACCAGAGAGAACATACGAACTCCATGCAGATGATGCCCTGGTCAAATTCCAACTCAGGACCCCAAGGCAACAGTGCTAACCACTGAGACAAGAATGCCAGTATCTAGTCTACACGTCCTTACCTTATGAAGTGGGGCAACATGCAGAGCATCGCTGAGCACACAGTGAGAAATTGGGCCAACAAGTCTATATCGCACAATTTCCATGGTCAGGTCTCTGAAAAGAAAATAAAGTCAAGCGAGACTGAGAAAAATCTAAAAACAGACAAGTCAACTAATATAGTTTACTACTCAGTTGCACTTTGTTAGGCTTCCGATTACATCATTTAAAATAATGAGGCGGAGGTATAAGCAGGCGTATTCCCCTATGTATGCCACTGTATTACTATACATTGCCCATTGGCCACAATGTCGGGTGAATGGGGGCCTATGTTTAGCGTATACACCGGGAGCTTTCCCCGTAGCGTGTTAACATAATATGATGTGAACAGAGCCTCAAATGGAGCAAAGAAAGGTACTGTAGTCAGAAACTGCACCACACCAGGCTTACAACTTGTAATAGTTGTTGTTCTGTGACAATGATCAAGGGAAAGCAGGTAAAATAAAATAAATAAAAATTCCCCTAACATGAAAAAAAAAGCCCCGTTTGGACATCAGAGAAGTGGTTCACCATCCGGAATCGCACACTAAGCAAAAGTACGTTTGACTCGCACTTTGGTGAACCCAGCCCTCTACATGGTTGGCCATTTATTTGGATGGTGGGCAGGTAATACTACATAATGTATGGCCTCATGCAATTTCAACTAGGCGCAATTGCTGTTCACCAGGGCTTCTGAGGATCGACCGGTGGGGGGGGTGATCAGCAAATCTGAGCCAGCTTCAATATAAAACGGGTTAATTTCATCTCTTTAGGATGGCCATAGACCATTTTGTAGGTAGTTTCTGGTGATTTCTATGGATACCAATTCATAACCTAATGTCTAGGAGGGCTGCAAACTAGTACCCAGACATTAAATTTTTAAATGTCCACCCTTGCCCTTCCCAGAGGAAAAATGCCAGGAAAGAAGGGGGTAAAACTTTCAAAGTCAAGGACACAAAAAACCTAAAAGAAAATCAATAGCTGTAACATAACTAGAGTTCATAGGCCCCCTAGCAAAGTCAGGAATGCCTCCACAACTTTTTGACAGCAAACGAACCGAAGCATAGGCACGTTTACTTGAGCGAAATCCAAAGAACGATTAGTAGTCTCATATCGGGTCTTCTACACAAAGGAGAACCCACATACTGGAGCTAGACCACACACCTAATGACTCATGTACACGAGCGTGTGCGCCGGCCGGGTCCAGTCAGTGAGCCATGAAAAGATAGGACACGTCCGATCTTTCCACGGATCGGAAAATCGGGTCAGTTTTCAGAGACCCGATTCACCCGCTAAATTGAATGGGTCAGTGAAAACCATCAGTTGCCAGTCGAATGCCGTTAAAAACGGCACGAGTGGCACATCGGTCGTGAGCAACTGGCATTAGTGTACCCCTCAGCCTCAGGGCCCCATATTCGCTGCTAAGGCGGTAATTAGACCCACGATGAACAGAAGTACGTGATGAAAAGTTAAAACAAAAGTTCTGTTATTTTGCCCAAAAAGGACATCGTTGCATATTCAGGCGTCAAGGTGCTCGACAAACAGACTGACTACTACACAGCAAAAGGAGTAAAACCAATTGTGGAATATAGTGATCTTTAAAATCAGGAATACTTTAAATGTCAAAACAACAAATTAAACTGGATAAACCTCTGCCCATACCGAATGGTAATGCTGGTGTGTGTTGAAGTCCAATAATAAGGGTCAGGGGCAGCCCTTGTTCCATCCCCAATGATCTTTTTAACAGGAACAGCAGTTACTGCTTTATTCTGCAATTTCCTCTTTTTCACTGCGGTAGTCACACTTGCTGGTGGATCTTCTGTCGTAGGAGGTGGTGCTGCCTCAGAGATACTTACAAAATTGTCAGGTCTGTCTTCACATATAGAGACCAGCCGGAGTTCCTTTAAGACATCCTGCCAAAAATAAATAATTAATTACATTTTTTAATTGCAGCAAGGTGCACGTGATGCCTACAGGTAATTTGCAATATCTTGCACAACGCAATCATCATACTGGTAGGTCAACTGGATTCCTAGGAGATCGGCCCTAATTAGCGTGTGCAAAATGATTGGATTTTTGTACTACTTGTAAACTCTTTGCTCATTGAAATCATTGGGGGACGCAGCACTATGGGTACAGGGCCTTGCCACTAGTGGGGGCTGACAATAGGTAGGAAGAAAGTGAGGTCACCTCTCAGGCAGGCGTTACCCTTCCCTCAGACCCTTGGCTAATCAGTTTGTCCAGAAGCAGTAGGAGCAGCTATAACACATCCAGGGTCCCAGGAGAACTAGAACAAAAGTACTGCCAACAAAAACAAACAAGGGTGGGACCCGAGTCCCCAAATGAATGTAACAGGGAAAAATTTTTAGGGAGAGCACAAAAAATCCAAAATTTGTTTGTTAAACGTCATTGGGGTACACCGTACAAAAAGACTAAAGAGTATCATGGGAAGTCCAAAAGCACAGCACAGCAACTCGGAGTACCGCGCAACACAGGCTTGCATCAGAGGAAGCCATGGTTTGAATCAGGTAGAACTTTGTGGTTGTACGCAGTGAAGCAGAGGTAGCAGCCTTGCAAACATGACACTGACGCTTGGCACCTTACAGCCCAGGATGGACAGACAGCCTGAGTGGAATGGACGGCAACCCGAAAGAGGGAACATTACCCCTAAGCACAGACTACAATTACTTGCTTAGTTCAGTCTTGGAAACAGCCAATCCCTTGTGCAGCCCTCTGGGGGGGGAGGGTGACGAATAGAAAGTGAGGGCTTCTGAACAATTCAGTAGCAGCAAGATAGATGAAGAGACCGTGAAGGGAATGCACCCGTGGATGGGTGGGAGAGGTGCAAAAGGATGGGGAGGACGATGTCCTCATTGCCATGAAATTTACGATACGTGGTAGTTATATATTTATACATTTCATCGAAGTGCTATGTTCCCTGTGCTTTTAAGTTGTTTCTCATTGCCATGAAAGGCAGAAACCACCTTCCTTCGGGAGAAAAGGATAGGACAGGACGGAACACAAGAAAACAAGTTTTATGATAGGACAGCGCAGCCAGTCCAAAAACCCACCTCATGGAAGTAAAGGCCACAAAGAATGCAGCCTTCCAGGAAAGAAGTCGAAGGTAAAGTTCAGAGCAAAATGGGGAGGCTTAAAAAGGGCCCCCAGGACCGGATTAAAATCGCAGGACTCAGTGGGATGTGGAAGGGAGGGGGGGGGGGGTCATTATTAGCTGCACTGTCAAAAGGTTTTTACCTGAAAACGGAAGGCAAACTTACACTGAAAAAGCATAGAGGGCAGAGACCTGGCCCTGAGAGAAGCAAAGCCAGGTCCCTGATCCAAGACAGATTGCGAAAAGGACAAGGATCCTGGGGGTGGAACACACAGACCGCAGGACCTCAAGACTTCAACTGCTACATCATTAAACAAAGCAGAGGTAAAATGGGGTGAAACCGCGGCCATGGGAAAGGAGGTCGGTTTGAAGCGGATGACACCACAGCGAGCAGATTTAGGTGGTCAGTCTAGAGGCACAAGTAATGTGGGAATGCCCTCCGCCTTGACCCGCTTGAGAACACTAGACAGCAGCAGAAGGAGAGGCAAGAGATGCAGAATCCCTCTCAAAAAGGGAACAGAATGTCGATAAAAAAGCCATAGGATCCAGATCCCTTGTTGCTTAGACAAACATTGTGATGGAGACGAAGTTCACATCTGGAAGTTCACATGCCTTACTCCACTTGATCCAGTTTCCCCGAATGAGAAAAACTGCAACCCACTTCATTTCAGGCATATGTACCGCAGACCTAGCTGGGACATTACTTTCCACTCAGTGAAGGATCCATGAGGACTCCCACATTGCTGCCCAAATCCTGGTGCCACCTTGATGGTTAAGATAGGTGACCGCCTTGGAGTAGTCATTCTGGACCCCGACCGGACGATCCAGGAGAAGTGGGGTGAGGGTTAGAATAATGGCCCTGAACTCCAGAATATTGATCTGCAGCAGAGATTCCTCCTTCAACTATCTTCCCTGAACCGTGTGGAGACTCAACACTCAATCTGAGAGGCTGACATCTGTCGAGATAACAAGCCACTGGAGGGGCAAGGAGGACTGGCCCTGGAAAATGGCTGGGGAGGTTTCCAACCAAAGCAGCTCCTGGTAAACTTGCAGGGGCCGGAGGATTGACTTTAACAGGAAATCCTGAGATTTGTCTCAATGCGTGAGGATCGGAGAGGCCGCATGTGAAATTGGGCTTCGGGGAGGGGGGGGGGGATAACCTTGAAGGCAGACACCAACTTGCCCGACATCCTGCCGAAGAGTCACCCCAACTTGAATGGCTGGATAACGGTTCTCATCGTTATCAGGGCGCTAACACCAGCAAATGGAAGGCCAGTTGGGGCCTTTTTTGGAGGCAGGGTCCGCTGCTCTTAATTTAAGCCAAACGGATTGTCAAATACCAACAGAATTAGGTATTGCTCTGGCAGTGAAATAAGCAGAATTAAGGGAGGTCTCACGCAAAAACTTGGAGCCATGAGGCTAGTTCGGTTAAGTCTTCCTGCAAATCTCCCTCTGAGATACCCTGGTGAAGCTGCCTAGCTCAGACAGAGCAGACTCTGCTAACCTAGGCAGTGGCAAATGCTAGGCGTAGGATAGAGCCTCCTGGACACAAGATTAGATCTAGACAGTGAATTTAATCTATTGTCAAGAGAATCACTAAGTCAAGCCGTGTCTAACAGAAGCAGGGTGGTGCTCTTGAAAGTCATAACACAGGTTGACCTGCCAAAAGAGACAGCACATTTGGTTAACAAATCCTCTGGAAATGGGCAGAGCAGAACAGTCAGTTTGGAGACGGAAAAGCATCTTTCAGGGTGTCCATTACTTCGAGAGCTGTTCCTAAAACTCACTGTAGGATGGCGCTGGAAAAAGAGTGAGTGGGAGAGGGGGGGGGGGTACTCATCCTTAAAGAAGCACTACCGCAATTATTTTTTTTTTCACCCACCCGGTTTAGCCGACGTTGGGTCATGTGATCTCCATTTTGACTTTCCAAATCCTGCAGCATCTGCGTAGTACTGGAAAAGTCTCATTGCATGTCTATAAAACTCACATCAAGGCCCTGATAGACTTGTACTGAGACAATGAATTCAAGCAGACACTGTAGAATTTGTATAGATGGAGATCACGTGACCCAATGGCGGCCAGGAAAGGAGCGGCTACGGGTAAAATAGAGCATTCGGTAAGCCAATACACATCTCCATAGCTGCCGCCAATTTAGTGTTTGCTGTGATTTGGAAGCCAAGTCAGAGGCTTCCCCAGACTAATCCTGCAGGGAGGCAACTTTGAGTGTTAGTCCTAACAGGGAACGCTTTTGAATAACCTGAAGAGGAGCGGGATCTGTCCCTGGTGCTTCTGGGCCCTTTTACTAGACCAATACGAGGATGGGGTTGTGGATTCTAAGGAAGCGTTGACCTGAACTGCTACTACTTGGGATGGCAGGCACTCCACCATGGTCTGAGAGAGTCTGGAAAGGTCCCCTAAGGCCTGGGTTAAGGAACCTGCCCAGTCAAGGTGGGGCCACATCCTGGAAGGGCACGTCACGAGCAGTCTAAAGACTCTTGGGGAACAGGTCTAATAAGTTCAGAGGATGGCACAAAACTGAGGGATGCCGAAGGAGAAAGGCAAAACCTCCCCCTGAAGCCGGCATTGAGAAGAGCCCACACTAACAAGCCATTGGATGATAGGAGCCCTTCTGCCAACCCGCCAGCACAGCGGTAGAGCATCGGATAGGACGGGGAAGCTCACTTGTCCTGTTGGAAGCCAAAGGCTAAATAATTTCAGCACCACCTGTGGGAAAATACTTTGGCGCCACAGGGTGCAGATACGCCAACACTACCCAGGGCACGAGAGGTGGGCCTTGGGTGGAGGAGCACCCACAGAGTTTAAGATGTCCCTTTTAAGGTAAAGATAAACAGTAACGGAGCAGTGCAAGGAGATTGGGCGAGGGGGTTGTTTTCAGGGCACCTCTTGTACTCACCCTCAGAATTCTTTAGGTGCACACAAGGTCACCTCTTCGGTAACCTCTCAACAGTGGGGTTACCGGCATGCCACCTGCAAGTGAGGAAAGGGGCATTAGGTGACAGGTGGTGGAGGAAGCTGACAACAATGCGAAATAAAATTTACTAGGCCAAAATTACATTTAGCCGGTGTCTGTGGGAAGGGTATGGCCTCCCTGAGCGGAGCCAAAACTTCCTACCTAGTGTCAACCTCCTAGTGGCAAGGGCATATACTGTGGTTGCCGTGTCCCCTAATGACATTAAGAAATTGTGATCCCAAAATACGGCAAGGACCGCTGTGAGCGATTAAAATCTGTGCGAAGTGATAGAGATTTGTAGACTAACAATTCTGAGAGCAACAGGGCAGAACTACACAGGGGGCCAATGTGGGAAAGTACTTGCCGTTTGTCCAGGACGTCCTGACTGCCTCAATGGATGTCCTCCCCCTGTACCTCCCTCAGTCACAAGGGGGTTTCAGGGCCAAAATACCTCTTTATTGGTAGTATCCAATAACAATTGTTGTGATCCAATACGGTGATGTACTTGCTATACTCTCCAAATGTTGCATTATTTAATGGGATTCCAAGGTGGCCTGAAATTCACTAACTGTCAGAGGCTCAATGTGCAGCCCTGTGCCTCCCCATACTTTACACTGCAGCTCTGCTTGCAGAATGGCTCCCCAGGAAGTGAGTGTTTGCAGAGAAGAATTCAATTACATCAAGAATAAAATTATATCAGGTAACTGCCACACAAACTAATGAGGAATTCCTGGCTCAATTCTTAGTTTACATTTATTCATCACTGGTAAAACCAAAATATAATTTCTCTCACAATACAGCATGCATGAAGAATTGTGTGGATTTGAGAAACATTGGGACAGATTTGATGTATTTATGTCATAAAAATACATTGGCAATAGGTCATTCTGACATATGGCTATACTTTTGAAACTCCTCCGCCACTTTGACTAATTCCTGTACATTTTCTTCCACTTACAAAACTGGCGAAAAACAAATGGCACCATATTTGACCTGGCGTTTTTAAACTGTGCATGCCCCCAGTTGATGAATCACACACCGTACAATGAAAAGATACTGGCAAGCTGCTCTGTGTGGCAGCATTGATAAATATCTCCCAGGATGTGTTGCTTGTGAACTACAAAGTTGGAACAAAACAAAACAACCTGCTTCAGGCAGAAATGTATTGCAGTGGCCAAAACGCAAATAGAACTGATCGTGCCCCGACTACCTGAAAGCTTGGGATATTTTTGTGTTCCTCTTGGGGGATTGGCCAAAAACAATTCAATTAGGGAACTACTGCATTCCTCCATATTGAGGTTATATAAATCACTCCAGACCTCAACTCGGGACCCAACAAGAACATGGCATCACCTGGTGAACATCCCTATTGTCATTTATAAATGCTTTGTGGTAGAAGGAAGGCATCTACAGGCAAAACCGGTATTTCCAGGTAACCACAGACCAGGCTTGTTGCCTTCAAAGCATCACTTGAAATTTCACAGTTGCAAAAGACACTTTTAGATCTTTTACTGCAGCTCTGCTTCTATTCACTTGAATAGGAGGACAACGCAACGTTACCATCTTCTTATGGCCCGGACCACTGCATAGCTTCCGCTGCTTGGTGCGGGGTCCGGGTGTCGGACTCCCACCGATAACCGATCCTGTGGATAGGTCAACCGTATGAAAAACTGCCCCCAACCTATTTAGGGTATGTTCACAGGCAGTGTTTTCAGGCGTATTTCGGGGCATAAACACCCCAAAATACGCCTGAAAAAACAGTAGCTAAATGCCTACAAACAACTGCCCATTGAAATCAATGGGAAAAACTGCATTTAGCTCATACGGGGTGTCCTTTTATGCCACGGTTTTAAAAAACGGCGAGTAAAAGCACACACTAAACAGTAGTAGCAGGTCACGTCTTGAGCCTTTTTTGGGAGCAGATTTTCCATTAAACACTCTGAAACGCCTGAAAAGAAGCCTCATTTTAATCTTCAAAAACAGCTGAAAATCAGAGGCTGTTTTTTCTAAAAACAGCTACGTAATTTTAAGCCGTTTTTGATCTTGCGTGTGAACATACCATTAAACTTACAAGATCTCCACTAGAAAAACCTGCTTAACGCGGGCGGAGAAAAAAATAAAAATATATATATGATAAAGACGACAACATGACTTGATGCTGCCGAGCCGCTGTCACCACGGTGAATTCCCAGCTTTCAGCTAAACAGTGGTAATATAAGACATACTCGTTACCATGGATAGGATGCCTAAAAACGACACCATTTTAATATGGTATTGTCCCCAAACAAACCAATGTGCCCAATGACTCATGGATCCTCCCCCCAAACAAAAAGTTTAATTCGTATTTAGTTGAGGGCAAATATGGGGCACCAGGTCACGATTAATTTATCAAACTAGACTACTGTCAAAAAGTGGCATGGGATAAACATCAGCAAGTTCGTATTCTATTACCTCTTTGAGGGCAGGGTGCATCCATATCCAAAGCTGTCTCTTATCACATGAGGTTTCTGAAACGCTCTTGGGCTTCCAGATAAAGGTGACATGACCGATTGCCTCTCCTGGATACTTATCAGCTCTGTAGAGGACCAGAGAGCCCTGTCGCTTCCCAGATATACACGGGGCAGCCTTAAATGTTGGACCTGGGCAAAACAGAATACAAATACTAGGTTATGCATTACAAATTATAATAATGTATGTAATTAGACATCTAATACAGAAATATGCATGATTTATACTTAAGTGTAGTTTGTGGAAAGAACCCTTTTAATTATCACCTATCCATAGGGTAGGTGATAAGAGTCGGATTGCTGGGGCCCCACATTTAAATGGAGCGACGGTCAGAAATGCGCACTGCCACTCCATCCAACTCTGAGGGACTGACAGAAATAGCCAAGCACTGTACTCAGCTGTCTCCGTCAGGCCCGTAGGCTCGACCAACGCTCCATTCAAACAGGGGAAACGGGACCCCCCGTTGTGGCGATCTGTAATGGTCCCAGCGATTAGACCTATATAGCAGTTATCACCTATCCAGTGGTTTGGTGAAAACTGGTTAGAATTCTTTACAACCGGAATACCCCTTTAAAAAGAAGTTGTGTCTATTCAATACACATGGATGTGCAATCATATATACCTGTGTCTATATTGCAGAGTCTGGACAGCGCCATCAAGAGATCCTCCTCTTTACCCAACAACTCCACACAACAGTAGTAAGACAAATCCTAGAATGAAAGCAGATCAGTCACCAGGACGTAAACAAAGCAGTCAGTTCTTTAACCCCTTAGTGACCAGCCTATTTTAGGCCCTAACGACCAGGCAATTTTTTATTTATTCTTTTCGTTTTTCTATAGTCGCATTCAAAGAGCTCTTTTATTTTTTAGTCGACATAGCCGTAGGAGGAATTGTTTTTTGCAGGATTAGTTATACTTTTTAATGGCAAAATTTAGGGGTACATATTTTTTGATTAACTTTTATGAACTTTTTTTTTGGGGGGGAGGGGGGGGGAATATAAAAAACCTGAAATTCCGCCATTGTTCTACGCATCTTAAATTGACGCTGTTCACTGTGCGGCGTAAGTAATACGTTACCTTTATTCTATGGGTCGGTACGATTACGACGATACCACATATGTAGAGGTTTTTTATGTTTTACGACTTTTGCACAATAAAAACACTTTAGAACTAAAATTTGTTTTTGCTTCGTGGCATTCCAAGAGCCGTAATTTTTTTTATTTTTCCGTCAACGTAGTGATATGGGGGCTTGTTTTTTTGCGGACGAGATGTTTTGATTGGTACTGTTTTGGGGTACATTGGACTTCTTGATTAACTTTTATTATGACTTTTTTGGGGTCACTGGAAAAAATTAGCAATTTCGCCATGTTTTTTTGCAGGTTTTTTGTTTTTTTACGCTGTTTACCTTGCAGTATAAATTACATATTAACTTTGTTTGGGTCATTACGGTCGCGGCGATACCTATATATGTGTACTTTTATTTTTTTTTACACTTTTACTAAATAAAACCACTTTTTATGGAAAAAAAACGGATTTATTTTTTTACTGTAATTTTTATTTCACTTTATTACTTATTTTTTTTAGTCCCACTAGAGGACTTTACTGTGCAATCTTTAGGTTGCTGCTATAATGTTTTTGTCTACCAGAGCATTATTGCCTGTCAGTGTAAATCTGACAGGCATCTATTAGGACGTGCCTCCGGCACATCCCAATAGGCATATGCCCAGGGCAGACCTGGGGGCATTTATCAGGCCCCCCGGCTGCCATGGCATCCCATCAGAGGCCTGTGATTGCATTTGCAGTCCGCCGATGGGTGAAACAGAGGGAGCTCTCTCCCTCAGTGAACAAGTTAAATGCTGCAGTCGCTATTGACCACAGCATTTAATGGGTTAAACGGCCACAATCTAAGTAAACTTCAATCGTGGTCATTGGAGCAGGAGTCCGGCTGTCATCAGCCAACTGTGCCCCGGCTCCAGCCTGTATGGGACACCCGTGCAGGACTTCGACTGGGCCGCCGTGAAAAGGCGACGGCCTAGCCTAAGGCCCCTTAGTGACCACTGTGAAAAGTCGTATTGGTGGTCACTTGGGGGTTAAATTCCAGTTCACCAAAAATTTAAAAAAACAAAAACACATAATAAGTCTTAGAAAACTAGGGAGATAATTTTGCATGGATTAACCCTTTCAGGACCAGACAAATTTTCGTTTTTATGCTGTTTTTTTTCCTCACCACATTCAAAAAGTCATAATTCTTATTTTTTTTCATTGACAGCCATATGAGGGCTTAATTTTTACGGGATAAGTTGTACTGTGTGATGTACTGGGAAGCTGGAAAAAAAAACAACTCAGAATTGGGAGAGAAAAAAAAAAACAGTTCCACCATTACTTATGGGTTTCTTTTTTACGGTGTTCAATGTACGGTGAAAATGAAGTTACCTTTATTCTGCGAGTCAGTTTGATCACAGTGATACCAAACTTATGTAGTTTGTAAAGTTTTAGTACTTTTAAAAAAAAAAAAAAAAAAAATTAAAATGTTGAAAGAAACCATATTGTGACCCCCGTGACTTTATATTTCTGTGTAAGGCCCTGTTCACACAGAGGTTTTTTTTTTTACATGGATACCGCGTCGGAAAACGGCCGAATTGTCTCCCAATATTTTCAACGCTCGCGGGAAAAGCGACATGCCCTATCTTCGGGCGTTTGCGCCTCGGACGTCCCATTGACATCAATGGGAGGCAGAGAAAGCGAATTTAGCAGCGTTTTTTTCCCAATGCGCTCAATGGGCGCGAGCGAAAAACGCCACGAAAAACGCGGCAAACAGCGTCCAGGTGGATCAAAATCTGCCTCAAATTTTCTGCCTGCAAAAAATTCAGTTTGAACTCAACCTAAGGCATCTTTTTGTATGCGGAAAGATCTCGCTTTTATGAATACCATTTTGGGGAATGTCGGGCATTTCCATCACATTTTATTCAATATTTTGGGGGGTTGAAGTGGCAAAAACTGACTCGGACATCTTGACCTTTTCTTGCACGTTACGATGTTCACCGTATTCGATACTTTGAAAATGGCCGAGCTATAAAAATATTAGACGTGGGGATACTTGTGTTTGTGTTTATTATGGTTTATTTATTTTTATATGTGATCTAGGGAAAGGGGGATGATTTGAATTTGTATAAATTCTTTAACTGGTTGCCGACACAGGACGAGTATGCTCGTCCTGAGCGGCGAGCACTTCGCGCATTAGGACGAGCATACTCGTCCTGTGTGACAGCCGTCCCTGCGCGCGTCTGTGCGTGCGATCGAGAGCGGGGCAACGGCTGTAATACACAGCCACGGCCCCGCTCTGACAGCGGAGAGAAGAGAAACATCTTCTCTCCGCTGTTAACCCTTTGAACGCCGCGATGACAGCTGATCGCGGCGTTCAAAGAGAGGGGACTGCACATTGATCGCGTCACAGAAAATAACTCGTATGGCCAGACAGCCCAGGGTCCAGTGAAGGACCCCAGGGCTGTCTGAACATATTTCCTGTTGTTAGGGCATACTGAGGTAGGCCCTAACAACTGCCTGTGTACGATCAGTAACAGGCTAATGTACTGGCATATAGATCTATGCCAGTACATTACAGTTCCAAAATAAAAATCTAAATGATAAATCCCTTTATGGGATTAAAAAAAAAAAAGTTAAATGAATGTAAAAAAAAATAATGGTAGATAAATAAATAAAAAGTAAATAAAATACACAGAAACACATTTTTTTATAATAAATAAACATTTTAAAATATAAGTCCCAAAACATGAAATAATAGACATATTTGGTATCGCCACGACCGTAACAACCTGTACAACAAATGTATAACATTATTTATGATGATCGGTGTATGGTGTAAAAAAAAAAAAATATTACAACTGATGCGCAACTGCTTTTTTTCTGCATTTTAATCTAATTAAAAATTTATAGAAATGAAACGATAATGTATTTGTACCAAAAAATGGTACGTACATAAAGTACAACTCGTCCCGCAAAAAAACAAAGTCTCATACAACTACGTCGTACAAAAAATAAAAGCGTTATGAGCGTCGGGATGCAAAGAGGGAATTTTAAAAAAAATTGCTCTGTCCTCAAGGCTAAAATTGGCCGTGTCCTTAAGGGGTTAAAGAAACGTTACTCTTTTTTTTAACTTTTATTTAGCTCCCCTAGGGGGCTTGAACCTGCGATCATTAGATCGCTCCTGCCATCACTATATTGAAGTCTATGGCAAAATTAATGCATTGCTATTGAGACCTGCCACAGACAGGTCTCAATAGTAATCTTCCTATAGAAGGCATGGGAGCATTCAGAAGGGTCCTAGCTGCTAGAGGAGCACACATCGGCTCCCGTGATCTCGACGCGCGGGAGCCGGTGACCAGCACCGAAGCGGAAGGGGCAGTAAAAAGCCCCTCTGAGGGGTTAAATGCTCGCAATCAGAAATTTTTCTGATCGCATGCATTGCCGCTGGGTCCCTGCTGAGCAACACAGCAGAGACCCGGCATCTATGGCGCCCGCTCGGCTTCTGAGTGGTTAACATATTTAAAGACCCTTTTCCGACGTAGATCTACAGATCTGCGATGTGAAAGGGTAAATTGCATTGAGCAGACAGCACTTAATGTTCAGTATATACCCCAACAGGCTAAGGTACCCCCAAATACCTAGTAGACTAAACCAGCTGAGCCCCACATCCGATGTGTGGTCACAAACATTTCCTCTAGCTCACAGGATCACATAGAATTAAAAGGATGTTTTCTTTTAGAAACATTGATGGCAGATTGCTATGCCAATAATGTCCAGACCACAGGACTCTGACCACTGTAGCCCGCATGTCTCCGCTCAGCTTTTGAGTGGAGCAGATAAGCGGCACGGCACTTTTCTAGCACCACTACCACTTTGTACTAGCAAGCGGAGGGGGAAGAGAGTAGGCGGGGACACTGGGGGAGGACCCCGCCAATAAAATATTGGTGGCTTTTACTAGCGATAGGCCACCAAAATCTGATGAAACAACCCCTTTAAAATGTAACTAGTTAGGTGAATATACAGGTAATGTGGTTCTTCAAGATTATTTCCCTCACTTTTTACTAGTTTTAACTTGGAGGTAACGTTTGCAAAGAGTCAACAGTTTACTGTAACCACCAATGTTGAACAGCAGGATCGACCCATGTTAGTCTATAAGGTTGTTACCTGGAGAAGACAGTGATTAGACAGGGCCCGGTATGAGGCTCTGTAACTCTTCATTGTAGGGCGGTCTGCCAAGCAGTACCCCCACTTCTTCAGCATGTGGTAGCGCTTTGTATGCCATATGTGGGTCTCCAGCCAGATATTCTTCCTCTGTCTCCGGTTAAACTCCAACTGAAGATTCCCATGGCGTCTCCGCGCTTTACGGCACTTGCTCTTTGACTGTTCCTTCTTCTGGTGCGCAGTTTTCTCCATCTAAATATACACAAATATCAGATCTTCAAAATTAAAAGCAACAGAGTTATAGCTGGTGGTTTAACCCCTTAATGATTTTGCTTCTTTATTTTATTTTTCTCCTCCCCGCCTTACAAAAGCCATAACTTTTCTATTTTTTCTTCTATATAGCCGTAGGAGGGATTAATTTTTGCAGGACAAGTTGTCGATTTTGACAGCACCATTTAATTTACTGTATAACGTACTGGGAAACAAATTGGCAGGTATGAAATGGGCATTTTTTTGGGGTTTAGTTTTTACTGTGTTCATCGTAAGGTGAAAACTACATGTTCACTTTAGTCTATGGGTTAAAACGATTACACGGTACCAAATTTATATGTTCTTTCATGTTTCAATTAACTCTATACAAAAAGAAAAAAAAAATAAAAATTTTTTGTCGACTTGGGTTTTTTCGGACGATTTTGGGGTACATGTGACTTTTCGATCACTTTACTCCTTTTTTTTTGGAGCTAAAGTGACCAAACAGCATTTTTTTTATTTTTTCTTAAGTCCCCCTAGGGGACCTGAACCAGCGATAATATACTGCAGTGTATCGTTATATTGATAGACTCCTATTAAGCCCTGGAGTACAAAGATGGCAGACCTAGGGGCCTTCATTAGGCCCCCATAACTACTTTTAAAACTTTTTTGGGGAACATTAGGACAAACTTTATTTCACTGTATATTTTTTTTATTAGTTCCCCTATTGGACTTGAACCAGCATGATACTAATGTATTGCAGTATAGATCTATACCGACAGTCTCTTTTGAAGCCCTGCCAAAGGCAGGGCTTCAAAGGAGTACAAAGATGGCAGACATGGAGGCATTCATAAGGCCCCAAGGCTGCCATGACTACCATCTGCACCCCACGATCGTTGGTTCTGCCCGTTGCAGTGGGCTGTTTTACACAGCCGACATCTGCTGAGTATGTAGTGTGTCCAGCCCATGAGCACGCCACATACTTCCCCTTAACGGCTGCCACATACATTTATGTGGCATATCGTTAAGGGGTTAAAAGTAGCCAAGCTTTTACTTAAAATGGAACTAAACTTTTGGGGGGTGGGGGGAAAACAACTTCGGGCACATCATAGTGACATGTCTGAAGTTTTGATCGTTGGGGGTCCAAACACCAAGACCCTTACCGATCACTAAAACGAAGCAGCAGAAGAGCTTGGGTGAGCATTGTATCACTTGATTTTTGTTTGGCTTTCCTCGGAGCGGTGTTCGGGCTCAACAGAAAGTCTACGATTCTGTACACCGTTCGCTCGGCTTCCAGAGGAGAGCCGATCAGGAACAAAGCTGCTCATCGCTCACCTGAGCACTTATGAAGTTTTGTTTTAGTGATCGGTGGCGGTATCAGTGCTCGGAAACCCCAATGGTCAAAACATCTGACATGTCAAAAGTTTAGTTACCCACAGGATAGGGGATACATGTGTGATTGCTGGGGGTTTGACCGCTGGGACCGCCAGCAATGAGAATAGGAAATGGAAAGTCTCCCGAAGTGCTCCATGAGAAAGCAGCACTGGTGCGCACACCTAACCAGCGATTCATTCATTTATATGGACCTACCAGAGACAGCGGTCCCAGATGTCCCTTTAAAATTAATGGAGCGCTGGTCAGGCATGCGCACAAGCGCTCCATTCTCATGGAACACTTAGGGGGGACATTCACTCGGACCCCCAGCGATCACACATGTATCTTCTATCCTGTGGATACATGTGTTTGGTGGGACAACTCCATTAAGGATTGGTAAAAACAATTATATTTACTTCATTGACCAATTTTATTTTTACTGTACATAGTGAAAGTTCTCTAATCTGCAAACCAATGATCTGAAACTGTTGGAGACCATCTAAACTTCTGCGGAGGCGCAGCAAAACGTGGTTATTGGTGTCAACGTCTAGTACTTTGGAACTTCTGATAATCCAGCACTTTAGTGTCTCAAGTGTGATGGATTAAAGAAATTTAGTGTATACCGTTCTTGTAGAAAAAGGGCAAGAGACCTAATAGGTAAAATCCTCTACACTTACAAACACGTTTCAGCATGACTAGGACACTCTATAGGCTACCACATATAAAACTCACTTTACATAACCATAACACAACTACAAAATAGAAGAATTTGAGAAATCTAGACGTACCTCTTTTTTAGCAATCTCACGTAGCCGTCTAGGCAACCGCTTGATGTTGTGCCCCATGGCCCGTCTACGCATGTGTCTGGGTAGAGACTGAAACACCAGGGTGTTGGAAGATTTCTGAGAGACGGCCTTCATCATAGCATTTATTTCAGCTGCTCGGGCCTGAGCAAACATTGTAGCTAGAGAAGTAACGGCAAACATGGTGAATACAGGACAGACATGTCATATTAAATTCACATTCAATATAAAAGTTAGACAGATATGTGAAAAGTTCAATGTAAGGGACAAAATCTCACAGTTTTTATGTGCCTAATTCAACACTTCCTAAGAGAGGGTTTAAAAGTGGGCAATATTTTCCAAATCCCATTGATAAATCTCCGCATGAAGGTCAGTGTCAGGCTTTCATATTGATACAGCTCAGAGTCACTGTAGTTGATAGGACACCAGAAGTCTGGAAGAAGCACATAGGCTGCTAGATGACAATCGTAATGGAGTTCCAAATCGTATCAAGCTTACAGATATAGATGAAGGCAATATTTAAAATAGAAAGAATAAATAGAGAAGGCATTTATGGTTTATAGCATACACTTACCGGTCAAATATTTTGGAATTGGCTGAGATTCACTGGGTGCTCCCCTTCCTCTAGAGTGGAAATGTGACTGGTGGGCACCCCTCTGCTGCTGCCCAGAGGAGCCAGGGCTGCCTTTTACAAAAAAAAAATAATAAATATATATATATATATATATATATATATATATATATGAAGAATTATATATAAGAGGACTAGTCCCCTCGTCTGACATGTCTGTTTTAGTAAATACTTGCATTCCCAATTAAAAAATTCTGGAACATATTTTCTTAGACCTCTACATGGTGTCTAAATAGACTGTAAAGGGGTTGTCCACTAATGGACAACTGATTACCTATCCACCAGATAGGTCATCAGTACATGATCTGCAGAGGTCCGACACCCGGACCCCGCACGGTTAAGCCGCTCCGGCTACTGAATAGTGGCGAGATGCCGCACTGAATCTCTGCTCCTATTTAAGTGAATAGGAGCATAGCTGCAGTTCAGCAGCACAGCCGCTGTGCCAACTGCTTCCGTCTCCGAACATAGCATAATGGGCCATAACATCCGGTGCCCGGAGACTTGATATACTGATTACCCATCCGGTGGATGTCAGAAAGCGGACAACCCCTTCAAAGAGTCTCTATCACCACATTATAAGTGGCCTATCTTCTACAAAATGTGATCGGTGCTGTAATGTAGATTACAGCAGTGTTTTTTTTATTTAGAAAAACGATGACCTATTTTAGATTTATGCTAAGGAATTTCTTAAATGCCCAACTGGGCGTTTTTTAACTTTTGACCAAGTGGGCGTTGTAGAGAGAAGTGTATGATGCTGACCAATCAGCATCATACACTTCTCTCCATTCATGTACTCAGCAAATAGTGATCTTGCAAGATCATGATGCGCTGTCACTTACTCACACATTAACGTTACTGAAGTGTCTTGAGAGTGAATAGACATCACCTCCAGGCAGGACGCGATGTCTATTCACAATACCGACATTTCGGTAACATTTGAGTGGGACTTACAGCACAGCGAGATCACGCTTGCTGTCATTAAGTCCCACACAAACGTTACCGAAGCGTCGGGATTGTGAATAGACATCGCGACCTGGCTGGAGGTGATGTCTGTTCACTGTCAAGACACTTCAGTAACGTTAATGTGTGAGTAAGTGACAGCACATCATGATCTTGCAAGATCACTATATGCGCAGTACGTGAATGGAGAGAACACTTCTCTTTACAACGCCCACTTGGTCAAAAGCTAAAAAAAAAAAACGCGCAGTTGGGCATTAAGAAAGTCATTAGCATAAATCTAAAATAGGTCATCGTTTTTCTAAATAAAAAAACACTGCTGTAATCTACATTACAGCGCCGATCACATTATGTAGAAGATAGGGCACTTATAAGGTGGTGACAGAGCCTCTAACAGAGAGTCACAATGCAAGGACTGATTTTCCCTGTAACCGGGGCTGCAGTCAAGAAGTATTTCCTGACCTTTGAGGGACAGGCCAAAAGTACAAAAAACAAATAACTTAACACATACAGAATCCCACAAAAAAAATGCCGCCAATTAACCAATAATAGACAGGTTATGTAAAAATATTTACAGTAGACAATGACTATCTCAAATAAAAAGTCTATTTTATAGGGAACACTATCAATAGATAAAATGAGCTAAAAAAAATCTTTTTTTTTTTTTTTTTACAACTATAATCCCTAAAACGGATTTAAAAAAACAAAAACAGAAATGACATGTCTAACAAGGATAAGATAAGAAAAACTTACATCACAAAGGGAAAAAAAATAAATAAATCACATTCCTAGCTTAAAGAGGCTCTGTCACCGAATTATAACTGCCCTATCTTCTACCTAATCTAATAGGCGCTTTAATGTAGATTTAAAAAAAAACAAAAAAAAAAAAAACAAAACACATTACTTAACTTTTATTTTTGACAACGTTATGAGCATTTTAAAGTGTAGTTAAACGTTTGACAAACTTCTGATGTCATAGAGACATGTCAGAAGTTTGGATTGGAGGGGGTCCGAACACAGACCCCCACCAATCGCTAGAACGAAGCACTCGTGTGAGCGCTCAGCCGCTTCGTATCTGTTCGGCTTTTTCCAGAAAGCTGATGTATCTGTGTACGGGCTCAGACTTTCTATTGAGTCCGTACAGATACATTTATTTCTGAACAGACATGAAGCGGTTGAGCGCTCACACGAGCACTTCAGCTGCTTTGTTCTAGCGATTGGTGGGGGTCTCAGTGCTCGGACCCCCACCAATCAAAACTTCTGAAATGTCTATGACATGTCAGGAGTTTGTCAAACGTTTAGCTACACTTTAAGTGTCATGCAAATTTGTTCTTAATGACCAACTGGGCGTTTTTTTACTTTTCACCAACTGGGCGTAGTAAAGTGAAGTATATGACGCTGACCAATCAGTGACCAATCAGCCTCATACACTTCTCTTCATTCATGTTCAGCTGTACGCACAGCTTAATGTGATCTCGCTGTGATGAGTGATCGCACAGCATGATCTCGCGAGATCACGCTGTGCTTTTGAGTACAGCTGAAGACAAATGGAGACGTGGATGACGCCGATTGGTCAGCGTCATACACTTCTCTTTACAACGCCCAGTTGGTCAAAAGTAAAAAAAACAAAAAAAAACACCCAGTTGGTCATGAAGAACAAAATTTGCATAACACTTAAAATGCTCATAACTTTGTCAAAAATAAACGTTTAAAAAAAAAAAAAAACATTACTTATCCACATTAAAGCGCCTATTAGATTAGGTAGAAGATAGGGCAGTTATAAACTGGTAACAGAGCCTCTTTAACAAATATAAAGTTATAACCGTTTAACTAATGAGTGCGAAAACGGCTAAACTGTGCCTGGTCCTGAACAGATTAAACACAGTACACTGGTCAAGCTCTTCAATAATTTAAACACTCCCTGATATTAAGTTTGCATCCTGCTCCAGGTTTCAGATTGGCTCATGTGTGCATGTCCCGTCATGTGTGTATCCCCTAGTAATACGTGCTGGATGCGAGGTCTGCGTGATCAGGATGCTGCTGCATTCACTAGCTCTCATGTATGAGCACAGCTTCATTCTTGTACGGATTCCTCCTTCTACAGCCCATGAGAACTCTTTCTCCATTGTTCCAATACTGATGTTGAGTGTTTAATTTCCCCCTCCATCCCCCACGCACTATCTGCCGTGGATAGTCTCCTCTCCCTTCACACAGATACACATCCTGTGCGATCTCTCCAGTGTGCACTTTCCTTCAGATTTACACTCAAAAAGGCCCTTGCCGGAAACCACAGCAAAAAACAACCAAAATTGCCTCCTTTGGTTTTCAGTGGGAGGTGGCGGTGAAAAAGAAGCGACATGCCCTATCTTGAGGGGTTTTCCGCCTCAACAACCCCATTGAAATCAATGTGAGACTGAAAAAACGCCACAAACGGCCGACGAGTTTTCAGATGCGGTTTAGGTCTAAAACCGCTTGCGTTTTTTTCTTTTGCCTGTTGAAGAAATAGGTAATAAACGCAACAAAAAACACCTGTGGTGCAAAACCACTTAAAAAAACAAACTGAACAGGGCCTTACAGTTCAGCCAGTTGTTTCTGCCCATCCTGAAAACCTGAATGTTTTTCCCTTTTGATCTGCCGTGTATAATCTCCTCGCCCTCCTACCTCTAAGGGTATGTTCACACGTAGAGTCAAAAAAAGTCTCAAAATACGGAGCGGTTTTCAAGGGAAAACAGCCCCTGATTTTCAGAAGTTTTTTGAGCAACTCGCGTTTTTTGCTGCGTTTTCGGAGCGGTTTTCATTGGCGTCTATGAGAAAACGGCTCCAAAATCGTCCCAAGAAGTGTCCTGCACTTCTTTTGACGAGGCTGTAATTTTACGAGCCGTGTTTTGACAGCGACGCGTAAAATGACAGGTCGTCGGCACAATACATTGTAAGACCCATTGAAAGCAATGGCCAGATGTTTGCCAACGTACTGGAGCAGTTTTTTCAGACATAATTCGAGGCGTAAAACACCTCCATTACGTCTGAAAATAGGTCGTGTGAACCCAGCCTAACACTGAGAGAACAGAAAGAGTGGAGAAGTGTCAGAAGCAGCAGGACAACCAGTCAGGTGAAGGAGTTACACAAACTCTACAGCAGCAAAAAGGTAGAAAAAGGTCTTTGAAGACCATCAAGAAAGTGGCTTCATTTTGTATTTAGAAAGCAAATAAATTAAAAAAATGTCAGTGGGAAGGTGTCTGTAGCCTTGAATTGTTAATGACCGTCTATGCTGATGAGGGGTTTACAGATGCATCGATTACCTCTGTATGGGTGAAAGGAGCCGCGTCCTCCATGGTGGGACGGTCCACCGCTCTGATCAAAGCTCACATTGGAAGGCTGATTGCGCATCCGTTTTGCATATTTCTTTTCTTTTGCGGTTGACATGACTTCATTAAATGGAAGATAAACTGCAACAGACAGAATATTCACACAGATGAGTAGATAGCAGAAATCTTCACAGTAAGTCCGTCCAAAAGCTGCTTTATTGCATAGCATCATCCCAAAACCAGTAGTTGTCCATTACATGCGGCATAGACATGTGCACCGTCCATTTAACCTTGTCCCTGTAATCAGGACTTACCAGTGGACTCATAACATAATTCATCTACATGCCAATGTTTCAGGTGACTACTAGTTGTGATCACAGGGGAGGACGTGAATATGGACTTAGTGCCACTAATTCCACTACAGTCTGCCTCTAACCAGCCCTAAGCGGCTGATAACAGGGGACAATAGAGGAAACGTAAAGTAGACGTAAGGTTTACGTGCTCATTGTCAGATAAAGAGAAGATACTACATCCCTATGCAGGTGTAATGCAAAGCCTGCCGCATCACGCTATAGGAAAGCCGCCATGAATAGAACAGAGGCAGAATGCAAATAGAAATAAGTTTACCAGACAAGACTACGAGTGCTGAATTCCCCGCAAGTTACTCAATGCCAAGCCCCCGAACTGCCGGGTTCAGCGGCTACACTTCACTCACACGTGGAAGCGTTACTCTGCGTCGCAAGCCTCGCTCTGGAACTCTAGTGGAGAAGGTGATTGGTGGATTTAGAGACTGCGTGACGTCATTAGAACGTTCCCCTGGAAGTCCAAAAACGTAGTCACTGCGCATGCGTTGAGCCCATGTGAAACTTTGTGCCGTAGAAAGTCCGTAGTTCTAGTCGCGTCAGGTGGAAGACAAACAACTGTGAGCAATGGCTTCTGTGGTCAGGAAGATAATCAGCAGTGCGAAGGCTCCAGCTGCAATTGGCCCATACAGGTAATAATGCTTCTGCAGTCGTAAAGCGCAGCTAGAATATGAGAATTGTGTAAAGTGTCTGTAAAATAGCCACCAATGAGCTGACGGCTGCAAAACTCGCTCCCAAAATGATCTTGTGCAGTAAATAGATGTGTCTTCCCACAAGTGGAATATATGTCACTGGCCCTTTAATTTTAATCTGGTATTTCATAACGCTAAATCGTTTTCGGTATTTATATTTAGGTCAATTATTCCAACCTAATATGTTCTAATTCTTTACATTAAGCGTGTTTTTTGTTTTTACGTTTTTGTTTTTCACTTCCCGCCTTCTCTCGAGCCTTAACTTTTTTTTTTTTTTCCATCAATGGAGCGGTGTGAGGGATTATTTATTCGGGAGGAGTTGTAGTGTCTATTGCCATTATTTAAGAAGATCTGTCGCCTCTCCTGTCATGCAATGTCATAGAGACATATCAGAAGTTTTGATCATCGGTTGGGGTACTGGTGCTGAGCCCCCTGTCTGGCTGAAGACGACAAAGATTCTACTTTTTTCTATACAGCAGGTTACCAATCCTAATTTTATGTTTTTAAAGAGCACAAATATAATGTGTATTTTAACAGGTTGGGGACCGCCCACTGTATATATTGCTGCCCGAGTCATTGGGCAGCTGAATGTCGGGTGCCCGGGAGTCGGACGACCAGGGACCGTGGAGCAAAGACAGAAGTATTCTTCACCACTTTTGTCTTCTCTGTAGTCACGTACACTACGCTTTATGAGCGGTGTGTGTAGAATTGAGGTAGCGCCTCAGCAGCAGCTATTGGTCCTGATGATCACGTGACTGGTCACATGATCGCCAGGATGTGGGTAGTAGGAGTCTAACTAGAACCAGCACAGCGCTAACCGTGACAATAGTGACTATACTAGGGCTGATAGCCCTGCTGTAATTTACCGAGGAGTAGTATAGTATAAAAAATAAAATAATAGTTCAGATCTTTGAGAGACCGGTCATAATAATAAAAAAAAATGAATTAAATAAAAAATGCTTCCCCTGCATATCTTGTCGTAATGCTTGCCCTGACCCAATTACCTTTTAAAATAGGTATGTTCTATATCAAAATTTACTGTAGACCATGGCTAACACAAAGTAAATTTTATGGTAACAATATATTATTTTCAAAAAAAATAAATAGCTATAATATAAAAAAGCATTTTTTTATAATATTTTTTATTTATTTTTTCAAAATAGAAGTCTAAAAATTTGTAAGCAAAAACAATGTGTATAAAAATTGGCTAAACAGTGCCTGGGCCTGAACCAGTTAAAAATATTTTAGGGAATTGCATAAAAAACATTTCTCAGATGTAATGTTGTCTAATTCGCTGCGTTTAGCGAGTTCCTGGCTGAGTCTGTCACTAGAATTGACGTGTAAAACCGCCTGTGTCTAGTGGCTGGGAAGGTGGAGGAAATCCTAAACATTCTGCAGTTCCCGATTAAAGAAGTATTTTATTGGTGTAAAGTGACAACATATACCTAGGATTTGCCATCACTTTATGATCAGTGGGGGTACAACATCTGGTACCCCCAGCGATCCTGAGAACGAAGTGGCTGCGACACAGATTTAGCGCTGCGACCCCTTCACTGTTTTGCCTTGCACAGCGGCGACTCGACCACCTGCTATGCAGGACACGCAGCACAGTCCCGTTCAAGAATAAGTCCAGCTGCCATTCCCTGCACAGCCGTGGGGCTAGGGGGCGCCGCTGTTTAGTGGAAACTTAGGAGATACAGAGCTTGGACTCCCAATGATCATAAAGTGATGGCATATCAGAGGGATATCCCAACACTTTATACAGATGGGAAAATAACCCTGTAATCATGAATGTCCAAACCCCACAAGAGATTCAGGAGTTCATGTTCATGTCACTGACACCGGCCAAGATCTGGAGAGTCCGCTTTATACCTCATGCACACGACTGTATGAAAAATCAATATCCTAGAGCAGTTCCATATGGTACTATATATATATATCTATCCGGATGTTTCTGTATGGGTACCGTGTGTGGGTTCTGATGTATTTTGTCATCCTTGCCAGTAGAAAATGATTACTTGTATGGAGGTTTTTACATGGATCTATATACTGTGAGTCCTTGCGTCATTTACCTATAAAAACACCAGAGATGGGGTGCGCTACAGTTTATAAATGCAACAGCTCCCCAAAAGTCTGCGGCGTACTCCCACGTTGTGTCCGACAATTCATCACATCTGGAGGCAGCTTTTATTTGTAATCTATTTCTACTGTTCATGTAGAGGGTGTAAATGGTTAATCCTCTGAACCTCTGATTATACAGTCGTCCATTCACAGTTCTGGAAAACGGGAAGCGACAAATGTTTATCACAAACACTTTTCAAGGTGATGTTGTTTTTATTGGTCAGGCTGAGCCAGTAAGATCCCCGGTCATAACTTGGGTGACTCCCTAAGTCAATAAGAATCAAAGGTTATATCTGCGCTGGATCCTGGAGTCACGTGTGGACGCTCCGGAGTGCATCATGTCAGTCACTCTAAGACGTGTCGTTTATACACCGGGAGCACCTGTTTTTAAGGGGATTTACAGGTATGATGTCTCCCTCGTTACAATGTATCCGGTTGTTTGCATTGTACTTATCTATATCTATCGCCTGTCATATTGTCATAATAAACCACTAGAAGGGATGTATACAGTAATAAACCCGTCAATGCAATATTATCTTTAGAACTTGTCCTTTTTATTAAAGGATATTTCCGTCAGCCTTCCAGATCACTGTAATAATTGCATAAGGAATTTTCATAAGTAGCAATTCCACCAAAATAATGTTACGGGAATCAATGCTGTTTCAAGACGGAATATCCCTATAGTAATAGAGAGCTTTATGTAAAACCGTTGTTTATGGCAGCCGGTATTATGTCGCTATTAGTATCCGTAATATTATATGTGGTAACTTCCTATTATAAAATGCAACGATATAATAATTAAAGTGCATTTCCACTCATAACCTATAAAATGCCATATTAAAGCAAAGCAGCTCTTCTATATGCAGGCACTTTCCGTCTATAATCCACTAAGTACTTAGTGACGTTTTCCTCTAGTTTAGGTTGCCATTTCTTAAATGGTGACAACCAGACAAGGCAGCAGTTATTGCTGCGTAGTAGTTGTCACCGACGTTCCATATCATAACAACGTATGTCGTATCCGCTCTTGTGTCATTTGGATGTCAAGAAGCAGAACTATTCCTGACCGGATTACTCATTCCATTGCCTCATTCCCTATCCATCCGCAGCAGCGCTACTAAAAAAAACCTACTGCTCCACCCTTCTCCGGATCTGTTGCTGTAAGAGATGTTGTGTCTTGTAGTAGTCTGGCACAATCCAATGAATCAGAGATGGGCACTTGCTATATATTAGAGGGAGGAAAAACAATAAAATAATAATTCTTTCAATAATCTCCATGAATATAGTGAAGTGCTGCTCGTAATGCATGAAAACCTGAGCTTTACCAGCAGTTTTTTGGAATTTGTTCCAACTGCACATTCTTAAAGGGCCCTCTATTATGGTGAATGTACTTTAGCTATGTAAAAGTTAAAAATTATATTCATTCATTCATTATATATATATGTATTTTTTTATCCCAGGTCACCTCTAACATGCATTTTAGAAGGGCATTATCCATTTTCTATTCGCCATTTTGATTGTAGAAATCTCTGTCTGCAGGCAATAGGTTGTGTGATTCCTTGCCCAAGCATCACTTGGAAGGTGTGGCAGGTCACTTTTATCTGAAACTTTAGTTCATATAGATAGTTCTGAATCATGGGCACAAAAGAGACTACAGACTGTACCCTGCGCAGCAGCATGCATGTCACAAGCAGTGAGCAATCTTAGGCCAACTGCAGGAAGGGGCATAGGTGATTGGTTGGCAAAAGCCTTACATCATCTATAGGTAACGGTAAGCAGCCTGGGGACTCAGTAACAAAAGAATCATACACAAGGCTATGCAGATTTATGGTGCTCACCCAAGTGCATTCCTGTATCGTTGCTATAAACCAGGCACATTCTACAAGAGACCGCAATGACCTCACATTACAGATGAGAATTCACATAGGAAACAATGGTTTTCACCAGAGTCTCCCATTACTTGAGGTATTACAGGTCCTTCCCAATGAATTAGAATATCTCCAAAAAGTTCATTTATTTCAGTAATTCAATTCAAAAAGTGAAACTCTTATATTTTATAGATTCATTACACACAGAGTAATCTATTTCTGAGATTTATTTTCTTTTAATCTTGATGATTATGGCTAACCGTTCATGTAAACCCAAAATTCATAGTCTCTGAGTAAATTAGAATATTTTATAAGCCCAATTTCAAAAATGTTTTTTAAATCCGAAATGTTGGCCGACTGAAAAGTATGTACAGTATATGCCCTCAATACTTGGTTGGGGTTCCTTTTGCATGAATTACTGCATCAATGCGGCGTGGCATGGAGGTGAGCAGCCTGTGGCACTGCTGAGGTGTTATAAATGCAGCGTGGCATGGAGGCGATCAGCCTGTGGCACTGCAGAGGTGTTATGGAAGCCCAGGTTGCTTTGATGTCGGCCTTCAGCTCGTCTGCATTGTTGAGTCTGGTGTCTCTCATCTTCCTCTTGACAATACCCCATAGATTCTCTATGGGGTTTAGGTCAGGTGAGTTTGCTGGCCAATCAGGCGCAGTGATACTGTGGTTATTAAACCAGGTATTGGTACTTTTGGCAGTGTGGGCAGGTGCCAAGTCCTGCTGGAAAATGAAATCAGCATCTCCATAAAGCTTGTCAGCAGAGGAAAGCATGAAGTGCTCGAAAATGTCCTGGTAGACGCTGCGCTGACTCTGGACTTCATATAACACAGTGGACCAACACCAGAAGATGACACGGCCCCCAAACCATCGCTGACTGTGGAAACTTCACACTGGACCGCAAGCAACTTGGATTGACGCCTCTCCACTCTTCCTCCAGACTCTGGGACCGAGATTTCCGAATGCAATGCAAAATTTACTTTCATCTGAAAACAGGACTTTAGACACTGAGCAGCAGACCAGTCCTTTTTCTCCTTAGCCCAGGTAAGACACTTCTGACGTGGTCTCTGGGTCATGAGTGGCCTGACACATGAAATGCGACAGTTGTAGCCCATGTCCTGGATACGTCTGTGTGTGGAGGCTCTTGAAGCACTGACTTCAGCCGCCGTCCACTCCTTGTGAATTTCCCCCAGATTCTTGAATGGCCTTTTCGTGACAATCCTTTCAAGGCTGCGGTTATCCCTGTTGCTTGTGCACCTTTTTCTACCACACTTTTTCCGTCTCAACTTTCCATTAATATGCTTGGATACCGCACTCTGTGAACAGCCAGTCTCTTTGGCAATGTCCTTTTGTGGCTTATCCTCCTTGTGGAGGGTGTCAATGACTGTCTTCTGGACAAATGTCAAGTCAGCATCTTCCCCATGATTGTGTAGCTACTGAACCAGACCGTTGGACCATTTAAAGGCTCAGGAAACTTTTGCAGGTGTTTTGTGTTGATTCTCTGATTAGAGTGTCACACCATGAGACGTCAATCTTCAACTTTTACCCAATATTCTAATTTTCAGAAAGACTAAATTTTGGGTTTTCATTAACTGTTATTATAATCATCAACATTAAAAGAAAAAAATGCTGGAAATATTTCACTCTGTGTGTAATGAATCTATATAATATGAGTTTCACTTTTTGAAGTGAATTACTGAAATAAATAAACTTTTTGATGATATTCGAATTCCTTGAGAAGGACCTGTATATAAAAAGTTGAGCTACTTTGTGCTCTAATATAACGCAATGTATTTGAAAAGTTACTGGTTACTACTGGAAACAGTCGACCGCTACCAGCTTAGCTTAACTCTGATAATATAATATATTCCACTACTTTTGTAATCTAGGAAAGTTCTGTAAATTAGATTATTGTACAGTGCAAGGCTCTGTACAGACACTGGACAAGTAAGGGGTGCTGGGAGATATGAACTCTACAGTCTCCATAATTGTAAATGTACCTTCGTATATACGTTACTTGTTTTGTAACACTAAGTTTTTCTTTTAAACTCTCTGTATTGCTCGGTGACGGTCCTCATGTCGGAAGAGACATTATCACCGGAAAATGTGTATGAAAAATGGCCTGCATGTAACAGTGATGCTCGGGGATTGTAGGTTTGCCGGTCAGATTCCTTACATGTACTCTCCCTATGTAGGAGTAACAGCACGATCAATGACCCTCTCTCTGGCTGACGCTCTAAGTCAATATAAATCAAAGGTTAGAACTTTCACTGGGATCAGAAGTTCATAATGTCCAGCCAGACACACGACAGCAGAACATGTCCGATACACTAAGGCGCGTTATCTATACGCCAACTGCCCCTGTCCGGAGGGATGTGTACAGGTATGGGCCTTCAGGATAGTCAGTGAAGAACGATACAAATAGCTGCCTAACCTGCTCTAATCTTGTACTATATCGTTGTATAATTGCATTTTGCTTTACGTCGTCCTGTGTGTTTTCTCTGATTGTACAGCTTTAGAGTGTGATAATGTAGCAGCCAGGAATATACAGTATATGTATATACAGTACATGTGTTAGATGCCTCTGGTGTATTCACTTTTATATTGTATAACTTATTTTGTAGTAAATGTAACTGATCCCTGTAGAAAGTTCTGATGTATTATTAATCTATCAACTCTAATAGCATGCTGGTTCTGTAAGGCCAATGTCCTGCCAGATGGGATCCGTAGTACCCACCCGGCAGACATTATTTTTTTTTTTGTTTACAGGAGAGAATGGATTCTGCCACCTGATATACGTGAAACACGCCTTTACATCCAGGATTTGTTGTCCTAAATCTAGAAGGGCCTATACTATAGAATAGGTTCTCGGGCACATGGAATACCTCATGGAGGCAACACCTGACGATAATATGGCCAAATTTGAAACGATACCTCGAACGTAATGTTTAAACCACACTTTAATACACTGTATTGTAACTTCTGTTTTGTACTATTGCTTGGAGACACATTTATATATTTTTTTGGATCTGTCATATATTTATGTCAAAATGTTGTACTACCCACTTCAACTAATGGAGTCTGTAGAAAAGTACTTGTAAGGGTATGTTCACACGTGCACGTCCGTTACGGCTGAAATTACGGAGCGGTTTTCAGGAGAAAACTGCTCCTGAATTTCAGAAAGTAATGGAATGTGCAGGCGTTTTTCGCAGAGTCTATTACGGACGTAATTGGAGCTGTTTTTCTATGGAGTCAATGGAAAATGGCTCCAATTACGTCCCAAGAAGTGACAGGCACTTCTTTGACGCGTGCGTCTTTTTTACGCGCCGTCTTTTGACAGCGGCGCGTAAAAAAAAAAGGACCGTCGGCACAGAACATCGTAAAACCCATTCAAATGAATGGGCAGATGTTTGCCAACGCTTTCAAGCACTATTTTCGGCCGTAATTCCAGGCGTAAAACGCCTGAATTACGTCCGTAAATAGTGCGTGTGAACCCAGCCTTATATTCGACTGCCTCTTCTGTACTTGTTGTTTAATAAAAACAGATTTGATTTAAAAAACAATATGGCCAAATTTTAGTGTCCACCTGGATCCCTCGCGGTTCTACTGAACCAAACTTAGATCGCTGTATGGTGTTATGGTGATCTGACTTCAGTTCTGTAGAACCAATTGTGGGGGGGGTCTAGGTCCTGCAGTGGTAATGAAAACATTAAAACGCATCTGATACCGGCCTTTATGAGCATTTAACTGGTCTTACATTTCCAATAATAAGTGTATACTAGGGAATTGCTATTAGTGGGGTTTTCCCACAAACCCATATCCCGATACATGTGTGATCGCTGGGACACCCAGCGATGAGAAGAATGGGGGGCCAGAAGTCCCCCGTAGTGTTCCATGAGAATGGAGAACTGGTGCGCATACTTGACCAGCTCTATTAATTTCTATGGGACTTTCGCAATCACTGTCTCCAGCAGCTCCATAGAAATGAATAGAGTGCTGGTCGAGCATGCGCACTAGCTCTCCATTTTTATGAAGCACTTCGGGGAACTTTCGGTTCCCCATTCTCATCGCTGGGGGTCCCAGCAATCAGACCCCCATCAATCACACTTGTATCACACATCCTATGGTTATGGCATATGTGTGTTTTGTGGGAAAACCTCTTTAATCTAATTCCCTAATCTATAACTGTAGATTCTCCAAGGGTGCACCTAAAGGTCAGAGGAATTAACCAACCCTAAATGTTCTGTTATTTATTTACTTTGCATGTGATGTTCCTGTGTGACTTAACCCCTTGAGTACCCAGCTCATTTTGGCCTTGAGGACCAGACCCATTTTTTCAAATCTGACATGTGTCACTTTATGTGGTAATAACTCCGGAATGCTTTTACCTATCCAATTGATTCTGAGATTGTTTTCTCGTGACATATTGTACTTTAGGTTAGTGAAAAAATTTTGTCGATAAATTTATTGCTTATTTGTGAAAAACACCAAAATTTAGAGAAAATATGAAGAAATTATGATTTTTCACATTTTAAATCTATCTGCTTGTAAAACAGATAGTAATACCACACAAAATAGTTACTATTTCACATTTCCCATATGTCTACTTTATGTTTGCATCGTTTTTTTAACATCCTTTTATTTTTCTACGACGTTACAAGGCTTAGAACTTTAGCAGCAATTTCTCAAATTTTCAATAAAATTTCAAAAGGCTATTTTTACAGGGGCCAGTTCAGTTCTGAAGTGGTTTTGAGTGCCCTATATATTAGAAACCCCCATAAAACACCCCATTTTGAAAACTGCACCCCTCAAAGTATTCAAAACAGCATTCAGAAAGTGTTTCAACCCTTTAGGCGTCTTACAGGAATTGAAGGAAAGTAGAGCTGAAATTTGAAAATTTCATTTTTTTTTACAAAATTCATTTGTAATACATTTTTTTCTGTACCACAGAAGGTTTTACCTGAGAAACGCAACTCAATATTTATTGCCCAGATTCTGCAGTTTTTAGAAATATCCCACATGTGGCCCTAGTGTGATAATGGACTGAAACACAGGCCTCAGAAGCAAAGGAGCACCTAGTGGATTTTGGGGCCTGCTTTTTTTAGAATATATTTTAGGCACTATGTCAGGTTTGAAAAGGTCTTGTGGTGTCAAAACAGTGGAAACACCCAAAAGTGACCCTATTTTTTAAACTACACCCCTCAGGGAATTTATCTAGGGGTATAGTTAGCATTTTGACCCCACAGGTATTTTGCTATGTTTATTGGAGTTAGTCTGTGAAAATGAAAATCTACTTTTTTTCTGGAAAAACGTAGAAATTTCGAATTTTTGCAAGGAATAAAGGACAAAAAGCACCCTAACATTTGTAAAGCAATTTCTCCCGATTACGGCAATACCCAATATGTGGTAATAAACTGTTGTTTGGACCCACAGCAGGGCTCAGAAGGGAAGGAACGCCATTTGGATTTTGGAGTGCTGATTTTACTGGAATGGTTTTCGGTGCCGTGTTATGTTTGCAATGCCCTGGAGGGACCTAAACAGTGGAAACCCCCCAAAAGTGACCCCATTTTGGAAACTATACCCCTCAAGGAATTTTTCTAGTGGTATAGTTAGCATTTTGACCCCACAGGTTTTTCGCTGCATTTATTGCAATTAGTCTGTGAAGATGAAAATATACTTTTTTTTCTGAAAAACGTAGAAATTTCGAATTTTTGCAAGGAATAAAGGACAAAAAGCACCCCAACATTTGTAAAGCAATTTCTCCCGATTACGGCAATACCCCATATGTGGTCATAAACTGTTGTTTGGACCCACAGCAGGGCTCAGAAGGGAAGGAACGCCATTTGGATTTTGGAGTGCTGATTTTACTGGAATGGTTTTCGGTGCCGTGTTATGTTTGCAATGCCCTGGAGGGACCTAAACAGTGGAAACGCCCCAAAAGTGACCCCATTTTGGAAACTATACCCCTCAAGGAATTTTTCTAGCGGTATAGTTAGCATTTTGACCCCACAGGTTTTTCGCTGCATTTATTGGAATTAGTCTGTGAAGATGAAAATATACTTTTTTTTCTGAAAAACGTAGAAATTTCGAATTTTTGCAAGGAATAAAGGACAAAAAGCACCCCAACATTTGTAAAGCAATTTCTCCCGATTACGGCAATACCCCATATGTGGTAATAAACTGTTGTTTGGACCCACAGCAGGGCTCAGAAGGGAAGGAACGCCATTTGGATTTTGGAGTGCTGATTTTACTGGAATGGTTTTCGGTGCCGTGTTATGTTTGCAATGCCCTGGAGGGACCTAAACAGTGGAAACCCCCCAAAAGTGACCCCATTTTGGAAACTATACCCCTCAAGGAATTTTTCTAGCGGTATAGTTAGCATTTTGACCCCACAGGTTTTTCGCTGCATTTATTGAAATTAGTCTGTGAAGATGAAAATATACTTTTTTTCTGAAAAAACATAGAATTTTCACATTTTTACAAGGAAAAAGGGAGAAAAAGCACCCCAACATTTGTAAAGCAATTTCTCCTGATTACGGAAATACCCCATATGTGGTCATAAACTTCTGCTCAGAAGGGAAGGAGCACCATTTGGATTTTGGAGCGCAGATTTTGCTGGAATGGTTTTCAGGCGCCATGTTGCATTTGAAGAGCCCCTGAGGTATTAGTACAGTGGAAACCCCCAAGAAGTGACCCCATTTTGGAAACTACACCCATTGAGGATTTTGTTTTAGGGGTGTAGTGAGCATTTGGACTCCACAGATGTTTCATAGAAGTCATAAACATTGGGCAGTGAAAGTGAAAATTTGCATTTTTTCCAATAAAAAGTTGATTAAGCCCCAAACTTTTCATTTATACAAGGGGCAATAGGAGAAAGAGCACTGCTCAATTTGTTACCCATTTTCTCTTGATTACAGCAATACCCCATATGTGGCTGTAAACTGCTATATGTGCACATGGCAAGGGTCAGAAAGGAGGGAGCACCATTTGGTTTTTGATCACAGATTCTGCTGGAATATTTTTCAGGCATCATATTGTGTTTTCAGAGCCCATGAGGTACCAATATAGAGGAAACTCACAAGATGTGACCCAATTAAGAAAACGACACCGCTCAAGGTATTCATCTAGTGGTATAGTGAGAAATTTTACTTTTCAGATTAGGAATTAAAACAAAATTGGTAGAATTTTAATTTTTATTTATTTTACAAACGCGTGGGTTTGATGAAACATTTTGGGGATGTATCAAGCACCAATGAGAAAAAAAAGAACTCACAATTCATTCATTTTTTTTTCCTGTGTTCATTGATACCCTATATAGGACCTTTTTGTATTGAGGCACACGGTGAGGCCCGGAAGTGAAGGTGTACCATGAGCCTCTTCAAGGCCTAGTTTTTGCTTGTGTGATTTTGGGCCACCATGGTGGTATTCATCTAGGGGTATAATGATTTTTTGTTTTGTTTTATATATCCAATTGGTGCACAAGTGGACAATTTTTAAATGAAGGTGACATAAAATTTAAGATGAAGTTTATATGGACATCCTGAAAATGGCATGAAAAAAATTAGTAGTCCACTGAAGAATGGTAAATTCTGAAACATTCTTTCATGCAAAGCCCTGGTTTGGAGGGGCAAGTGCTGCATTGATATATTGTATCCTTTCGGATACCCCTCTTCGCGCACACGCGACATCGTTTTTGTGGATGGCTCTTTTTTTCGGTTGGGGGGACTTCACTGGGGAAGTGCTGGCCAGGGACAATTCTATTTGCCTCACTTCCTGAAGCCCTGCTACTCGCTCCTTCCCCTTGGTCTTTAAAAATTAATTTTTTAATTACTTTTTCAAGGTACTCGAGGTACCTAGAACGATTGCCAGCACTTCGGTACAAAATAAAAGAATTGAGGAGGGCCATTTCAATTAAATATACGGACAGTTTTTTGTACCATACTTTCGTCTTTCGCATGGCACAGTATGGCTTCATTAGTTGATCTCCCAAATCCACCCCTCCCATATGCTTGTTGTAGGCCTGTATGCATACAGGCTTTGAAACAGTGGTGCTTGTTCCACGCACTGAAACTGGGCTTGTGGTGTTGCCATGCATGGTGGAGAGCATGAGGACCTCTTTTTTGTCCCTGAATTTTACCAGGAGCACATTTTCATCATATCGTGCCCTGGTTTCGCCAACTGACAGTTTCTCAGCAAGAAAAGGCTTTGGGAGGTATTTTAGATTCCTGCGAGCAGTGCCACAGGCCATTGTTTTCCTTTCAACAAGGCACTTAAAAAGCGGAACGCTGGTATAAAAGTTGTCGAGGTATAGGTGGTACCCCTTATCCATCAGAGGATGCAGCAGGTCCCACACTATTTTACCGTTTGTGCCAAGAACTGGGGGGCACTCTGGGGGACTAATCTGTTTGTCTTTCCCCTCGTACACACGAAAGGAGTGTGTGTATCCAGACTGGCTCTCGGACAGTTTATATATTTTTATGCCATATCTGGCTCTTTTGTTTGGCAAGTATTGTCGGAAATGAAGCCGTCCTTTGAAATGGACTAACGATTCATCAATGGCTATGTTTTTTTCAGGAACATAAACTTCTGCAAAAACCAAATTAAAATATGTGATGATGGGCCTAATTTTGAACAGCCTATCAAAATTTGGATGATCCGGGGGGGGGCACTGCTCATTGTCAGCAAAGTGCAAAAACTTTAAAAGGGCCTCAAAACGTTTTCGCGGCATCACAGCACGGAATACAGGTGTATCGTACAAAATATCTGTGGACCAATACGATTTGATGGTGGGCTTTTTTACAAGGCCCATGTGGAGCAAGAGCCCCCAGAAGGTTGCAATTTCATTTGCATTGGTTGGGTGCCAAGCTTGGGTTCTGGCATAATGGGATGTCGGATTTTTGCCTAAGAATTGTTGTGCATATAAATTTGTTTGCACAACCATTAGGTCAACTAAAGTATCCGAAAAAAAACATTTAAAAAAATCTATTTCCTGAAAGTCAGTTGGATTTATTTTTATGCCAGGGGCAGAGGTAAACGCAGGAATTTCAGGTGTGTAAGAGGTAGGCGGTAGCCATATGGGGTCACTGGTGCTGGGGTCACTGGTGCTGGGGTCACTTGTGCTGGGCTCATTCGGATCACTAGCCCTGCTTCGTTTCTGAGGGGGTTCCTCATCACTGGAGGAGGATAACACAAACTCAGATCCACCCTCACTGGCGCGATCTGTATCTGAACATAAAATGGCATATGCCTCCTCCACGCTAAATAGACGAGACATTACGGGTGTGTAATAACACTGCACTAACCCTGACGTGCAAAACTAAATTCCTGAACAGTATTGGCGAAGAAACTGTGACGTGCAAAAGTAGCACACAAAATTACTACTAAATTACTAAAACTTTTTTTGTATTTTTTTTTTTTGTTTTTTTTTTTTTTTTATATTTTTTTTATGAAGAACTAAAGGATAGGGCAGTAAAGAGGGCTGATGGGCACTAAAGGGGGCTAATATACTGATGGGCACTAAAGAAAAGTATTATATAGGTTTGATTGTTACTAGGGAGGACTGATGGGCACTATAATGAGCAGCAAAGGGGGCTGGTGGGCACTAAAGATTGCTGGTGGGCACTAAAATGGCTGGTGGGTACTAAAGATGGCTGGTGGGCACTGGAGAGGGCTGCTGGGCACTAAAGGGGGCTAATATACTGATGGGCACTAAAGAAGAGTATTATATAGGTTTGATTGTTACTAGGGAGGACTGATGGGCACTATAATGAGCAGCAAAGGGGGCTGGTGGGCACTAAAGATTGCTGGTGGGCACTAAAATGGCTGGTGGGTACTAAAGATGGCTGGTGGGCACTGGAGAGGGCTGCTGGGCCCTAATGGGCACTAAAGAATATTATTAGTTATATTCTGAGGGATGATGGGCACTATAAAGGGCAGATGGGAACTATAAATGGCAGATGGGCACTATAAAGGGCAGATGGGCACTAAAAAAACGCTGTTTTTCCACTGTTTTCAACTGTAGTTCTGTCACTCTCCGATCTCCTCACAGTTCTCACAGAAATGAGGAGATCAGAGACGCTGACAGGAGCTTTCTCCGGTTTCCTACGTCATAGATAGCTGTCATTGGTCAGTCTCTAAAGACTGACCAATCACAGCAATCGCCGACATCGGGGCATGCAGATCTGTCCCCAGCACGGCAACAGAGGCGGTCAGCTATCACTGACAGCTGCCGCCATGTCGCTATCACTTTGTGATTTCACAGAGTGACAGTTTGATCCTTCGACGTAATAGTACGGCGAAGGTACGCTGGCATATGCGGCCAGCGACGTACTATTACGGCGAAGGTACGCAAGGGGTTAAGGACACGGCCTATTTTGGCCTTCTGGATGCGGTGATTATTTTTTTGTTTTTACCAATACATTACAAGAGCCATAACATTTTAATTTTTCCGTTTCCATAGCCGTATGAGGACTTGTTTTTTGCAGGCCATGTTGTTTTTTTCATTGTCACCAATTTGGGGTACATATGTATATTTTGTGTGGGATTTTGTTTTTACTCGTTCACTGTGCAGTATAGATGTCTGGTTAACTTTATTTGTGGGTCAGTACGACAATGGCGATACCAAATTTATATAGTTTTATCTACGTTTTACTGCTTTTGCACAATAAAAAGTCTTTAAAAAAATAATTTGTTTTGGTGTCTCCATATTCTGAGAGCCATAACTTCTTGATTTTGCAATCGATGAAGTTGTGTGAGGGCTTGTTTTTTTGCAGGACGAGCTGCAGTTTTCATTGGTACCATGGGGTGCATACATATTTTTTTTTCAATTCCATTTTTGTGGGATGTGACATTAACAAAAATCAGCAATTCTGGAATTTTTCACCCTTCGCATATCAGGGGGGGGGGGTTGATGGGATGACAGAGGGAGCCCCTTCCCTCTACCTTACTTAACCACTTGGATGATGCAGTCAGCATTGACCCCGGCACCTAGGCAGTTTAATGGCCGGGATCAGAATTCTATCCGATCCCAGCAGTTAGAGCGGGGTTAAGGCTGTATAATACATCCGGAACTGGGAATGACTGCTCGGTAAAGGAGCCATCACTGTGCTGTATTTTTATATTATTTTGTGGGAACTACATAGTTCCCATTATGTAAATGTACCTCGTGAGGCAGAAAAGAGTTAAGCGTTTGTTATATATAGTAGTAGTTTTATTTATTCTTATAGAAAAGAATCTTAAAGGAGTGGTCTTGTATAGAAAGTCAATTTTCAGATCTGTTATTTGAGTCCCTCCTTTGGGACATTCATCAGTTAGCCAATGCCTTTCTCCCTGGAGGACCCAGTATACCACAAATGGCCCATTGATTTATGTAATGCTCGATTTACCCTGTGGTGGGAATTTCCTGTGGTGGCTACCAGGTTCTTCCACAGATTGCAAATGATCGGTGGGGGTCCCAGCAAGCGTAATCCTATGATCAGCCTATTTTTGGGGAACGGTTCAATTAAGAAGGATTGTAAAAAACGGACAACTCCATTAAGGAGCTTATGTTATATTGCTCTCAAAACAGCAGTGTTGACTAAAATGCTCACAAAAAGCTAGCAGTGCGACCAAATACAAGTATTTTTTTAAAAAAAATGGTTTGGATCCATTTATTTTGGAGATAAATTTTCTACAGCGTCCTATTGTTTTAGTTTGCCCCTGGACATGTTGGGTTCCACTTGCACACTTGTTCTCACCAATAAGTGAGACAATCCCCTGGATGGGTTCCCAGGAGTGCACATAGCCCAACCACCTCAGTCAGTCCCCATAGAAATTAATCGGACAATACTATTCAACTGATATCTTTCCGTGCACACCCGAGCCCTTGTCTTGGGACTGAACGTAAAATAATTGTGGACGATAGTCATTCGGATCCTCACATGTTGCACGTGACTACTAATGTGAATTCGCCCAGTGTGCCATTCACAATGGCATAGTAGCAAATGGTTCGGAAACCTGGAGCAGTTAAGTGAATTCAGGCTAAAAGTCCCACCACTGATCGGAAGATTGAGCATAAAGCCAGAGATCTGGGAAAATGTTAGTTATTTACTTTAATGTGATAAAACATAGTGCTTTATAATTGACATAAATATGATAGAAATTAAGGGGTGAGATGGTAAAAAAAACAAACCTCTTTTTAAGTGAAACTCTACATTTAAACAACTATATAACCAATCATCAGTTAGACTCTGTTCACACTGGCATAATGGATGCTCTTCACTTATATCAGCGTTTTTTGTTTTTTTTTGTTTTTTTTCATCTAGTCCTAATAAATGACAATTTCAGCTTTCCTACTGTACACTTGCATTGTAGGAACTAGCTCCGCTCCATATGACTTTGTGAACCAGCATCTGATCCTGATAATTAAGTCGTATATCTTTTACCTCCGGCCAGGGGCATGACGACCTTTAAACTGCCTGTAAATAAGTAAAACAATATCCGAGGGGAGTTTCCTTGTCTGTCCAGTCAGACTGGAGTCCTCCGGCGTCCCCCACCACCGTTCTCTCTGCCCTAGTGCTGACGCACTGCGTTTCTCTGTGACACTACAGTTACTTTTCTAAATTGATGAAATGGTTAATGCAATAACCTTTTATAAGTGACAGATATCGGGGGTAATTATTAACTTTTTGTTGCTGAGTAATCATATATTAAAAGGTTGATCCGTCTAAAAATGTATACTGAAAATTTACCCGCCAGCAAAAGTAAAACTTTCAAGAGTTTTCAGGTTTACGTAATTAATGTAGAATCCCTGTATAATGAAAAGTTATACGATGTCCTAATATTTGTGTTTCATGTTTTCTGCTTAGTCAGTGAATGCTGTCAGCTAAAAAGTGGATACAAATCTATCCAGTCTAGACCATGCTCTGTGAGCTATATAGACTGGACTCCATACTGATACCTTGTAGCAAACTACCTGCTGCTTATAGATTTAGCTCAGTGTTTCCCTAGACTGGATACAATTGTATCCACTTCTCCGCTGAGAGCAGGACCAGGTATGTACTATTTTCCAGCCTCTAAAATGTTCTTAGTAAAAATAATATATTTACGGATTGCTTGTTAGATTTTAAAGCGGCTCGGTCACCAGATTCTCAAATCCCTATCTCCTATTGCATGTGATCGGCGCTGCAATGTAGAGAACAGTAACTGTTTTTTTTTTTTGTTTTTTTTTTGAAAAACGTTCATTTTTGGCCAAGTTGAGCTATTTTTTATATATATATATATATATATATATATATATATATACAAATGAGCTTTGAAATGGACAACTGGGCGTGTTTTTTTTTCGTATGTCCAACTGGGTGTGTATTGTGTTTTTAACTGGGCGTGTTTACGTGTGTGACGCTGACCAATCCGTGACCAGTCGGCGTCATACACTCCTCTCCATTCATTTACAAGCAGCATCTGTTCTTACTAGAACGATGTGCAGCCACATACACAAGTGTCCTGATAATGAATACACATGACCTCCAGCCTGGACGTCATGTGTATTCAGAATCCTGACACTTCTGAATCTTTTCTGTGAGATTTCCAGCAAGGGAAACGAAATCTCGTTTACCTCGTAATCTCGCGAGATTACGCGTGGCTTGCTGGAATCTCACAGAAAAGATTCAGAAGTGTCAGGATTCTGAGTACACATGACGTCCAGACTGGAGGTCATGTGTATTCATTATCAGGACACTTGTGTATGTGGCTGCACATCGTTCTAGTAAGAACACTATGTGCTGTGTAAATGAATGGAGAGGAGTGCATGATGCTGATTGGTCACTGATTCGTCAGCATCATACACTTCTAGTCACAACTCCCAGTTAGTAAAACAAGTAAACACGCCCAGTTAAAAACACAATACACGCCCAGTTGGACATACGAAAAAAACCACGCCCAGTTGTCCATTAGAAAACCTCATTTGCATAAATATAAAATAGCTCATAACTTGGCCAAAAATGAACGTTTTTAAAAAAAACAAAACGTTACTGTTATCTACATTGCAGCGCCGATCACATGCAATAGGAGATAGGGATTTGATCATCTGGTGACAGAGCCTCTTTAAGTCATTTCACACACCATTATCACATTTCACCACATACAGCTCTGTGCATGAGCCGTACCGATCTAGTACCAAGGATCGCTATACGGCTCATGATTGTGCGGCCAAAGATCGCTGTCGCCCCCTGCCTGCATCGCAGGAAATTAAAATTAAAGGGGTTTTCCCATCAGGGACATCCATGAAATCCACAGGAACCCCGTTGTAGCTTTTTCTGCTGCAGCTGCCTCCCAGCCACCACCGGACTATATGATTGGGAGTACGAAAAAAGCGTAGCTTGCTGAGCTATTTCCGTAGCTATCATTCAGTTCCATGGGACTTGCGCAGCAGCAACTTGCAGGTCACAAAGCGACTACATTGACTATCGTTACCAGTGATACAGGCAGAGCGACACCGTGATCTTTGGCCGCACGCCTTGTTTTGTGGCAAAAATCGCTGTGTAGCCCTAGCCTTAAACTCTCCCTTCAACAGTTGTATTTCCAGATAATATACATTTACATGCTGCACTTTCTCCCTTGATTACACATATTAACTATTTCCCTACATTGCTTTGGGTACTTCTCCTTTTCATTGTAGATTAGCAGCAGTAGTGATCATGAGTGAGTACTTATCCGTATCACTGAACACCTAACCACCTCAGGACTCCGATAACAGAAACTGTTTAAGGCTCTATTGAAACGACAGGGTCCGAGTGTCTGACGATAAAAACGTCCGTTTTGGCCGTTTTGCATCAGTCTTCATTTCCGTTCCGGGCCGTGTTTATAACGGCCGATTTTGACATGTTTTGCAACAGTTTGTTTTTTTTCCCTGTTTTTTTTTTAAATGGATGAATTTTATTTGTCAAGTTTTTTTTTTTTTTTTTTTTTGTTTTTTTTTGCCACACACTTCTCTCTGTAGATAATGTCACACACTGCCCACTGTAGATACTGCCACAGCCCCCCTGTAGATACTGCCCTCTGTAGGTATTGCCACACACTGCCCTCTGTAGGTATTGCCACAGCCCTCTGTAGATAATGCCACACATTGCCCTCTGCAGATAATGCCACACAGCCCCCCTCTGCAGATAATGCCACACAGCCCCCTTGTACTTGGCACCCCTCGGCCTGTAGATAGCGCTACTGTAGGGGACCGCTCCAGGAGAAGTCCATATATGGACAGTGACGTCATTGACTTCTAAGGGAGCGGAATCACAGGCCACTGCGTCGCCCGCTGTCGCCAGGGATTCCGCCTGATATTACTGTCCATATAAGGATAGTGAAGTCAGGTACTTCTGGAGCAGAAACACCGGCCACCGTGCCAGGGATTCCGCTTCAGGATTAGGGGACCGCTCCAGGAGAAGTACCCGACGTCACTGTCCATATATGGACCGTGAAGCCAGGGACTTCTCCTGGAGCGGAACTCCTGGCCACAGCTTCGGCAACGCTGTGGCCGGGGATTAGGATTCCGCTCCTGCAGGGAGCAAAAAAAATCTCCTCCTTCTCACGAGCACTTCGCACTATGAGGAGAAGAGAACAAACGAGCGTCAGAAAGCACGTCCATCACTCGGATCACATCCAAGTGGCAGCTGTGCTTTACTCGGCCCCATAGACTTCTATGGGGGCCGGGAGAACGGGCCAGAATTGGGCATGTCCCAATTTTTGACGGCCCGGTTTACCGGGCCGTCAAAAAATTGGTCATGTGAATAACCCCATTTGGGGTCTATTGTTCCTACTGCGGCCGTGTGACAGACTTTTTTTGAATGTCCGCCACACAGCCGGGAATCCCAGTCGTGTGAATAGGGCCTAAGGGGATGTACAAAATTAGGAAAGAATGCCTGGTTTCTTCCAAAAAGCAGCACCACACCTGTCCACAGGTTGGGTGTGGTTCTGCAGCTTAGCTCTATTCCCCCGATGGTGCTGAGCTGTTATACCAGACACAACCCATAGAAAGGTCTGATATTTTTTTAATAATTTCCTTATCATGGATACACCCTTTAACAATGTGCATTGAATCTATGAGAAAATCTTCTGTGTGCCTCTGTCTGAAGTGAAAGATACAGCGTGGATCTGCTGCTGTATAAGGGATACATATGATATGGATCCCGAATATGGCCATGTGCACGAGGCCTTCATCCTGTAAACTCCAGCCCATCCAGGGCCCCCGACAATCTGTTTATACCAGCAGTGCTCAGTAAGCGCTTTGTATTTAGTGATCGGGAAGGCAGAGACTATCCTAAATCGCCTCTGCCTCCTCCACACTTTTCTCCGCCTGTAGCTGTACATATTTTGCCTCCATTTATAGATGTTAGGTGGTCTGCAAGTTTTTAGGGTTGTGTTTGCTTAGGGCAATAATGGCCTTGGTTCTGACAGCACCACTGTTGCACGCAAATTGAAAAAAGAAAGCACAATTGTAATACATTTTACTATTAAAAACCCTGTTTTGGTACATGTTTGGTAAAACATAAGTGTTGGGTAATGGACAGCTTGTGTTCTGTATTGCAGCCAAGCAGTGGTGGTGGATAAGACCGTGTACGTGTCTGGGCAGCTCGGGATGGATCCTGTAAGTGGACAGCTGGTGCCCGGCGGGGTTAAGCCTGAGGCAAAGCAGGTAAAGTACATTTTTTATTCTACTTGTTCACATGTTCATCAACATTAAAAATCTGATTACATTTTACAAGTCGACATGCCATATAACTGTGATCAGGGGGAGTCCTATGTGAATGCATTTAAAGGGGATGTATCATCAGAAAATGACATATTATTAAAATCAGGTTTTCAATATAAAAAAAATTGTTTTTTTGTTACTATCCATATAATAAAATGTTTTGCCGTTTTTACACTGGCCACTAGAGCAAACACAATAGTCTGACATTTGCTGTTTTCTGCAGCTGACTTGTAAGCTTCATTGAAAAGGTTAGGACATATGAGCAGGGTCATCTCATTATTAGCAGAGGGTGGGGGATTTAATGATCGCTGTATTGCTGGACACCTAGATGAGGCAGGATAGTAACACTATAAACGCATCTCTCCTGTTGGGGTCCTTTTACATCGGCCAATTATCGTGAAAACAAGCGTTCAGTTAGAAAATAAAAGTAACAAACCAACTAGCTTCCATCTACAACACTTTTCATTTTGATATTTTTTTTTCTATACTTTAATGGGGTTGCCTGGTAAGGGGATCTCCCACTTGGCACCCCCCTCTATTATTACCCACGTGCTCAGTTTATTTCAAGACATACCACTGATACACATACTGTAACCAGGGTTGCCGACCATACGTAAATTCCTGCACAGTCCGTAAAAATAAGGGTCTTTTTTCCAGTGTCCGTAAAAAAATAATAAACTGATGCGTCCGTGATTTTTTTTTTTGAAGTTCAATGAGTGTGTGTCAATTGTTGGGATTGTAATTTATCATTGGTTTAGAGGTCAACTGCTAATGTGTTCATATCACTATTCCGAGCTATGGACATATGTTACTTATCTTTGATTCATTATGGTTTTGTCCATAAAAAAAAAATGTTTGCAGTCTGTGATTTTTGGAGAAGTTGTTCTGAAAAAAATAAACCTATCATGTTGGCAACCTTGACTGTAATGAGCCGAGCACCTGTGTATCGCATGACCTGGACAAATGTCTATCCCCGGAAGTAAACAATGTAGTTTAGCCGTGAGGAATTGATACAGAAAGTATATTGGAAAATTGTACAGCTTTTAACTTTACAAAATAATATAACATTTATTTGCTGGAACTGTTATAACCCTTTAATCTTGTTTTATTTTAGTGAACTAGGTCATAGTGTAATGAATAGGAATTATTCTGCAGTCGGGATGATTCTCATCTGACATATTTAGCCTGTAGTTTGAGTCTGATATTGTTACAATGTTTAGAGAATATATAGCAAATTGTCTTTACAATATAAGGATAGTGCCATATAACCATTTATAATGTGTACATTGTTTCCAGGCATTGGTTAACATGGGTGAAATTCTTAAAGCAGCAGGATGTGATTACAGCAATGGTACGTATGTTCTCATGTACACGTGACTTTCTATATGGGACTTGTTCGTGTGTGTTTTTAATAAACGAGCTGTGGTCCACATAACTTGCTCATGGATGCAGATAACTTGTTTATGAGTAATCGATTTACTAAAACTGATCATGAAATGGATTGTCCTAAAAAACAGGAACCATTCTACTTTCTTGATCCTGATTCACACGAGCATTGAATACGTCCATGTGACGGCCAATCAAACAACAGCTGTCACACGGGCGCATGTTTTCAATGCGTCCGTTCACACGGCTGTTTTTCAATGGACTGTGTGAAGGGTCCATTGAAAAATAGAACCTGTCCTATTTTGTTCCGTTTTCACAGATCTGTCACGTTTTTCATGTCAGTTTCCCAACGCTCGTGTCAATCTAGCCTTATTTTCAAGTGCCCCCCCCCCCCTGCTGTAATTAATTTTTTTCTTAGACACCAACAGGGTAATTAACTGGTAAAATTTGCCTAAAATACTTGGCAAAGAAACAGTGCTTCATATCTTTATTATAGAGCGCTGTTCCTTATTAAAGGGGTTGGCTGTTTAAACTCCGATATCCCTCATAGGGATATGAAAATGGATTTTCTATAGAGGGGAGTCCTCTGTTCAGAATCCTCATCTCTAGGCCAGAGTGGACAGCGGTAACAAAGAGTGTCTCTATCTATGGAGGTCCTGAGTTACACAGACAACTCATTCATTTAATGTTGTGTAATGCTTGATTTCCCCTGTGGTGGCGCTGTAGGAAAATGTAACACTTCCTGCAAGGTTTTCCTACAGATTACAGCAGATAACTGCGGGTCCCAGTAGGAGAATACATTGTGATCAGGCTATTGTCAAGGGACCTTTCCAACAAGTAGGTTGTCCACTTTGGACAATCTCTATTTAAAGAGGATCCGTCACTAGTTTAGTAATGCCCTATCTCCTTGCTATTCTAATACGCGCTGTCACACTGAAAATTGGGTCCCAAAACATTTATTATTTTAAGTTATGAGTTTTGTTTTTTTCTAAATATGCAAATGAGGCCGCACTAGACAAGTGGGAGGTAACAGCAGCGATTCTCCTATGGGTGGAGCTACCTCACAGCCTCTGTCCTATCAGCATGAAGCTGCTTCACACAGTGTGAGAGACTGAGGCTGGAGGGAAGGGGGATCAATTCAAACAGTCATATCTCGGTTGAATACACAGTCAGGAATGGAAGCTGTATACTATATCATCACACTGTGTTGCTGGGCAGGAAAGGGGGAAACAGAAAACATTACACCGGCCAGAGTGAAAAGAAAGTCTCCTCCTATTTGGCTATTAGAGCAACATTACCATATTTAGAAAAATGCTCATAACTTTGCAAATAATAAACTTTTTTTAAAAAAAAACAAACACACTGTAGTTATCAGCAGCAAAGCGCCTATTAGATTAGTTACGAGATAGGGAATTAATAAACTAGTGACGGAAAGATTTTACTTTACATGCATCAACTGTATCGTCTAATCATTTTATAAAATATAGCAAATGTTCTGGTTTTTGTTTTAGTTGTGAAGACAACCGTGTTGTTGGCAGATATCAATGATTTTAATGACGTTAATGAAGTTTACAAGCAATGTAAGTATAGAGAAAGAAGTATTCATTTACAGATCATCATCCCCCATCATCTGCAGAGAGAAACCTAATAATACAAGTACAGTTCTAAAAGCACAACCATTAAACATAGCAGTAGCTCAATACAGTATGAGATAACTGGAGAACACAGCAGGATTCTCATGTACCCAAAATAGTTCCAGAGTCCGGATGTAACCGAATATTTCAGGTGACGAGTACCTGGATGTATAGCTAGTGGAAATTGTTGGTGTCGCAGGATTCTAGTACATAAGAATATGTGGACACCTTAACATCACCTCCATATATGTTTGCTTAAGATCTCATGCCAAAGAGTTACGCACATCCCTTGCCGCTATAACTACTTTTTTTTATCTGGGAAAGTGTTCTACTTTCAACCAAACTGCTTTGTAAACCCCTGACGAATATCTGATGTCGCCAGAGGAGGTAACATCTAGCCATACATTTCCAAAATGTAGTGTTATATGTTGGCCATTTAAATGAAGAGCTGACCATGTTATACATTGCCATGTTGGGTCCACCAGAGCTCTGTTAGCAGTTCTTCAGCATAAAGAGAGGGTTCTCGAGCAGTGTGTCTAAAGGGGAGTCCTCATGAAATTACCCCTTTAGGGCTAGTTCACACTGAGTATTTTGCCGCTGTTTTTGATGCAGTAGTCACGTCGGGAATCCGGTCCAAAAAACGCCCGACATTCCCCCCGCCCCCACCCCGTTGATTTCAATGGTAAAAACCGCTCGTGGGAAAAAGCGACATGCCCTTTCCTGGGCGTTTCCGTCTGTGTGACCTCTCATTGACATCAATGGGAGGCAGAGATCGCGTTCTTGCCCGCGGCACTCAATGGCCGCGGGTGGAAAACGTGGTGTGTTCTGCCGGCAGGTCAAAATCTGCCTCAAAATTCCTGACTGAATTTTAAAGCAGATTTTTTTTCTGCCTGTAAAAAAACTGTGAACAGGGCCTTAAGGTCCAAGCAATGTGCAGGCCAGTCATGTCCTTCCATTCCGCTGACATGTTGTGATATGTGGCTGTGCCACATTGAAAGCCGCTAATAGTTGTACTTTCTGAATGCTTGTCTTTACTGTAAGGATGCTTTATATTTACAGTTTTTAAGACTTGTTACCCAGCAAGAGCGGCTTACCAGGTTGTTGCTTTGCCAAGAGTAAGTGTGTTTTTTTTGTGTTTTTGTTTTTCGGTTATATTCATCTACACCCACTTCTACATTTCAACAGGATATAGATCCTAAAGACCATTCTTAGTCACATAGGAAAGTTCTCTGACCCGTGTGTGTATATATTTACCAAGGGCTATGGGGAATACACAGTTGGATAAAAATAAACAAAATAGGTAAATATAGAAATATACACTATTTTGCAACATTAAATGTAAAGCTTTTAAAATGGGAATGCTCTCATAGCAAGAAGGCCGATAGATTCTCTTTATAACCCATCCCTGGAGAATCTTATCACCTCTACTGACTTGTGTTTTAGTAAATGCTCTTCTTCCCCATAAAATAAGAATTCTGGAGCATCTTTTCATTGATATGGACATTGTGCTGTTCCTCTGTTATTCCTCCTACATATTTATTAATAAATTGGCAACAGGGTGTTACCAGTTGGGGGGTGTCTCTACATAGAATGACAATGTTCAATCAGTGCTGACCATGCCTGATTATGTAGGGTCACGCCTTCAACAGGAAAAACGGTAAGGCTGGGTTCACACGAGGTCATTACGTCCGTAATGGACGGAACGTATTTCGGCAGCAAGTCCCGGACCGAACACAGTGCAGGGAGCCGGGCTCCTAGCATCATAGTTATGTATGACGCTAGGAGTCCCTGCCTCTCCGTGGAACTACTGTCCCGTACTGAAAACATGATTACAGTACGGGACAGTTGTCCTGCAGAGAGGCAGGGACTCCTAGCATCGTACATAACTATGATGCTAGGAGCCCGGCTCCCTGCAGTGTGTTCGGTCCGGGACTTGCAGCCGAAATACGTTCCGTCCTTTACGGACGTAACATGCTTGTGTGAATCCAGCTTTACACCCAGTTGACAATTTATTCATAGGTAGGAGGAATAACAGGAACAGCACAACGCAGAGTTCTGAGAAAAGATACCCCAGAATTGTGACTTTATGGGGAATACAAATACTAACTATTATTTTGTTAAACCTTACATGCCTGTTTTAAAGGCCTGGCGAGAAATTTCCTGGAAGATGATGCATAGAGTATACTGAGTTTTCAACTTACATAAGGGAGGAAACACACAAAATATGATACTATAGATTTGTGTTTTAAAATTTCCACATTATACTGCAATTCAGTACTAGAAAGAAGTGCCAGATTTTCGGGATTATCAAATGTTGGATTAAAGAAATCCACTGTATTGTTTATAGAGTGCAATATCATAGCAAGTATTGGTAAGCCTGTTCTGTTTAGTAAGATGGCTGAAAAGCTTCGCAATGTGACTACAAGAATTGTGCACAGACCCTTTCTTCTTGACAGTTTACAGATCCTTCTCAATGAATTAGAATATCATCAAAAAGTTTATTTCCGTAATTCAGTTCAAAAAGTGAAACTCATATTATATAGATTCATTACACACAGACTGATCTATTTCCAGCATTTTTTTTATTTTAATGTTGATGATTATGGCCAACAGTTAATGAAAACCCAAAATTTAGTCTCTAAGAAAATTAGAATATTGGGTAAAAGTTGAAGATTGTAGACTCATGGTGTGACACTCTAATCAGCGAATCAACACAAAACACCTGCAAAAGTTTCCTAAGCCTTTAAATCATCCAATAGTCTGGTTCAGTAGCTACACAATCATGGGGAAGATGCTGACTTGACAGTTGTCCAGAAGACAGTCATTGACACCCTCCACAAGGAGGGGAAGCCACAAAAGGACATTGCTAAACAGGCTGGCTGTTCACAGAGTGCTGTATCCAAGCATATTAATGGCAAGTTGAGAGTAACGAAGAAGTGTGGTAGAAAAAGGTGCACAAGCAACAGGGATAAGCGCAGCCTTGAAAGGATTGTAAAGAAAAGGCTATTCAAGAATCTGGGGGAGATTCACAAGGAGTGGACGGCGGCTGGAGTCAGTGCTTCAAGAGCCACCACACACAGACGTATCCAGGACATGGGCTACAACTGTCACATTCCTTGAGACAACTTCAGAAGCGGCTTACCTGGGCTAAGGAGAAAAAGGACTGGTCTGCTGCTCAATGGTCCAAAGTCCTGTTTTCAGATGAAAGTACATTTTGCATTTCATTTGGAAATCAAGTTCCCAGAGTCTGGAGGAAGAGTGGAGAGGCATCAATACAAGTTGCTTGCGGTCCAGTGTGAAGTTTCCACAGTCAGTGATGGTTTGGGGGCCATGTCATCTGCTGGTGTTGGTTCACTGTGTTCTATCAAGTCCAGAGTCAGCGCAGCGTCTACCAGGAAATTTTAGAGCACTTCATGCTTCCCTCTGCTGACAAGCTTTATGGAGATGCTGATTTCATTTTCCAGCAGGACTTGGCACCTGCCCACACTGCCAAAAGTACCAATACCTGGTGTAATAACCACAGTATCACTGCGCTTGATTGGCCAGCAAACTTGCCTGATCCTAAACCCCATAGATTCTCTGAGACAAGATGCGACACCAGACCCAACAATGCAGACGAGCTGAAGGCCGCTATCAAAGCAACCTGGACTTCCATAACACCTCTGCAGTGCCACAGGCTGATCGCCTCCATGCCACGCCGCATTGATAACACCTAAGCAGTGCCACAGGCTGATCGCCGCCATGCCACGCCGCATTGATGCAGTAATTCATGCAAAAGGAGCCCCGACCAAGTATTGAGGGCATGTACTGTACATCGTTTTCAGTAGGCCAACATTTCGGTATTAAAAATCATTTTTGAAATTGGGCTTATTCTAGTTTTTGGAGACACTAAATTTTTGGTTTTCATTAACCGTTACCATAATCATCAACATTAAAATAAAAACATGCTGGAAATAGATCCCTCTGTGTGTAATGAATCTATATAATATGAGTTTCACTTTTTGAATTGAATTACTGAAATTAACTTTGTGATGATATTCTAATTCATTGAAAAGGACTAGTATTTGGGGGTTGACAAGATCCTCTAAAGATAAAGAATTTTAAATCTGGTCAGTGCTGAGGCATAATGGGAGCAGTGTTTCCTATACTAGAGCTTATGGACATTCTAGCGGGGGCCTCTTTGGACCGCTCTTTATAAACCATAGTCGGGAGCTGCTCAAAAAAGGGTGGCTACAGCCCTAGTGGACCTGGCTTGTCCGTGTATTACACGGTTGGCCATTGTAGGAGAAACGTAGTATTACATGCTGGTCATTTTAAATCAGAGGCCGCTGCAGGGGAATTTTATGTCCAGGTGACGAAAGTTGTTGTATCCTTACATAAATAATGACTCCGCTATAACATCTTTTATTGTTTTTTTTTCTTTCTGTAAGGGAGGAAGAGTAGAGATTGAAGCCGTCGCTGTACATGGACCTATCAACGAGGTTTCCAGTTGCCTATAAAGATAAATCACACAGAATTGTCTCTCTCCAAGCATTTTATAGAAACACTATGGGGGAAAATTACAATGTTCCTACACCAGTTTTCTGTCGTAGAAATATTGCAAACGGCCAAAAAGTATTGGCGACTTTTGGGCCGTTTCCTCCACTCGCACCACTTCATAATATAGTGGCTCAGTGGAAAGGGGCATGGCCTCCTGGCACACTTACTATAATTTATGCCAGAAATTGGCATAAATTATAGAGCAAATCTACACCTGTTTCTGGCTGGCGTAGATTTCATTCAGTGTTGCATGGACAGTCGAAGATGCAATACATTTATTAAAGCTAATCTCTGGTTACAGGACAAAATTTTAAATATGATGGTGTATATGGAGTAATATTACCTGGTGCCCTCCAGTTGCCCCCTCTGCCATGGATCCTCCGCTTTAGGGTTTTCTTTGTGCTGTCCCAAAATCGCTGCAGCACTTCCTAGACTGCGAGTCTGAGACACTCCCACTGTTCTCGGGTTGGCAAGAGCTGCTCATGTGAGCAGCTCTGTCCAGTCTGTGAACAGAGGGAGTGTCTTCCACTCAGTCTGAGAAGTGCTGTGGCCATTTTGAGAACCTAAAACAGCAGATCTACAGCATAGGTGGGCAACTGGAGAGCACCAGGTAATATTACTCCATATACCCCATCATATTTATAATTTTGTCCTGAGATCAGAGGGTCGCTTTAAGAGGCTTGCCTCATTTGTGGCATCTTACTATAGCTCGTCTTAATACATCTCCCCGTATTTACTGTACAATGGTTAAGACATTCCTAATGTTTATTGTCAGGATGTTTTCAGGACCTTGTTTGAACATCTGAGCTGTGGGTTAACAGGAATAAATTTTACTTTGCAAATACTTATGACTTCTTTTATTTTTGCACTTTTTGAATAAAAATACTAAAGCATCACTCCAGGCAAAACTGCTGCTCTGGTATTTTCTGTTTGGTGTTCTTTGTCATGGCATAACACGGTGTATCAGTTTTGCCTAATGTGTTCCTTTTACTGCCACAGTGGAAAAAAAAAAGTACTTACCATGATCCAGCACCAACAACAGGCATCCACCTATTACCCACCTGGGCACTGGGTGCAGACACTATAATGGTACAATAAGTGACTCTTCTTTTCTCCACATGAGTGTGATGAATGGTAACCAATTATAAAAGCATTTGTTACATTTCCAGACGACAAGGACAGATTTACATTGGTGCAAACTAATTGGATCATCAGCTGTAATGATTACTTAAAGAGGCTCTGTCACCACATTATAAGTGCCCTATCTTGTATCAAAAAGTATAAAGTCGGACGTGCAAGCAGACATGGTGACAAGGCAGTTGTGAGTAGGTATTCTGAGTCTCAAAATACCTACTCACAACTGCCTTGTCACCACGTCTGTTTGCACGTCCGATTTTATACTTTTTGATACTGAATAAATATAGGAATACATTCCTTTTTAAAACACTCCTACAGCGCTGGATCAAGTGTTTCCTTTTCCATTTGCTCTCCACCGTGGACCGTCGCGGAGATCCAAGCGAAGCTGGAGTGGAAGGCGTTGGTGGTGAGCTGGAGGTTTCCTCCCATTGTTTCATGCCCTATATTGTACATGATGTGATCGGCGCTGTAATGTAGATTACAGCAGTGTTTTTTATTTAGAAAAACAATCATTTTTGACAGAGTTATGACCTATATTAGCTTTATGCTAATGAGTTTCTCAATGGACAACTGGGCGTGTTTTACTATATGACCAAGTGGGCGTTGTACAGAGGAGTGTATGATGCTGACCAATCGGTGAGCAATCAGCGTCATGCACTTCTCTCCATTCATTTACACTGCAGATAGCGATATCGCTATGTGCAGTCACATAAACACACTATAATATTACTGTAGTGTTATGACAATGAATATACATTACCTCCAGCCGGGACGTGATGTGTATTCATTCTGCTGACCACTTCTGCAGCGTCTCTGTGAGTTACAGCACATGTGAATGACCGCTTACAGCGTAATCTCTCGCGACTACGCCTGCTATGCTGTAACTCGCAGAGAAGTGGTCAGGAGAATGAATACACGTCAAGTCCTGGCTGGAGGTAATGTATTTTCATTGTCATGACACTACAGTAATGTTATAGTGTGTTTATGTGGCTGCACATAGCAAGATAGCTATATCACTCCTCTATACAACGCCCACTTGGTCATCTAGTAAAACACGCCCAGTTGTCCATTGAGAAATCCATTAGCATAAAGCTAATATAGGTCATAACTCCGTCAAAAATTATCGTTTCTCTAAATAAAAAACTGCTGTAATCTACATTACATTACTGAACCTATTTTGAAGAAAAAAAGGTAGTAAACAAACCAGGTAGAACCTGACCTTGTTCAGTAGTATGCATTGCATTACCCACAGCACACACTTACTCAGCTGTATACCTGTATATATAAATGTGCTCCAGAACTGCAACCTTTCTTCACTATGGGACTACTTCAGGAGACGATGTTGTCTGATGTACATTCACGTCCAGGGGGCAGCCCTAGATTACCTCTAAAGGCCATGTTCACACAGCGTATTTTGTACACAGATTCTGACGCCTCGTTTATGTCACCAATTGCTTTTAATGGGAATCAGCGTCGTAGTTCACACGGCAGTAATTTTTCAGCTCGCTGAAACTAGTTCAGCGTTGCTGAAAAACAAAAGCTTCTTGCTCCATCTTGGATTGCGCGCCACAAATTCCCATTAAAGCAATGGGAAGCTGGAAAAATAGCCCGACTAGCTTGGTCGCTGTTTTTTGCACTAAAGAGCGCCGAAAACCGCGTCCAAAACGGCTTTCATATGAAAATTTGCTTCCAAAATAAGACTAGAAAACAAGCTAATTTTGGAGATGGTGTCAGCGACTGGTTTTTCAGCTTCTAAAAAAACTGTGTGAACATACCCTAACATTTCCTCAAGGAACCCCAACTGGTCAGGTCTTCAGGATTTCTTTAATCTTGCACAAGTGATTTAATTGAACGGACCCATTTACTTCCATTGAACGCAGACACCTTTCCATATCGCTACGGATGGGTGTCCGTGCCGAAGAAATGTTCAGAAAATTATGGAACATGTCCGTTCTTTTGCATTTTGCGGGCTGTGCTCCCATGCTTTGTATGGGAGCATGGCCGAAAAATGCGGGTGGCAGACGGCGGCTGGCCGTGCCCGCAATCGGAGCCGTTTGTTTCTGGCAAAGCTTAATACTGATTGGCACCCATGCGAATGGGGGACCGAGTCTAACTGCTCAGATGCTGCGGTTGCTAGTGACAGCGGCATCTAATAATTTTACCGCCTGGGATTGGAGTTGTCTCCAAACCCGGCCATATCAGGCGTGCGTCAGCTGTATGAAACAGCCGCCACGTATTGTGAATGGTGTAAATAGGTCTGCATAGGAGTTGCATATACAAAACTAGCATATTTTGTAATCAAGACTATTTGAAATATTGCATAATTTTTTATTTCAGATGAGTTAGAGCAGAAATAAATCTGATACAAAAGTGCACATAGCATTGAAATTGTCCTCTTCTGCCTAAGTCGTTAAACTTGGCCGAGTCCTCAAAATAAAAACATAGTATATTGTTAAATCGGAGAAAGTAAAGTGATAATAATTATGGCTACTATTACAGCTCCAACTCTGGTTGTCACCTAGTTATCCTAGCTTCATTCATTTACCATTTAGACCAGGACTACACTGAGACTTTTTGTAGCGCTACTGATCGATTTTAACTTTTGAGTGACAGTCCAAGATTGCATGCAACTCAATGTACTCATTTGGATTTCAGCTGTATCTCAATTTGGTCTAGGTGTAGCCCTGGCTTCCGAAGTTAAAAAAAACATTCAAAATTCCCGTGGGAGCTGTAAGGCAAGGTTCACACGGTGCATTCAACGTGTTTTTTTATTTTGGTAAATAATCTCCCATGTCGCTCAATGTGTGTTCCTCAACCAAAACAAAAAAAAAACTAATGCTAAAAATCCATGTGGTCCGTGTGAAGGAGCACGCAATCACTCTTCAGCTCTTGGCAGACAAGACTGTGATCTCTTGTGAGAGATCAGTCTTGTATTTTGTCTGCCGAACTGGCAAGGGGGCGTGTTACTATGGCTGTGACACTGTCCAATCAGCTACGGACAGTGTAAGAGCTGGAGAGAGGAGAGCGCGCATGCACACGCTCTCCTCGCTCTTGCTGTAACACTGTCCGTAGCTGATTGGACAGTGTCACAGCCATAGTAACACGCCCCCTTGCCAGTACACGCCCCATTGACAGTTCAGGGGGTTATTTAAATATCGGGCGCCAAATATAACGGCACCGATATCTAAATAACGGAGGAGGGTAGAAAAAAATGTAAAGTGCCCCAGGGTTTGTGCAGCCCTCCCCATTACATGCTACATATGTATGGGGAGATGAAAGGTTCTCTTTAATCATTCATTCAGGCAGCGGTTATACTATAATTGCGAACATATATATATACACACACTTTACATTTGACAGTGATTTAGATGATTATTTACTGACAAATCGTATTGAGGGTTATAAATAATTTAGCATTGGATGATGTATACTAGTAATTAATCTGGGAGAGGTTGAACTTGATGGACATGTTTGTATTTTCAACCTATGTAACTATGGGCTTGTGAAATAACACATTATATTACAGTTTAGTGCTGGAAAAAATGCTAGATTATCAGAATTTCTGGATTATTAGATGCTGGACTAAAGGAAATTCACTGCATTTATGTAGTGATTCAGCTCCGAATATCAGACTGAGAATGCTGAAATGTCCAGAGTCTCTGCTGTACATATGTATATACAATTTACATGACATTACAGAAGGAATTACAAAAGTCTGACCTGCTCAAGTGATAACCTTAAGCATGACCCCCCCCCCCCACACACACACACAAACACCCACACACCCAACCAATAAAAACATTAAAAATCCAATAGTTAGTATTGATTATTTGTTTCAAGCTATATTACAGTCCATAGTTTGCTACAGATTTGCTGTACTTAATTTGTCACTGCCCATTTGTGACACTCCATACATATCCTTTATTCCAACCCAATAAAAAGCTTGAAATTATCTAATCTGAAAAACATTTTGGACTAATAACAACTGATTTTACACATTATTATGGTGGGAGCAATGCTACTTCAGACCACAAGGTGGCGACGTTTCCACTCATCTGGAGGCTCCTTCTTCTTGATACCAGATGGAGATAAACATTGATATCAAACAAAGAAATTTCAATAAGTCTCCACTGAACCGAGTTTATATTTATAAGGCACAAAACTGTGATGTAGTACGAATCTGCTGTCTGTGACTACATGCTTGTCTTGGCAACATGAGATGAGTTCTGATGTAATTAACTCACGCATAACTTAACCATCTCCATAAAGAATCTCCAGAAATTCTCCAGCAGGGGTACAAAAAAGTCCAGATCACGAAGAATTCAGAACCAATTTACTCTTCTACATCAGCTGCATCTGCAAAAAAACAAAAAAAAAAGGTTTGTCCAATGATACGACTATACAGGATAACAACTAGTTCTATAACTAGAGCAACAGAAGTCAATGTAAACAGCTCTATCTTCGTAGCTAAAGGATCGGCTTAAACACTTGCATCCTTATCCTGAGACCCCCGTTGTGAAATCGGTGGGGGTTTGGGTACTGAGGCACCCACTATCGCTAAATCAAAGGTGCGCCTTCGGCTGTGATCGGTGCTCCTCGTTAGGTTGAAGACGGGCTCATAGTTGTTCTGTGTGAGCGGTCTTCAGGCTATGTTCCCACAGGCAGGATACGCCGCAGATTTTCTGCAGCAGAATCGAAAAACATGCAGGTAAATTAGTCACAGAAATCTGTGGAAACCTGCAGTGGTGTTACTGATGGATTTAGTGTGAAGCATTGATTGTAGCAAACTTTATGTGCACCTGCGTACAGCGGTATTTACAGCGTTTCTGCTGCGTAAACACTGTACAAACCGCAACAAAACTCAACTTATGGAATTTAGTGCAGAATTTACACTCCCCATTCATGTTTATGGTCAGGGGCGTAACTAGGAAAGACTGGTCCCCATAGCAAACTTTTGACTGCCTCACCCTCTCCCACAACCCCCCTTGTAGATAGTGCCACATACCCCTCCTTGTTGGTAGTGCCACATATCCCCCCTTGTAGGTAGTGCCACCCCAAACAAATAAAAAAAAACTTTTACTCACCTAGAGAAAGCGCCGCAGAAGAAAACAACAAAAAAACACCTCCGCCTCCCATTGAAATCAATGGGAAGTGGTTTTGGACATTTTTTGGCGCAGATTCTGACATGGTTTAAAAGAGCTGATCAGCATGAGTGTCGGAAGTCGGACCCTGACTGATCAGATATGGATGGCTTAACCTGATGATAAGCATTCAATTTCTTAGGAGTGGAAACCCCCTTTAAAGAGGTTATCCCATCAGGACCACATGTTTTCTAAATGTAGACCCTCTGTTATTCACATCTTATCACCAGGTACCACACATTGCCCCTGCAGCAGATGTAGTATTTCATGGTGCTCATTTAAATCAATGGGTGACCATATAATACACGTGTCCTCCAGAGAAAGACCTACTATTTGTTGCAGCTCTCTGCTCCATCTCATAGAGGGGGATCCGGAGCAAGGAACCCACCTCTATAAAGTCCATATGCCCAATTAGGGGGTAGTTCCATTAGGTCAAGAAAAAATTTGAGTAGATTAATAAAAGCTTCAGGAAGGGAGATGATGTACTTTTTTCATCCTTTTTGTCCTCTTCCACAATGCATATGGAAAAAAATTATATTTACTTTCCTGATGCTCCATTGCTGGGGACTGGTGGCCATCTTGTCCTACAAAGTGATGGGGCAGAAATGCTGGTAGTGTTTAAGTAATACAAGCATACACACCGTCAGCACTTCTGTAGTTAAGTGACCATAAGAGAGTACAGTGACTACCTGTGGATAGTGGATATGTAGCTGGGTAGCTGCCAAGACTCGTACTCAAAACTTGCACTGGCCAGAATACGGACACTCCTAATGCATCATATGTGTGTATTCCTTATGTACAAATGATAATATTCTGACATTGCTAGCAGGGTGTGGATTATAATGAGGGCAATCTGGGCAAGGGCCGAGGCTGAAAGGGGGCCCAGTTCTCCCAAATCGGCTGTTAAAATTACAGCCGGTTCAGAGGACCGGGGTGAAGCGGGACCTCTCACCCAATTGTATCCGCGTCCTTAGGACGCGGATACAATTACTTACTCTACAGCAGTCTTCGCCATTCGGTGCTTTAGTAATGACACAGTAGGGCTGATACCGTCGTCACGCCGACTGCGCCGTTACGCTGCCTGGTCTCTGACCAGTTTTGCATCGCTGGAGGATGGTGCGGGGGGACAGGTGAGAACGTTTTTGTTATTTTCGGTGGGCAGCGTTGGGGGCGCTATCTACAGGGGGCATTGTGACTGGGGCAATATCTAGAGGGGGCATTGTGACTGGGGCAATATCTAGAGGGGGCATTGTGACTGGGGCACTATCTACAGGGGGCATTGTGACTGGGGCACTATCTACAGGGGGCATTGTGACTGGCGCGATCTACCGGGGGCATGGTGCTATTATATTGAGGGGCACAGTGTATAGTACTATTGTATTCAGCGGCGCAGTGTGTGATCTATTATAGTCAGGGGCATAGAGTGTGGCACCATGAGAATTTTATCTGAGTTGTATTTGTGGTGGTGCTGTATTTATGTACTGAGCTTGGTTCTGGTGCGGTATTTATGGATTGGGCTTTGTTCTGGTGCTGTATTTATGTACGGAGCTTGGTTCTGGTGCTGTATTTATGTACTGAGCTTGGTTCTGATGTTGTATTTATGTATGGAGCTTTGTTCTGGGGATGTATATATGTATTGAGCTTTGTTCTGGTGCTGTATTTATGTACTGAGCTTGGTTCTGGTGATGTATTTATATACTGAGCTTTGTTCTGGTGCTGTATTTATGTATTGAGCTTGCTTCTGGTGCAGTATATATGTACTGAGCTTTGTTCTGGTGCTGTATTTATGTATTGAGCTTGGTTCTGGTGCAGTATATATGTACTGAGCTTGGTTCTGGTGTTGTGTGTGTGTATATATATATATATTACTGAGCTTTGTTCTAGTACTGTATATACGTACAGAGCTTTGTTCTGGTGCTCTATATATGTACTGAGCTTTGTTCTGGTGCTGTATACATGTACTGAGCTTGGTTCTCGGGCTGTATATATTTACCTTATCTTAAGGTAAAAGTAATTATTAAATCTACGTTTCCCTTAAGAGAAGGAAAATATATACAGTAAAAACTAAACCCAAAAAAACATGGAGGAATCGCAGTTTTTTCCAATTCACCCATTATATGGTACTTCAAATAGTGGCAATAAAAACGATAACCCCTCCCACAAAAAAAATAATCCTTCACACGCGACTCCATTGATGTAAAAATAAAAAAGTTATGGTCTAGGAAGGCAGCGAGTGAGAAACGAAAATTTAAAAAAAACAAAAAAAAGCCTTAAAGGTATGTTCACACGGCCTATTTTCGGCCGTTTTTCGGGCCGTAAACGCCCGAAAAACGGCCGAAAGATCGGAAGCAGAAGGGCAGGACACTTCTTGGGAAGTTTTTGGAGCCGTTTTCTACAGACTCTAGTGAAAAAAGCTTCAAAAACGGCTGTAAAAAAACGATGCGAAAATCGCGAGTGGCACAAAAAATGTCTGAAAATCAGGAGCTGTTTTCTCTTGAAAACCGCTCCGTATTTCGAGATTTATTTGACTCTGCGTGTGAACATACCCTCAGGGGTTAAACAACAGAATCTGGTTCTTTAAGGTTATATTCAGGCACAGCAGATTTTTTTTGCTGAAAACCACTAACAATTTAAAGCTCCTGACCTCTTTAGGGTCTCAAAGTATTCACCTTTTTTCTCTTCTGTATGGCTCGTTCTGCTTTGACAGCGAATCTAAAACTGTGCCAGATCTGTGGCTGCCTAAACTGAAATCTGTAAATACACAGTACAGCGTCTTTTGGGGGGGGGGGCACACTTTGTGAACTGCCCAGGGCCCATTGTACCCTTAATCTGCCGTCCCCGGTTGCTAGCATGGACTATGGATGCACAACTTTCTGATTTACATGGTTTTCAGTCCAGGTCTTAAAGTGGGCCTGACCTGTATGTAATGTAAGCGCTTTTTCACCCTCACCGTGAGATTAGTGATTCACAAAGGAAAGAAAAAGTCATAAATAGTATCATAATAGAAGGCCATACCAGTAATTGTCCAACAAACAAACCAGTTCACCTGTAAATGCTGGACATATGTGTAAATTGGGGTATCTCCTTACATAACTGTTGTGCCAAGCCAAGTAACAGTAGACCAGCAGTGACAGATCTTCTCATTATGTGGACTATAATGTTTGTCTCACCGGTGTAACAAAGAAGGGGACATTCACTCCCCTATCAACATACCCATCTCTGGTTCTGCCTCATCCACTGGGTGTCCTGTTTCATCGTCTTTTGTCTCCGGTCCGTCGCTCTCAGCCTCTTCATGCATCTTGGCTTCCACAGCTTCTTCTATCTCACCTAGACACAATCACCATGGAGATATGATGTTAGACCTCTGCTTACTACAGATTATGTACAGTGTCCTTATGAAATCTGCAGTGAGGCCGCTTTTGAGTTGGCCGTAACACAGATGCATTTTAACATTCATATTACGGATGCAATAACCAGACCGCCCACAGTTCAACTCAACTGAACCAAAATTACCATAAAAGCCTATGTTGGTCTAAGTTCTATCAACTGAACTATGGAAGGTCTGGATATTGTAGCTAAAAAGCACCCACATTATGGCCGGCAATATAAAGTCAAAGCTAAAGTAAAATTATCTTAGAAATTACATTGCCTTGCTCAAAAAAGGAAATGTTCTTTACAGGTGATTATGAGTTTTGAGGCAGAAAATTGAGTTAGAACATGTCAATTTGCACTGTTCTTTATGAGGGTTTTGATAAAATTAGTTATTTTTATGTGTTTTTCTCAAAATTGCAGCACATGAAGTGAGGTACTCAATAACACCGTTATATTCATCCATGAACCCGAGCTCACGGGGGCGGTCCAACATTCCCCAAGTGGGTAAACACGTCCTAACAAGCTGTGGTCGTCTATAAATGGTCCTCTCCTTTAATTGTAAGACAGCATTTCATATATTGAACCATATACCCATACTAAGCAATCCAGCGACCACCAACCTTCAACAACTAAGCTGTCCTGACCAGTGATTAGGTCTACAGACTCTTCGACATGCACAGGTTCACCCTCTGCTGGTAGGCAACCGGTTCTACAGTCTTCTGCCACGGGCTCTGAAGTTTCTTCTTCATCTAAGTCTACCGCTGCCACGGCTTCGCTTTGCCCTTCATCTGGAGGAATTCCATTTGTTGATGGCTCATTCTCGGTCAATGGGACCAGTTTTGTCTGATCGGGAATAGTTTCAATGTCGTCTATGATTTGGTCACTGACTTCTGATGATGCTGAAAGTAAATACATAGTTTAGTGTACATATGTGAGGTTTATCAGCTGACCCAATAAATACAATTATCCAAGCGAAGTTGTGAAAAAACTGACATTCTTTTGCAGCTCTGTTAGATTGGATTCATATATGTTTTTAGTGCAGTTTTTTTTTTTAGCCAAACAAGAATGGATCCAAAAGGAAGGAAGTTTTGATGAAGTTTTTGGTGCAGTTTTTTGCTCAGTTAAGTTTAGCTAAACACAGGACTGGAAACAAAAGAAATGGGACGCATCAGTCTTATTTATACCTTTCCTTTGGATCCACTTCTGGCTTTGACAAAACAATTAGCCAAAAATTGGACCAAAAAACATATCAATATTATGTGTGCGATCCTTAGGGTATGTGCACACACAAAACAAAAAAACGTCTGAAAATACGGAGCTGTTTTCAAGGGAAAACAGCTCCTGATTTTCAGACGTTTTTTATTCAAAGTCGTGTTTTTCGTGAAAAACGGCTGAAAATAAGCCGTGTGAACATACACTTAGGCCTCATGCACACGATCATAGCCATGTGCACGGCCGTGATTTTCGGGTCGGCCGGGAGCGGAGTGTCCCTCGCGAGCCGCCTGCAAATCGCGGGCCGTGCACATGGCCGCGGCCATTATTTTCAATGAGCCCGGACCGCAGAACACGGCCGTAATAAGACATGTCAGATCTTTCTGCGGTCCAGGCTCCTGTGCCATGCACCGACCGTGAAAACCACGGTCGTGTGCATGGCCCCATAGCAATGAATGGGGCCGCAATTCTCCCGTGGATTTTCGGGGGAATCGTGGCTGCATAATGACGTTCGTGTGCATGGGGCCTTAGATAGGAACTACACTTCCCAAACTTTTGATATGTCTCTATAAGAAAAAAATATAAAAAATTTAAATCGGCTGAGGTTCGGGTGCTGGGACCCCTACCGCTGCTGAAACGAAGGCGACAGAGTAAATTAAATACTGCTCCAAAAACGGCTCAAGAAGTGACATGCACTTCTTTTTCGCGGTTTTATCAAAACGGCCGCGTAAAAAAAGGCCCTGTCAGAACAGAACGCCATTTTCCCATTGAAATCAATGGGCAGATGTATGGAGGCGTTCTGCTTCAGATTTTTCGGCAGTTTTTACGGCCCAAAAAATGTCCGAAAATAAACCGTGTGAACATACCCTAACTTTTACATTTTTGCATTGATCAAGCTTTTTTTTTTTTAGGCTGCATGCGACTTTCTGATCACTTCTTATTCCATTTTGTTGGGGGCGGTAAGGTCGGAGGTAAGATGACCAAGAGACAGTGATTCTGGCATTTTTTATTTTTGACGACGTTTACCCCGCAGAATAATGTTATATTTTAATAGATTGGGCAATACCAAATTTTTGTTATTTTGCTTTTATTAAAAATGTTATATTCCGTTTCCTGCTATTAAAACCACCTGGGCCAAATTGGGATGGAGTGCTGGTACCAGAAAAAAAGACAAACTATATACCGTATACATCCACAAGGGAGAAAAGAAAACCTGGAGCGCACATCCACTTGCTATATTTGCTCTATTGAAGAGGTCACCGTTAAGTGGCTTATACATTATACAGTTGGAGCAAAATGTTTACTAAGAACCTGATGTTTGTACATTTTATTTAGCTGAGCTGCAATAGATCAAGTATAGCAAGCGGGTGTGCGGTCCAGGTTTTCTTCTTTCCCTTGTGGAGATTTACTAATGTATTTGCGACAGGAATAAAGATTTTAAGACATATTTATTAAGCAAAAGTGCCAAAAAGAACAGATCTTTATACCTCATGAGAAACGTTCAAAAAGGGTGTTAAAAAGGGGTCATGTTTTCACCGTGTGGAGGCCTTCCCTCCAAATGTGTTTTATACTTGTTTGTTTCAAAACCAACAAAAACTTTGAATATGAAAAAAAAAAAAGGCTCATGTTCTTAGCGGAAAGGGGAGTGGCTTAAAATACGACTAAATTGCTCCAAAATTGGTGCGCAATATAAACCAAATCAAAGGTGGCATAAGGAAGAGAAAAGTGTCTAACATGTACAGCAAGATGTGACAAATTTATCATACAGCGCCACTGTGATAAATTTGGCGCATCTTCCAACTGCCCGGTCTAAGTTCACGCTGTCTAAATCTTAGACAGTATTAGTAAGGGTATGTTCACATGCAGGGTTTTCAGGCGTATTTCGGGGCGTAAATGCCCAAAAATACGCCTAAATAAATGGTAGCTAAACACCTACAAACATCTGCCCATTGGATTCAATAGGAAAAAACGGAGTTTCGTTTAGACAGGGTTTTTTTTTTACGCGGCCGTTTTAAAAAACGTTGCGTAAAAAAACTCTGTGTAAAAAGAAGGAGCATGTCACTTCTTGAGACGTTTTTGGAGCTGTTCTTCATTGTATCAATAGGAACGCAGCTCCAAAAACGGCTCAAAAAAGTTTTCAGCGTCAAAAACGTCTGAAAATCAGAGGCTGTTTTCTCTGGAAACAGCTCAGTAATTTTCAGCCGTTTTTACTTGAACGTGTGAACATACCCTAAATCTGCCCCAATGTAGCAAACCCTAAAGACAGAAAATAGATGTTGGCTGTTGATGTCTCTAACTCACCAGGGGGGAAAGTTGCAAGGTAAGGCTGGATTCACACGAGCACATTACGTCCGTAATGGACGGAACGTATTTCGGCCGCAAGTCCCGGACTGAACACAGTGCAGGGAGCCGGGCTCCTAGCATCATACTTATGTACGACGCTAGGAGTCCCTGCCTCTCCGTGGAACTACTGTCCCGTACTGAAAACATGATTACGGGACGGTTGTCCGGCAGCGAGGCAGGGACTCCTAGCGTCGTACATAACTATGATGCTAGGAGCCCGGCTCCCTGCACTGTGTTCGGTCCGGCACTTGCGGCCGAATACGTTCCGTCCATTACGGACGTAATGTGCTCCTGTGAATCCAGCCTAAGGGTATGTTCACACGCAGTGTTTTCAAACCTAATTGTGGGCGTTTTACGACTCGAATTACACCTGAAAAAACGGCTCCATTACGCCTCCAAACATCTGCTCATTGCTTTCAATGGGTATTACGGTGTTCTGTTCCCACGAGCCTTTATTTGACTCCATTGAAAAACAGCTCCAAAAATGGCCAGTAAAAAACGCTGCGAAAAACGCGAGTTGCTACAAAAACGTCTGAAAATCAGGAGCTGTTTTCGCCTGAAAACAGCCCCGTATTTGGAGTTTGCGTGCGAACATACCCTTACTATGCCAGTTTCCTGGTGTAGAAGTGTCCATTACCCCTGCTCTCACTGCTTTATATAATTAAAAATGGGCGGAGCTTAGTGAAAGGGGTGTGGCCATCTGCGGTCCAACGCAATTGCGATAATTTCCGCTAAAAACTAGCATAAAACATAGTGGAAATCTGAGCCAGCTCCTGTCACACGGACAACCGATGATGCAATAGATTTTTAATGTGCCTCTCAATAAATTTGTTGAATCTTAATCCATCTTGTTTTTTTTATAAATACTGGCACAGTCTTAATACATCTCTCCCAGAGTATTCATTTACTGAATACAAGAACGCTCAGATGTAAAAACATGAAAACTTGTTTAACACCACAGACTTATTTGGTTGGGTTCACATTGTGCGTTTTTGTTGCGTTTTTAACATGCGTTTCTTTGTTTTGGCTGATGAACTCCCAATGAGGGAGTATATCTAACAAAACGCAATGAAAATGCACAGTGTGAACGCATCCTTAAGGATTTGGATCTAACCCTAATTGCATGTTCAGACGTGGCCAATAATTTCTGCTGCAAAATCCACAACAGATCTGTGTCAAAATCTTTGTAAAAAAAAAAATGCAGATTTCCCACAGATTTCAGCCCATGCACTGTAAAGGTCTGAAACCCACAGTGAAAATATGCTGCTTCTCTGCAACAAACTGAACATGAATATGAAATTCCACGTCATGCTCTGTTTCCACTTGGATTGTGCTGTAAATTGCTGCGGATTTGCGATCAGGAATCCGCACCGCAAATCTGCCACATCTGTACATGCCCTATGGTCTTTCTTAGGGTATGTTCACACGGCAACGCCAATCACGTCTGAAATTACGGAGCTGTTTTCAGGCGAAAACAGCTCCTGAATTTCAGACGTTTTGACAAGTGCATGCGTTTTTCGCGGTGTCTTTTACGGACGTAATTGGAGCTGGTTTTCTATGGAGTCAATGAAAAACTGCTCCAATTACGTCCCAAGAAGTGACATCCACTTCTCTGAGGCAGGCGTCTTTTTACGTAAAAAAAAAGCCTGTCTGCACAGAACATCGTAAGACCCATTGAATTCAATGGGCAGATGTTTGGAGCCGTTTTTTCGGCCGTAATTCAAGGCATAAAACGCCTGAATTACGTCCGTAAATAGGGCGTGTGAACATATCCTAACATGGCAGCATTTTGGTCAGTATTTTGCATTAGTATTTGTAAGCCGAAACTAGGAGTGGTAGCTACACAGAGCAAAAGTATAATGGAAAGATTTGTACCTCTTCAGTGTATTGGACCCACTCTTAAAGGACCAGTGTCACGAAAAAAAAATTTTTTAGATCAATTTGACTTTAGTGTGTTATTAAACATTTTTTGATTTATTTGTGTGTTTGTATTTGACTTTTTTTTATTTTTTCACTTTTTCTTCCCTATGGGGGCTGCCATTTTTTTTTCCATTTCTGTATGTGTCGATTAACGACACATACAGACATGGAATACGGCACATACAGTCCCATAGTGAATGCGAACGGGGCCCGTTCCATCCACTATGCTGTATGCCGTCTGTGTGGGAACGGCGCATGCGCCGCTCCCACACAGTCCAAGTTGAACTGTGCGACGTCCGGCGCCATTTTCCTGTGGACCGGAAGTCGCGGCCGGACAGTAAGATTACTACTTCCGGTCGCGGCTTCCGGACTTGTGCACTTGGAGCAGCGGCAGCAGACGGAGCGGACGGACCGGAGGGAGCGGCGGCGGCAGGAGCAGGTAAGTTATTTCTATGTATGTTCGTGTTTTAGTGTGTGTTTACTACTGTATGTAAACCTACTACACTGTGTGTTAGCTCAAAAAATGGCGACACACAGTGTAGGAGGTTTGACCGTTCAATCCACTCCTTTCTCCTGGCACTAGCCAGGATAAAGGAGGGGGGGTTCTGAGAGCTCACTAGAGCGAGTGAATTTTCTCAAATTTTGCAGCATAAAGCAATGTGGTTGCTTTACCACATGCAATGCTGCAATTTTGGGAATTGCTCCATCTAGTGACCAGTGCTGGGAAATATTATAAATTAGAATCTAATTTATAATATTTCCTGACTCGTGAAAAAAAAAAAATAATTAGAACAATGACTAATCACCTATACACTAACTGTTTAACTAAAAAAAAAAAAATATGTTTTTCTAGCGACATATTACCTTTAAGGGGGTTTTGCACTGGGCGATTATTGGGCAGACAAGTGTTCACAGAACGCTCGTTGCCGATAATTGCCTTGTGTAAACAGGGCAGCGATCAGCAGATGAACGAGTAAACGCTCGATCATCTGCTGATTGTATCGTTTTAAAAAAGTGAAATATTATCGTTGTCGGCAGCACATCACCCTGTGTAAACAGGGAGACATCCTGCTGACAGGATAATAATGTATGGGGACGAGCGATCAGAGTAACGACCAATCATCCTCATCCATAGCCCCGTGTGACAGGAGCAAACGAGCGCCGATCAATAATGTCTTGTTGATTGGCGCTCGCTGCACCAGCCGAGTGTCAGCCGGTGTAAAAGGCCCTTTAGTTTTGGCTTCTAAATACTGATGAAAAATATTGACTGAAATACTGCCATGTGAAAAAGGCCTTAGGCCCTGTTCACATCTGCGTTCGGAATTCCATTGTTCTGCTCCGTCAGAGAAGACATCCGGCGCCCCCGACGGAACCAATTGACTTTAATGGGTTCCGTCAGGTTTCCGTAGATTTACTGGAAACAATAGTGCAGCATGCTGCGCTATTGTTTACGGTATTTTGGGCAGAATCTGTGACGGAGTCCCCTAACAGAGCCTCTAAAATAAGATGTGAACAGGGCCTAAGGCTGTGTTCATGATGCAGATAATACCCACTATACCGCGTGGCCATTAACCACTAAATTGCTTTTAGCTGCACTCAATGTGAAAGCCGGTTTTGGCCACATTGGGGCTGCAACGTGTGAACAAAAAATTGACGATATTGTTCTTCTTACCACATCTCCAAGTTAAACATTTACAATGATCACAGTGGGAGAAAATGCTTGTTAAACAAGATTCCTCTGTGCTCACAGTGATATCATGTTAGCCTTGGACAACTCATTAAACATTTACAAGAGTTATGTTAAATCAGATTAACCAAATGCCCAATTTATACTTAACACAGCAGCGTAAAAAAAAATCTACAGATAAGGTCCTGTTCATACGTGGCGTCCGTTTATAACAAATGTCATGACGCTGTGCCAGATACATTGTACATGGAATCAAAACATTGATGCGATCCATAGAGGTTTCTATCGTTTTGACAACTTGCGCTATACTTGCCGTCCAAAGTGATGAAAACTCAGACGGATCGTCATAGAACATACTGTATGTGAACAGAGCCTTATTGAATGAATAAAAATGGAAATATATATGGGTGCATGATTTAGAAGCTTACACCCGTAATGTATGGAGCAGGCTCAGCCCGTGAGCACGCTTCATAAACCCCCCACACCTCTCAACTTACATGTACGTCAAATGTCGGAAAAGGGTTCAAAATATCTTAAATAGGTCCTGTGAAAAATATATACATTACGGAAATAAACAAGTTATAAGCAGAAGGCAACCAATGTTGTTAAATAAAACTGTAACGAGGCAATAAATAATAAAAAGGAAGCGTTCTAAGGCAAAACGGTAGTGACAAGACGTTAAATTATAATAGAGAAAAAAATAAGTTGTGTAAAAGACTAATAAAGGCATCGAAGATTAAACCGGAAAGACATGTTGCGAAAGACAGTAGAAATAACCCAAAAATACTTTTCAACTACATAAATGATAAGAAACTTAAAACTGAAAGTGATCGGCGGCCTTCACTGGCATCATGAGTTTACTGTTAAACCCAAAACTCTTTCCGAATGGACCTACTGGTAAACAAGCAATGATAAAGCTAAAGTTGGTAATGAAGTACAAGGGCTACCTGGTGTCTGTGGATGGATATATGAACATGCAGCTTATAAACACTTAGGAATATACTGATGGTGCATTGTCTGGACATCTTGGAGAAGTTTTGCTTTCAATGTGTTGTATATACAGTACTGTGCAAAGGTTTTAGGCAGTTGTGGAAAAATGCTGCAAAGTAAGAATGTTTTCAAAAATATAAGTGTTAATAGTTTTTTGTTACAAAGTAAATGAACAGAAGATAAATTTAAATTCAATCAATCTTTGATGTGACCTTTGCCTTCAAAACAGATTCAATTCTTCTAGGTACACTTGCACAAAGTCATGGATTTTGAAGGATTATAGTCAGGTCTATGATTAACCAATTATAGCAAACAGGTGATAATGATCATCATTTTCATATGTAGGTTAAACACAGTCTTTAATTGCAACATAAACAGCTGTGTAGGAGGCTTAAAACTGGGTGAGGAACAGATAAACTCTGCTACAAAGGTGAGGTTGTGGAAGACAGTTTCATGTCACAGGTCCACCATGGCAAGACTGCACACAGCAACAAGGCACAAGATAGTCATACTGCATCAGCAAGGTCTCTCCCAGGCAAAGATTCCAAAGCAGTCTGGGTTTTCAAGATGTGGTCTTCAAGCTCTTTTGAAGCACAAAGAAACGGAAAGCGTTGAGGACCATAGACGTAGACGTCGGCCAAGGAAACTCAGTGCAGCAGATCAAAGACATATTATGCTTACTTACCTTCAAAATCGGAAGATGCCCAGCAGTGCTATCACCTCAGAATTGTCAGAAACCAGTGGGACCCAGATACACTCATCTACCGTTCGAAGTCTGGCCAGAAGTGGTCTTCATGTAACAATTGTGGCCAAAAAGCAATACCTTTGATGTGGAAACAAGGCCTAGCAACTCAACTATGCACGTAAACATAGGAACTGGGTTGCAGAAAAGTGGCAGCAGGTGCTCTGGACTGATAAGTCAAAATTTGACATATCTGGTTGTAACATAAGGCAGTTTGTTCACTGAAGGGCTTGAGAGCGGTACAATAATGAATGTCTGCAGGCAACAGTGAAGCATGGTGGAGGTTCCTTGCAAGGTTAGGGCTGCACTTCAGAAAATAAGGGTGGGGATTTGGTCAGGATTAATTGTGTCCTCAGATTGTGTCCTCAGGCAGATACTTATCCATCCATTAATTGTGTCCTCAGGCAGATACTTATCCATCATGCAATACAATCAGGGATGTGTCTGATTGACTCCAAACTATTATTAATACAATTTACAATTATTCTGCCGAAGGACAACAACCCCAAACATACGGACAATGTCTTTAAGAACTATCTTCAGCCTACAGAAGAACAAGGAGCCCTGGAAGTGATGATCTAAACATCGAGTCTGTCTGGGATTACATGAAGACACAGAAGGATTTGTGGAATCCTACATCCACAGAAATATGGTTAGTTCTCCAAGATGTTTGGAACAACCTCCCTGCCGAGTTCCTTCAAAAACTGTGTGCAAGTATACTTAGAAGAATTGATGCTGTTTTTAAGGCAAAGGGTGGTCACACCAAGTATTGATCTGATTTAGATTTCTCTTCTGTTTATTCACTTTGCTTTTTGTTAATTGATAAAAAAAGAATGAAAACTTCTATGTTTGAAAGCATTCTTATTTTACAGCCCTTTTTCACAACTGCCGAAAACCTTTGCACAGTACTGTATATGGTGTAGAAGAGGAGGAAGACGATGGCAAAATGAGAGAATAATCAGATTTGCTAAATATTTCTTCATGTTTATTTTCACCTTTTTTCAAGTTTGTCGATGAACATGTTCTATGTTTTCTGTTAGCAATAAACAATATTGTAATACTTAAAAAAAAAAAAAAATTCAGAAATTATCCGGCGTAATGATGCAGGAGGATGAGGCCAATCTATTAAACACCTTCATCTCTACAGTATTAACACTGGAAAATCCAATGTCAGATCACATGATTAGGGATAAAGTAAATTCTCCATTAACCCTTTCAAGACCGAGCTCATTTTGACCTTCATGACCAGCCCCATTTTCTCAAATCTGACATGTGTCAATTTATGTGTTAATAATTCTGGAATGCTTTTGCCTATCCAAGCGATTCTGAGATCATTTTCTCGTGACATATTGTACTTTATGTTAGTGGAAAAATTTGGTCAATAAATTCATTGCTTATTTGTGAAAAACACCAAAATTTAGAGAAAATTTGCAAAAATTATGACTTTTCTCATTTTAAATGTATCTGCTTGTAAAACAGATAGTAATACCACACAAAATAGTTACTATTTTACATATTCCATATGTCTACTTTATATTTGCATTGTTTTTTGAACATTATTTTATTTTTCTAGGACGTTACACGGCTTAGAACTTTAGCAGCAATTTCTCACATTTTCAAGAAAATGTCAAAAGGCTATTTTTACAGGGACCAGTTCAGTTCTGAAGTAGCTTTGAGGACCTTATGTACTAGATAGACCCCATAAATCACCCCATATTAAAAACTGCACCCCTCAAGGTATTCAAAACAGCATTCAGAAAGTTTCTTAACCCTTTAGGCGCTTCACAGGAATTAAAGCAAAGTAGAGGTGAAATTTACAAATTATTTTTTTTGCTGAAATTCATTTGTAATACATTTTTTTCTGTAACACAGAAGGTTTTACCAGAGAAATGCAACTCAATATTTATTGCCCAGATTCTGCAGTTTTTAGAAATATCCCACATGTGGCTCTAGTGTGATAATGGACTGAAACACCGGCCTCAGAAGCAAAGGAGCACCTAGTGGATTTTGGGGCCTCCTTTTCTTAGAATATATTTTAGGCACCATGTCAGGTTTGAAGAGGTCTTGTGGTGCCAAAACAGTAGAAATCCCCCAAAAGTGAGACGGTTTTGGAAACTACACACCTCAAGGAATTTATCTAGGGGTATAGTTAGCATCTTGACCCCACAGGTCTTTTGCTATATTTATTGGAGTTTGTCTGTGAAAGTGAAAATCTACTTTTTTTCTGAAAAAATATAAAAAAAAATAATATTTGCAAGGAAGATTAAAAAGCACCCCAAAACATGTAAAGCTACTTCTCCCGATTACGCCAATACCCCATATGTGGTACTAAACTGCTGTTTGGATACCCAGGAAGAGCTCAGAAGGGAAGGAGCGCCATTTGGATTTTGAAGCGCAGATTTTGCTGGATTGTTTTTCAGTGCCATGTCGCGTTTGCCACACCCTGGAGTAAGCAAAACAGTGGAATCCCCCCAAAACTGACCCCATTTTGAAGACTACACCCCTCAAGGAATTGTTCTAGGGGTATAGTTAGCATTTTGACACCACGGTTTTTTTGATGAATTTAGTGGAAATAGGCAGTGAAAATGAAAATCTACTTTTTTCTGAAAAAACATAGAAATGTTTAATTTTTACAATGAATAAAGTAGAAAAATCACCCCAAAATTTGTAAAGCATTTTGTCCTGATTACAGCAATACCCCATATGTGGTAATACACTGCTGTTTGAACCCACGGTAGGACTCAGGAGGGAAGGAACAATATTTGACTTTTGGAGCTCAAATTTAGCTGGAATGGTTTTCGGGTGTCATGTCACATTTGCAAAGCCCCTGAGGTACCAAAACAGTGGAGACCTCCCAAAAGTCCCTTTAGGGGACTGGAACGAGCGATCATTAGGTCGCTGGTACAATACACTGCAATGCTAATGTATTGCAGTATAATGTCATTTTACAGGCTCCTGTAACAGCGCGATCGCTGTTCCTGTCCGTTAGTCCCGGGTGTCAGCTGTAATACACAGCTGACACCTGCAGAATATGGAGCGGGCGCAGCGCGTGAGCCCGCTCCATATATAACCCCTCGCACCACGACATGCTATTAAGCCATGGTGCGTGAAGGCATTAGTGCGCAGCGGATGGTGCAAAGTGAAAATTAAAATTTTCCACTGATATGCCATTTTAACGCACAATATGTTGTTCCCAGTTTGTGCCACTGAAGACAAATACCTCATACAATGTTGAGCGGGTTCTCCCGGATATAAAATGTCATATATGTGGACGTAAGCTGGTGCTTGGACACGCTGTGGGGCTCAGAAGGGAGGGAACGCCATTTGGCTTTTGGAGCGCAGATTTTGCTTGGTAACTGTTCTGTTTGGGGTTTTGATGGTATGTCAGTTTATGATGTGGGGGTATGTGTAAACTGGGCAGATCAGGGCATAATAAGAGGGTATAATAATGGGGTACATAAATAATAATTCGCAGATATGTGACCGGTGTCGCACTGATAAATGGCGCCCGATCTTATCCGCTTTTGGAACACTCTGCACATTTTGCATCGCCATATTCTGAGAGCCAGAACTTTTTTATTTTTTCTCCAACGGAGCTGCGTGAGGGCTTATTTGTTGCGGGACAATCTGTACTTTTCATTAGTACCATTTTAGGGTACATGTGATTTTTTTTTTTATAACTTTTTATTAGATTTTTTTGGAAGCAATGTGACAAAGAAACATAAATTCTGACAATGTTTTTTGTATTTTTTTTTTACAGTGTTCACCGTGCGGCATAATTGACATTTTACTTTATTCTGCGGGTCGGTACGATTACGGCGATACCATATGTATATAGGTTTTTTATGTTTTGTGGCGATTGCGCAATGAAATCACTTTTCAATAAAATTATTTATTTTTTGTGTCACCATATTCTGAGAGCCATAATTTTTTATTTTTCCGTCAAAAAAGCGGTGTAAGGGCTTGTTTTTTGCGGGACGGGTTGTAGTTTTTATTGGTACTATTTTGGGGTACATGCGACTTTTTGATCACTTTTTATTCTATATTTTGGGAGGGTTGATGACCAAAAAATAGTGATTCTGACATTGTTTTTTAATTATTTTTTTTGCGCTGTTCACCGTGCGGGAAAAATAATATTATAGTTTTATAGTTTGGGTCGGTATGAACGCGGTGATACCAAATATGTGTACTTTTTTTTAACATTTTCATTTTTTTCCTATAATAAAAGACTTATTATAGGAAAAAAAGCATTTTTTGTTTTTGTAACTTTTATAACTTGTTTTTACACTTTTATAAAACTTTTTTATTACTTTATTTTTTACTTTTTACTTGAAGACTGGCAGCACTGATCGCTGCTATAATACATTACACTACCTAGGTAGTGTAATATATTATAAACTGTCAGTGTGACGCTGAGAGTCAGGCCTCATTTACACGAGCGTGTGCGTCTTGCGCGCGCAAAAAACGCAGCGTTTTGCGTGCGCAAAAGGCACTTGACAGCTCCGTGTGTCATCCGTGTATGATGCGCGGCTGCGTGATTTTCGCGCAGCCGCCATCATAGAGATGAGGCTAGTCGACGTCAGTCACTGTCCATGGTGCTGAAAGAGTTAACTGATCGGCAGTAACTCTTTCAGCACCCTCGACAGTGCATTCCGATCACCATATCGAGTAACCTGTTTAAAAAAAAAGAGGTTCGTACTTACCGAGAACTTCCCGGCCGTTGCCTTGGTGACGCGTCCTTGGTGACGCGCCTCTCTTGACATCTGGCCCCACCTCCCTGGATGACGCGGCAGTCCATGTGACCGCTGCAGCCTGTGCTTTGCTTGTGATTGGCTGCAGCTGTCACTTGGACTGAATTGTCATCCCGGGAGGTCAGACTGGAGGAAGAAGCCGGGAGTTATCGGTAAGTCAGAACTTTTTTTTTTTTTACACGTTCACGTATATTGGAATCGGAAGTCACTGTCCAGGGTGCTGAACCAGTTTAACTCTTTCAGCACCCTGCACAGTGACTGTCTCCTGCCGGGTTCGGTCAAAACGAGTTCGGCCGAACCCGGTTTAGTTCGGTTCGCTCATGTCTAAGACACTCCGTTCGGATGTTTGTAAACAGAAAAGCACGTGGTGCTTTTCTGTTTACATTCAGTTTGACAGCTCTTGCGCGAATCACGCAGTTCGCACAGAAGTGCTTCCGTGCGACCTTCGTGGTTTTCACGCACCCATTGACTTCAATGGGTGCGTGATGCGCGAAAAACGCACGATTATAGAACATGTCGTGAGTTTTACGCAACGCACTCGCGCTGCGCAAAATTCACGCATCGTCTGCACTGCCCCATAGAGTAATATAGGTGCGTACGACACGCGTGAAAAGCACGCGCGTCGCACGCGCGTATATTACGCTCGTGTAAATGAGGCCTCACACTGACAGGAAGCTTATGAGGACCAGCCTCCGGCTGGTTCTTATAGGCTGCCGTGCATGGCAGACCCGGGGGCTGTTTTATGGCCCCCGGTTCTGCCTTATAACCGACTGCAGCACCAGCAATCGGTCCCCGGGAAAGTTTGTTGTAGCAACAAACTTTCCAGTTTGTTATAGCAACAAACTTTCCAATTCGTTGCTACAACACACTTTCCCTGCGATCACATGACCGGGACCTGAACTAATCAGGTCCCGATCATATCTCCGGGACCAGAGGCAGGTGATAACAGCACGATCCGGGTGTCAGCGCCACTCTGAGACACCCGGATCGCGCTTTTAACACCCACCGTGAATTCACGTCGGCACTGCACAGAGCCCAGCAAGTGCCGACGTGAATATACAGTGGGCGGTCGGGAAGCGGTTAAATGTCACCTGCTTAACGCAGCAAGAAGTGAAGCGCCGCCTTAAAACACTAAAATAGACAAATTACCTGGTCCGGATGGCATAAACCCACACATTCTGCAGGAATTAAGTACCATGATAGACAAACCCTTATGTCTAATATTTTCAGGAGTCTGTTCCACAGGACTGTCGCATAGCAAATCTGGTTCCAATATTTAAGAAGGCGGAAAAAAGTGAGCCTGGAAACTATAGAACTGTAATTGTAACCTCTATTAGGGCTTCTCCACACACAACGGAATTGCTGCAGAACATTTCTGCAGCAATTCCGTTGAAAAACGCAGACATTCTGCTGTGGCAAAAACGCACCATTTCCTGCCATTTTTACGGCAGAAAATGGTGCGTATTTTGCGGCGTTTTTCACAATGTTGGGAGATGGAGACATCTCTTCTGAAAAACGCAGCAATTCTGGCCACTGTCCGCAGCAGGAATGGACATGCTGCGGTCCAAAAAATACGCACCGCAGGTCAATTTCTGCTGTGACGTTTTACGCAGCATGTGGATGAGATTTGTTAAATCTCACCCACCATGCTGCTACTGTATTCTGCTGCGTTTTTTCCATCTGAAATTCCGGCCGGAAAAAAACCAGTCAATTCCGCAGCGTGTGTACGAGCCCTTATGGGTAAAAAAAACGTATAACGCAGCATCAGCATGGGTTTATGAGGGATCGATCCTGTCAAACTAATCTGATCAGCTTCTATGAAGAGGTAAATTCTAGACTGGACCTGGGTAAGGATGTGGATGTGGTGGATCTAGAGACTTCAAATGCGTTTGTTTCATGCTGTGCCGCAAAAAAACGTTGGTGCATAAAATGAGAATGTGGGACTGGGGGGAAATATGTGTAATTGGGTTAACAACAGTGGTAAAAAACAGACAAGAAGTATTATTTTTTGCGTAAGACTTTTTACAGTAATTTGATGTAGGAAAAAATAACCGTCCCACTGCAATATAGGTGCTCAGCTAACCTTGTACAATTCCTCATGGGAGGCAATATACCCACACTTTCACACATCCAACCTGACCTCTAGCCTTTGGAGCATTTGTTTTAGGATGATGCAGAAGATGTACTATGTCTGACCTGCATGACCAATGTCTTTCATTAAAGAGGTTTCAGTGGGAGCTCTGGACACATATGCGGAGCCCTTATAGGTGCTAGGTACAGAAATGTGCGTGCCAGAGGTCGGTGTAAAGCGACAGTCCGTGCATAAAACAGGTGACAACATCAGATTTCCATCATCCTGTGTGATCTGCCGTTTTCACAGATTGATCCTTCAGGCTGCTTCCTCTACCCTGTGGATGACATCTGGCTAATGGCAAACAGTCACCTATCTCCCTCCCAGCAGAAGAGCTGTTCCACCACAGAGCTGCCACTAGACATCACTGAACTGCTGCTTTCTGCTGTGGGAGACGTGTTACTAGCAATAAAATGTAGCATTATGGCAAGCTTTATGTTAGAGGCTCTGTCACCACATTATAAGTGCCCTATCTCCTACATAAGTTGATCGGCGCTATAATGTAGGTGACAGCAGTGCTTTTTATTTAGAAAAACAATCAATTTTTACCACGTTATTAGCGATATTAGCTTTATGCTAATTACTTTCTTAATGGACAACTGGGCGTGTTTTACTATTGACGAAGTGGGCGTTGTACAGAGGAGTGTATGACGCTGACCAATCAGTGACCAATCAGCGTCCTGCACTTCTCTCCATTCATTTACTCAGTGCATAGTGATCCTGCGTTGTAGGCTATGTGCTGTCTTATACTGACATATTAACGTTACTGACGTGCCTGGACAGTGAATAGACATTCCTTCCAGCTAGGACAGGATGTCTATTCACAATCCCGACACTACGGGAATATTTCTGTGGTAGTTACAGCAGAGCAAGCATAATCTCGCTGTAACCTGTCATTTACAGCATGATCTCGCGAGATTACGCTTGCTCTGCTGTAAGTACCACAGAAACGTTACTGAAGTGTCGGCCTTGTGAATAGACATCCCGTCCTGGCTGGAAGGAATGTCTATTCACTGTCAAGGCACGTCAGTAACGTTAATGTGTAAGTATAAGACAGCACATAGTGATCTAGCAGGATCCCTATGTGCTGAGGAAACGAATGGAGTGAAGTGTATGAGGCTGATTGGTCACTGATTGGTCAGCGTCATACACTCCTCTGTACAACGCCCAGTTGGTCAATAGTAAAACACACCCAGTTGTCCATTAAGAAACTAGCATAAAGCTAAAATCGCTAATAGCGTTCCATAGTGTGCCATAGTGCTACTAATATGACTTATAATATAAGTCACCATGTCTAAATAAAGGAATCTCTGAATAACACATTGTATTAACAACTAAAATAATTGCATCAGCAAGAGAACTCTATATGTACATCTAGAGTTATGTCTACCACAGGTTGTGTATTTACATGGAAGCCAATTAACCTAATAGCTAATACCTGGGGAACAGTTCCTCTAACAGTACAGAGGGTAACATGCAGAATAAATAAAGTACTGATCAGTATTCAGCCCCACGAACACGGCAGAGCATGAAGACTCCCTAGTACAGAAGCAATTGTCAAGATCTACCAATTATCTAACTAGAACCACAAATGAAAAACAAGATAAATATGTTATTTGTACATTGTTGAATGACTTTACATGGACCAGGGCTCTTAGTGAACATTTAGCAGTGACACTAAATCACTAAAGAAACAACTTCTCCTTGGACTTCAATTCAGCAAACTGAGGCAAAATTTTGCAACCTCCAATCTTTTGATTCATCATTTCTTTGGCCAAAATAGTTTTAGATGTTATCTCCCAATAGCATATGCACTTGTCCAAAACTAAGGCCCAATGCACACGAACGTGCTTTTGCGGCCATAATTCCCCCGAAAATCCACAGGAAAATTCATTCCTATGGGCCCATGCACACGACCGCGGTTTCCACGGTCTGTGCATGGCCCAGGAGCCTGGACCGCAGAATGAACGGAAATGTCTTATTACGGCCGTGTTCTGCTCTCTAGGCTCATAGGAAATAATGGACGCGGCCATGTGCACGGCCCGTGATTTGCGGGTGGCTTGCGGGTGTCACTCCGCCCCCGGCTGACCCGAAAATCACGGCCGTGCACATGGCTACGGTCGTGTGCATGAGGCCTAAGGGTTTTCATATTTTCTGACTTCCACCAATACCCTGGACAAGGGGTTCCTGACACTCCAGAAACAGCTAGACCCCTTCAGCTCTGACAGATCTCAGACTCATGTGCTATCATAGGCTCCCATACGACTCCCTGTTATTTCGATTGAGCTTTGTGCTGGGCCAATAAAAGGCCTCGTCATACGGCCCGAACACAGATGGCTTCCATGTGCACTCCGTTGTTTCAACGGACCAAATTAATGAAATGGCCGAGACTGTTCCGTCAAAAACAGATAGCAGTAGGACCTGTCCTGTTTTTGTCGGAACGGCCACACGGTTCCGTTAAAACAACGGAAGTGTGCATGGCTCCATAGAAATGAATGTGTTAGTGTGCTATCCGTTAAAAAAAACGGATAGCACCCTGAAGAAAATATCTGAAGTGGGCATGAGGCCTTAGACATGGAAAATCTAAAGCCAGAAGCTAAAGGAGTCTGAATAATTACAAATTTTGTGCACTTCGTTGGCAGGGAATCCTGTTGATCTGGTTCTCAATTCAACTTTTGTCCATAGAGACTTTGTGGTTGATCTTTAAAAGAAAAAAACCAGGCGGTTGTAGTTATTACATGTGAGAGCAAATAGAATAGAAGAGTAGATGGGATCCAGCGCAATGAAATAATTCTCGAAGAATATATTAAAATGGAAACTTGTTCCAATTTTATTAAATGACAGAATAAAAAACGGGAATCAATATCCCACAGAGGAAAGGTGGATGTATGAAAAAATATATATTCCTCTGTGGGATATTGATTCCCGTTTTTTATTCTGTCATTTAATAAAATTGGAACAAGTTTCCATTTTAATATATTCTTCGAGAATTATTTCATTGCGCTGGATCCCATCTACTCTTCTATTCTATTTCAAACCAACGTGTGCCGACACGAGGATCCGAGCACAGCAGGCAGTGGACTTTCTGCCATAAGGTGAGCTGGAGGTTCTCTCCTACATACTTTCTACATGTGAGAGCACTTATGGTTGATTCCCCTGTCAACATGTAATGTTAGCACATTATACACCTAAGTAGGTTGACGAAGAGTTGAAAAGTTGGTAGTGAAATGCTTTTATTTAATGTTATTGGTGCTCATCTATCACTGTTGTGTTTGTTACTTGGTGCATGTGATATCTTTACCCTGCTATAAAACAGAAATAAAACAAGCTTCCCCAATAGTCTCCTGTCATGTTCCTCCGTGCGATGCTGTACATTGTATGAGAGTAAATATTAAAAAAATAGGAAAAATGTTAAATTGAATCTCCAACATTTATTATCATGTTGTTATTAGGCCTAAAAATCTGTACTGATTTCTTTTTTTTTTTTTTTTTCTTTATCAAAGATTTTTATTTTGAAAATATAATAATACAAACATTTCACGGTTTGTGCAAAAAAAAAGTATAAATTTGCACGCAGTGCAATACATTTTAGTGAAACATCATAGTGTAACAACAGTATTCATAGATATATATATACATACATGTAGAAGAACCACAGTAGGAGGTAGCCTCCCACCTTTCAGAATTGAATGATAAGAGAGATATAGCAATAACAATAACAGTATCATGTTCGCATTAAATTAGTGCAATAGACAGGGAGACCGCCCCCCCAGTAAAGTGAGAAGTGACACCTATAAGAGCACTTTTTAAGTATATGGACATACAACACATAACATCAGACAACAGAGGGAAAACACATACATACAAAGCGCCTCAGGTAAGTACTAAGGTTCATTCAGAACCTGCCATCCAACCAGAGAGGTAGATCAGCACCTTCCCGGAATCTAGTCCATACCATCCAAGTTTGGACGAAGATCCCTGATTTGCCCCTATCAACGGACAGCAACTCCTCCATTCTCATGATCCCGTTCACCTCCGTTACCCATTCCGCCAGGGACGGTACAGTATGTGATTTCCAGTGACGAGGTATCACCGTTCTCGCTGCGGTCAAGAAATGTCTAAAGATCTCCCTTTTGAGATGTGGGAGTGATCCAGGAACCATAGAAAGCAAGCCTATGGAAGCCGAGGTTGGAACCTCAGTATGGAAAAGCTTGTTGCCTAAATCAAAAATCTTCCCCCAAAAGGGACGTAGCATGGGACAATCCCACCAAATGTGCAACATAGTTCCAGGAGCTTCCCCACACCTCCAACAATCAGCAGACACATCGGGGAATATCCTGTGTAGCAAGGTCGGACCTGTACTGATTTCTTAATATATCTTTATAGTGATCAAAGCTTTATTTTTCTGATACAGAGCTCCAGCTACCTGTACCCACCACTAGAGGGAGCTTATTGCATACTGTGTTATTATTGAGTTCAATGTATAACAGTATGCAATAAGCTCATGAGCTCACTCTAGTGGCGGCTGCACTGGCTAATGTTGTGTTTTAAAGGGAAACTCCGACTTAAAACTAAAGTTTGTCATGTGTTGCATTAAGGAATGTTGTGTCATTCTCTTAGGCCAATTTCATACTGCATTTATGGTCTCTGTTTGATGTATATGCCGGGAAAACAGAGACTGTAACGGATGCCTAACATCAGCCATAGACTATTATGGGATCTGTCGGTATAATGGGAACCTATGGGTACGTTTGATATGATATTTTGTGAGCTTTCCCGATGCATACATCAAACGTGAGGGGAAAACACAGTGGGAGACGGCTTAGGCCTCATGCACACGACCGTAAAAACTCCCGTTATTACGGGTCGTAATTACGACCCGTAATAACGGGCTCATAGACTTCTATTGGCGACGGGTGCCTTCCCGTTTTCTCACGGGAAGGTGCACGTGCCGTTGAAAAAGATAGAACATGTCCTATTTCAGGCCGTAATAACGGCACGGACAGTCCATAGAAGTCTATGGAGCTCTCGTAATGACGGGTGGTTACATGTGTGCACCCGTCATTACGGCAGCGTTGCTAAGCGACGTCAGTAAATAGTCACTGTCCAGGGAGCTGAAAGAGTTAACTGATCGGCAGTAACTCTTTCAGCACCCTGGACAGTGACTACCGATCAGTATAAACCTGTAAAAAATAAAAATAAAAGACGTTCATACTTACCGAGAACTTCCTGCTTCCTCCAGTCCGGTCTCCCGCCCGTTGCCTTGGTGACGCGTCCCTCTCGACATCCGGCCCGACGTCCTGGATGACGTTTCAGGCCATGTGACCGCTGCAGCCAATCACAGGTCAATCACAGGCTGCAGCGGTCACATGGACTGCCGCGTCATCCAGGGATGTCGGGCTGGATGTGAAGAGAGGGACGCGTCACCAAGACAACGGCCGGGTAAGTATGAATTTCTTTAACTTTTATTACAGAAAGGGCTGTCCCTTCTCTCTATCCTGCACTGATAGAGAGAAGGGGCTGCCGATTAGTGCAGTGCTATTTTGCCGCCAAAAACGTGCCCGTAAATACGGGTGGAATACGGGTGACACCGGACCCATATTTACGGGCACGGGTTCGTAAATACTGGTGCAAAACGGGTCGAATACGTGTGACACCGGACCCGTATTTACGCCAGTATTTACGGGTGGGAAAAAATACGGTCGTGTGCATGAGGCCTAAACCTGATTTTTTTCTTGCTATTTTTATCACTAAATATCACATTAGGACCATTGCCTAGCAAGACTATGCATTAGACTTCAGTGACACGCTTTTTTTACTTGCCTCTATAGGACTTTATGTGTCACTTATATAGGCACCAGAATTTCCTGTATCATGAAACTGCATGTAGTCTTCCACACAAGGGGGAGGGGGAACACATCACAGATCAGCCTCCCACAATTATACTGTGACTCGTGCATGGAGCTGTGGAGCATTAGGCCGGGTTCCCACGTAGTGTAAACGCTGCGGAATTTCCTCAACGGAATGCAATTCCGCAGCATTTACAGTAGAAGCAAAGTAAATGAGATTTAGTAAATCTCAAGCCCACGCTGCGGAAAAAAAATGCAGCGTAAATGTTAATAAATTGACCTGCGGTGCGGAATTTTATTCCGCAGCATGTCAATTTTTGCTGCATTTTTCTGTTGTGGGTTTTCGCCATTGAATTCAATGGGGATGCAAAACCAGCAACAAAAAGCCAAGTGTTGTGACCTTTGTGGTGTAATCGCAGCGATTACGCCACAAAAATCACAAATCCGGGAAAATCTTAAATCATACTTACCCAGAACGCCCTCCTTCTTCCTACAGTCCGGCCTCCTGGGATGATGTTTCATCCCATGTGACCGCTGCAGCCAATCACAGGTGGCAGCACCACATGGCCTGCAACGTCATCGTAGGAGGCCGGAGCAGATGTCAGAAGAGGGGGGGGGGTAGGTAAGTATGAATGACTTTTTTACGCAGCGGATATTCCGTTCGAAAAAACCGCGCCACAGTGTGGTGCGATTTTTCTGACGGAATGTACTGTGGGTTCCAGGTCGGACACGCTGTGTGATTTTTATGCAGCCTATCCGCCCCGTGGGAACCCGTCCTTTGGGTGGATTCACACGCAGCAGATTTTGTTGTAGAAATTTCTGCGAAAATCCATTCCATTCATCTGGTTGTTTCTGCAGCAGGTGCAGGTATTTCTGCACGTTCCGTTTAGGAATGAAACTGATTTTCAGTCGCAGAAATTTCTGCAACAAAATCTGCCGCATGTGACTGCACCCTGAGGGCATGACCACACGTGGCGGAATTGCTCTGGAATTCCGCTGCGGACAGTCCGCAGCGTACACGTTTCTCCATTGCCTTCCACAGCTTTTTAGTTGGGTTTGTTTACACGTTGCGGACAATTCCGCTGCGGAGCATAGGCTGCGGTGCGGAATTTGGTGTCCGCAGCATACACTGGTTGTTGCGGACGTGTAGTGGACTTGTTGCGGACTCATTGCGGAATTTCTCCATTGACTTCAATGGAGAGTCAAAATTCCGCAATGAAGTCCGCAGATGTTATGTGTGCTGCGGAGCGTATTGATTTTACTACCATGACATTTCTTCATTCTGGCTGGACTGAGGAAGTCAATGGGGCTCCCGTAATTACGGGTGACTACGTGTGTGCACCCGTAATTACGGGAGCGTTGGTAGGCGACGTCAGTAAATAGTCACTGTCCAGGGTGCTGAAAGAGTTAAGCGATCGGCAGTAACTTTCAGCACCCTGGACAGTGACTTCCGATCACAATATACATCAACCTGTAAAAAAATAGAAGTTCATACTTACCGAGAACTCCCTGCTTCTGTCTCCAGTCCAATCACAGGCTGCAGCGGTCACATGGACTGCCGCGTCATCCAGGAAGGTCGGGCTGGATGGCGAAAGAGGGACGCGTCACCAAGACAACGGCCGGGTAAGTATGAATTTCTTTTTACTTTTACTAGGGAAAGGGCTGTCCCTTCTCTCTGTCCTGCACTGATAGAGAGAAGGGAAAGTACTTTCACCTCAATACGCAATGGCCAGTCCGCATCAATTTAATGGCCATTTTAGGTAAAGCCGCAACAGAATCTGCAACGCATATTCTGTGCGGCATTGATGCAGACAGTGGCGGAAGAACTCCGCCACGTCTGGGCATGCCCTTACAGGTATATATGTGCTAATTTCATGAGACTCCCAGGCAACTGTTGTGTGACAAATCTATCAATAACTAAACATACAAAATAGGACACAAAATACAATTTAAAAAGATAATCAATTCACCTTTATTTAAATATGTTTCAGAAAGCTTAGAAATAAATTAAGAAAACGCCAGTCTTAATAAATCCCCCCCCCCCATATGTTGCAAAAAAGGTGTACAAATAATAAAAAATATGAGATAATAACTCACTGTCTGAGGTATGTGGTTTAGGTGGCCATAACAGATATACCGTCGCTAATAGATAGATTATTGAAAGACTTATATTTATTTACTAAAGTAAATTGAAATCATTCTCAAAAAGAAGAAAGCATAAACATATTATTGTTATTTTTAATCTAAGAAACAAACAAATAATTAGCCTTGTGCTGTAACAAACCTCAGACCTGCAGAAAGCTGTATAATAATATAATAACAAACAACAATATAGAAACAAGCAGAGCAATTCCCCAAGAACTCAGGGTGAGTACGCTGCTCGAAGCATAGAGGTAGAGTCATGGCTTTACCTATCTTTGTGTTGTGCTCTTTTGGTTACAAAGAATGAAGCAGATGTCATGTGACAGCTACTCCTTCAGTTTGCCAAATGCATAGAGGCAGCCGATGCAGCTGCCATGGGGCTTGTGCCTGGTTCATCCCATCCCCTTTGCTCCCTTTATTGCACACACTGACTGTGCTGCCCATTAACTTTATGGTTAATAGTTAAACTATTAAGCAGATTATATCATGTGGTTTTGACAAACTCCGCTTAATTTAGTTTAGTCTCTGTGCACATCACGATTGTGCCCCGCGTTTATCAAATTGTCGGGAAATATTCCGACGTACACGATAAACGCGTTCATAAAGCTCCACCGGGCTGGTATATGTCAGTATATCTTTTTTTATGGATAAAATAGCATAGTAATCTACATTATTCCATCCTGAGGAATCCTGCAGAAAAAAGTATAATTTTTTTTTAACATTGGAGCCTATGTGGGATGGATTGCCACCGTATGGCATCTATCACAGGCATACATTGAACGCATCGTCGGGAAACTCCCAACATCACTGTCCATAACTCCGGACTCCGGCAATGTAGCTCCTGACATCACTGTCCATATATGTGCTCTGCCCGGGTGGGGGGTTCGGGCAACATACACCACTGTATGCCTATACAGTCTGATACGTTGCAGCCTTGCAAAAATGTGACTTGCACAAAGACTTACACGGGCAGATTTCAGCCCATACCGACTAATATAAGTCGATCACCGTTCGTTTACAGGCCTTTTTACATGGACAGATTTGCTGAAGATTTTGCCAGTATTTTTCAGGCCAAAACCAAGAATGAAACCTAAACAGAAGAAATATATATAGGAAGGTCTTAGGGTATGTGCACACGCTAGCTGGCTTTTACGGCTGAAATGACAGCCTGTTTTCAGAAGAAAACGTTTCAGTCGTAAATGCTCCTCCTCGTAATATATGAGGCGTCTGAGACGCTCGTATATCTTGAGCTGCTCTTCATTGAGTTCAATGAAGAATGGCTCAAATTACGTGGCAAAGAAGTGCCCTGCACTTCTTTGCCGAGGCAGTCAATTTACGCGTCGTCGTTTGACAGCTGTCAAACGACGACGCGTAAATTACAGGTCGTCTGCACAATACGTCGGCAAACCCATTCAGATGAATGGGCAGATGTTTGCCGACGTATTGTAGCCCTATTTTCAGACGTAAAACGAGGCATAATACGCCTCGTATACGTCTGAAAATAGGTCGTGTGAACCCAGCCTTATAGGTCTCCTCTCCTAGATTCAATTCTGGTTTTCTCTTTAAAAAAATGCAAGAAAATTCTTCAGAAAATCTGCACGGTGAGAACAGAGCCTAAATATGAAAACATTTATTATACATGTAGCTTAGTACACTGCGCACGTGCCCATTTCCGCTGGACTTATTTTCCAGACCTATCTCTGTCATTTCTAAGTTCTTTTACAAGGTAATACCGAAACGGACGGTTTTGACTGGAGTACGTTTGAGACACTAAGAGAACGGTCCCAGGTAGCGGCTGCCGCATGTAGCCAAAACCATGCCCGCATGGTGGTAATACCCAGCAATATCGTGAGGCCATTGGCCTCTGCAAGTCATACGGCGTTCTAGCGCATGCGGTAGCCACTACTTGATACCGTACCCTCAACCCCATTTGCATAAACGTAATGTTGGTGGTTTAGTGGCCCCAAACTTAGTAACAGGTTCCCTTACATGTTTTAAGCAATTTCACAATAATATTTGTTTCTGAGAAAGCTGGGTGACAGCCAATATGGTCGTCATTACAGCCCCTGTGGGAGATATTCTGACGGCCATATTGGTGGTCACCCAGATTTCGGAAAGTAGATGTAACTAAGAAGCATTATGATTTTAGTTTAGAATCGTTACACATTTAGGCCCGATTCACACGAGCGTATTTGACGTCCATGTGACGGCCGGTAAAAGAACGGCCGTCACACGGACCTTTGTAATTCAATGGGGCCGTTCACACGGCCGTTGTTTCAACGGACCGTGTGAAGGGTCTGTTGATATATAGAACATGTCCTATTTTGTACCGTTTTCACAGATCCCTCCATAGACTCAAGCCTATGGAGATCCGTGAAAACAGAACCCACACAGGGGCACCTTGGACGTGAAATACATCACGTTTTTCACATCCGAGTTTCCCCACATTCGTGTGAATCTAGCATTACTGAAGACTCTTAATTTTATAAGGAAATTGAAATTGTGTCGGAAATGGCATTAGTATTTTACTACCACTGACCAGAGTAAACAGAAAAAATTTAATAAAATACATGTAGGAGAAGGGGTTGTAGTGCAGCGGCAAAAAATATACAGTCTGTATCTAGTTCAGTCAATGATTATATGAAAAACAACATGACCGCTCTCAGCCAAAACATGTGATCAATAATAAGTAGCAGTCCAGCCAAAAAGGGGAATTTGTGAATGCCTGGACTAATCATTATCGGACTGTATCCCAGAACTCTGCGTCCTGCCCCCTCTGATCTCAACCCCTGTGGATCGGCACTGGCTCCAATACCTAACACTGTAAGGGTATGTTCACACGGCCTATTTTTGGCCGTTTTTCAGGCCGTAAACGCCCGAAAAACGGCCGAAAAATTGGAAGCAGAATGCCTCCAAACATCTGCCCATTGATTGCAATGGGAAAAACTGCGTTCTGTTCCGATGGGCCATTTATTTACGCAGTCGTTTTGAAAAACGGCTGCGTAAAAAAACTGCCACGAAAAAGAAGTACTTTTTGGGATGTTTTTGGAGCCCTTCTTCATTGACTCTATAGAAAACAGCACCAAATATGGCCGTAAAAAACGCAGCGAAAAACGCTGGGAAAATCGCGAGTGGCTTAAAAAACGTCTGAAAATCAGGAGCTGTTTTCCCTTGAAAACAGGTCCGTATTTTTAGAAGTTTTTGAGTTTGCGCGTGAACATACCCTAAAGGTGCGTGGACATCCAATTTCTTGATTTTTTTGTATGGTGGATGGGATTTATCTGACCTGTGAGGCTTTTTCTCACCGTTATCATCACATGATCACAGACAAACATTATGGGAAATAGCAGTGTTTACTTTGTTACAATGGTAACAATTTTCCCTATAAAAACTGCTCCTAGCAGTGTGTACACGGCCAGCTCAGACAATAATCACAATAATGAATTGTGAGGGCAATTTTCAGATCACACCATTACGTGTTACCCCACATGTCCTGTTATAATGATCTCCAGTGTGGATCAAGTAATGAAAGCTGAGCACGTCTTCTATAATAGATGTAGCTGGGAAGACGAGGATTTTAGGTTTACACAATGATCACACAGTGTATGATCTGCAACCTGAGACAGTCCAGTGCTGTGAAACTATTAGGGTATGTTCACACGTGCATGTCCGATACGCCTGAAATTACGGAGCTGATTTCAGGAGAAAACAGCTCCTGAATTTCAGACGTAAAGGCAAGTGCAGGCGTTTTTCGCAGCGTCCATTACGGACGTAATTGGAGCTGTTTTTCTATGGAGTCCATGGAAAACGGCTGCAATTACATCTCAAGAAGTGACAGGCACTTCTTTGACGCGGGCGTCTTTTTTACACGCCGTCTTTTGACAGCGGCGCGTAAAAAAATGACCGTCGGCACAGAACATCGTATAGCCCTTTCAAATGAATGGGCAGATGTTTGCCGACGCATTGGAGCCGTATTTTCGAACGTAATTCGAGGTTAAAACGCCTGAATTACGTCCGTAAATAGGGTGTGTAAACTCAGCCTTAGGGTATGGTCACACGGCTTATTTTTGGGTCGTAAATGGCCGGAAAAACTGCCGAAAAAGCGGAAGCAGAACACTCCAAACATCTACCCATTGATTTAAAAAAATAAATAAATAAATAGTTGAAGTTAAAAAACACCCACGAAAAAGAAGTGCATGTCACTTTTTGAGCCGTTTTTGGAGCCGTTTTTCATTGACCCTATAGAAAAACAGCTCCAAAAAAGGCCGTAAAAAACGCAGCGACAAACTCTAGTTAATTAAAAAACGGCTGAAAATCAGGAGCCGTTTTCCCTTGAAAGCAGCTTCGTATTTTCAGAAGTTTTTTCGTAAGCGCGTGAACATACCCTTACTCCTACTGTCATGACCGGTTGGGAGTTGTAATTTCACAACAGCGGAAGAGTAAAAAATTGTAGATCACTAATATATGACCCTAATCAGACGGACAACCTGATCGTTCACCACTAAATGATCATCTGTAATAATAATAATAATATCACTATCAAATTTAACAATAATGAATAATACAAATAATAATAATAATAATAATAATAATAATACAGTACATAGAATTCTTATTATATATTAATATTTAGGCTACATTCACACGAGCGTATCAGATTCATGCGCGTGAAAAACACACGTGAGTCTGGTCCGTGTGTGTTGCGTTATCCATCAGTGTGCTTTTTGTGAGGGGCATGCGTTATTCACACACTCGCAAGGCACATCTTTTTTTTAATTATTTTCAATTAAACGGATGCCCAAATCACGCTCCGCACACGGATGTGCATCCGTGTGCGGTGCATGGTTTTCACGCACCCATTGACTTCAATAGGCGCGTAGGTGCATGAAAACGCACCAATATAAGACATGCAGTGAGTTTCACGCAACGGACTCTCACTGCTTGAAAACTCACACATGTGGGAACGGTCCCATTGAAATCAATGGGTCCGTGTACTGTGCGTAATTTCCGTGCGCAGCAAACGGACGTTATTTACGTTCGTGTGAATGGGCTCTTACAGACAGGGAAATTTTAGGATGCAAAAAATTTAACAGGAAAAAGTATAATAATATGTTCACACAGGGCGGATACGCTGCGTAAAAGTACACAGTGTATACGCCCTTGGCACCGCAGGAAATTCTATCCCAAAAATCGCACCAAATTTTGGTGCAGTTTTTTGGCCGGAATGACCGCTGCGGAAAACTGCACGTAGAGAAAAAAAAGTTTGATTCTTACGTAGCCATGGCGACGCGTCCCTCTGCCGTCCTGCAGGCCAGCCTCCTGGGATGACGTTTCATCCCATGTGACTGGCTGCAGCCTGTGATTGGCTGCAGCAGTCACATGAGATACAACTCCATCCCAGGAGGCTGGCCTGGAGAAAGAAACACAGAATTCTAGTAAGGGCTTATTCAGACGACCGGGATATACGTCCGTGCAATGCGCGTCGCACGGACCTATATTAGTCTATGGGGCCGTGCAGACAGTTCCGTGATTTTTACTCCGCGTGAGTCCGCTGAAAAAAACTCACGACATGTCCGTTCTTTGGGCGTTTTTCGCGCATCACGCACCCATTGAAGTCAATGGGTGCGTGAAAACCACGCATGCGTGAACCACGCATGCGTGATTCGCACGTGCTTTTCTGTTTACAAACATCCAAACGGAGTGTCATAATGATGGCGGCTGCGCGAAAAGCACGCAGCCGCGCATCATATGGTGATGACACACGGAGCTGTTAAGTGCCTTTTGCGTAGGCAAAACGCAGCGTTTTTTGCCTGCGCAAAAACGGCACGCTCGTGTGAATCCAGCCTAAGTATAACATTTATTTTTTTCCTGAGTTGCGTTTTGCGGCGGAATCGCTTATGTTCCGCCGCCAAAAAACTCTACATCTGCTATTTGTTGCAGGTTTTACCCCCCTATAGAATTCAATGGGGAAAACCCACAACAAATAAGCAGCGATTACGCAAATACAATTGACATGCTGCGGAATAAAAAACCTCAAAGCAGGTCAATATCTGAGCGTTTTGCCGCTCAGCATTTACGCAGCGAGTGGATGAGATTTGTTCAAATCAACTAAATCCATTTCGAAAAATCCAAAGTATTTACGCTACGTGTGAACTTACCATTATGATAATAATAATAATAATAATAACAATAATAATAATAATAATAATAATAATAAAAAGTATGATCATTATTATTATTAACACTACTATTTATTATTATTATTATTATTATTATTATTATTATTATTATTATTATTATCATAAATGAATTTTAATCCTTATATTTTAATAGTCAGATGTAAACAACTTTATAAGAAAAAAAAAAAGTTTATTCCCCAACATGATGGATGTGATCTGTCACCTTGCATGCTGTACATAGTAGAGATTACTGATGGGATCATTTACATGCAGCGATTACTGGTACATTCGGCTTTCGCTAATTCAATAGTAGTGAACATTGCTGCGTTTGAATGTAGCCATACATACATGATATATACATACACAGATCATATATATATATACACATCATATACACACATCATATACACACTTCATATACATACATCATAGACAGATCATATATATACACATCATATACATACATCATATATACATACATCCTATACATACATCATATATATACACATCATATGCACACATCATATATATATACACATCATATACACACATCATATATATATACACATCATATACACACATCATATATATATACACATCATATACACACATCATATATATACACATCATATACACACATCATATATATATACACATCATATACACACATCATATATATACACATCATATATACACATCATATACACACATCATATATATACACATCATATACACACATCATATATATATACACATCATATACACACATCATATATATACACATCATATATACACATCATATACACACATCATATACATACATCCTATACATACATCCTATATACATACATCCTATACATACATCATATATACATACATCCTATACATACATCATATATACATACATCCTATACATACATCATATATACATACATCCTATACATACATCATATATACATACATCCTATACATACATACATCCTATACATACATCCTATATATATATATATATATATATATATATATATACACACATACATACATCATATATACATACATCCTACACATACATACATCATATATACATACATCCTATACATACATACATCATATATACATACATCCTACACATACATACATCATATATACATACATCATATATACATACATCCTACACATACATACATCATATATACATACATCCTATACATACATACATCATATACATAGATACATACATTATATACATTATATAGGGGCATGGAACCAGTCTCATGAGACACTCCTCACTCACTCACCACTTTTCTTGGGTCCATTAGTCTCCAGTGACTTTGCAGGAGGTCGGTTACTCCCTTGAGAGTGAGTCAGGGTGCTACTTGAACAGCCCATGGCTCCCCCAGCATCAGAAGGGTTAATGAGAGAAGTTGCGCGGATTCTCCTCAGGCTGCAGAGTTCACATCCAGCAAGAGATGAGCGCAAACTGCAGTGAAGCACAAGCCGCAGCCTCCGGGCGGTGTGGCAGAAGTTTTGCCCTCACAGGACGATGTTTACTTGCACACAGCGGTTGCCATATGAACAGCAGCCGAGATCACACCAGTCCTACAGCTGCTGCACACAGACCGGGACAAGCAGAGGCTGGAGTGCACTGCGCATGCGTCAGAAGTCGAAGTTCTACACAGCAGTGTCTGACTGGAGTGCAACCTATCAAATGTCACCTAAATCTACACCTCTATCTATACCTCTATCTATACCTCTATCCTTATATCTATACCTCTATCTATACTTATATCTACACCTAAATCTATACCTATATCTACACCTAAATCTATACCTATATCTATACCTCTATCTATACCTCTATCTATACCTCTATCTATACTTATATCTACACCTAAATCTATACCTATATCTACACCTAAATCTATACCTATATCTATACCTCTATCTATACTTATATCTACACCTAAATCTATACCTATATCTACACCTAAATCTATACCTATATCTATATCTATACCTCTATCTATACCTCTATCTATACCTAAATCTACACTTATATCTACACCTATATCTATACTTATATCTATACCTATATCTATACCTCTATCTATATCTACACCTAAATCTATACTTATATCTACACCTAAATCTATACCTAAATCTATACCTCTATCTATACCTCTATCTATACTTATATCTACACCTAAATCTATACCTATATCTACACCTAAATCTATACCTATATCTATACCTCTATCTATACCTCTATCTATACCTCTATCTATACTTATATCTACACCTATATCTATAGCTCTATCTATACCTATATCTACACCTAAATCTATACCTATATCTATATCTATACCTCTATCTATACCTCTATCTATACCTCTATCTATACCTCTATCTATACCTAAATCTACACTTATATCTATACTTATATCTATACCTATATCTATACCTCTATCTATATCTACACCTAAATCTATACTTATATCTACACCTAAATCTATACTTATAGCTATACCTCCATCTATACCTATATCTATACCTTTATGTATACTTCTATCTATACCTCTATCTATACTTCTATCTATACCTCTATCTATACCTCTATCTATACCTCTATACTTCTCTCTATACCTAGATCTATACCTTTATGTATACTTATATCTATACTTCAATCTATACCTATACCTTTATCTATACCTCTATCTATAGCTCTATCTATACCTCTATCTATACTTATATCTACACCTATATCTACACCTAAATCTATACCTATATCTATACCTCTATACCTCTATCTATATTTATATCTATACTTCTCTCTATACCTAGATCTATACCTTTATATTTATATCTGTACTTCAATCTATACCTGTATCTATACCTGTATCTATACTTATATCTATGCCTAATGTGACCTGTAGCCTAATGAATTGCAGAGCAGGGAAGAGGCTTAGTATTCGATTGTATCTGCGTCCTGAGGAAGCGGATACAATTGAATAAGGCAGTCACCAGTTCAAGTTGCCGGGACACGGTCCGGGATAGTAATTTGCCGGGATTGTCTCTGTAAATTCGGGACAGTACCGGCAAATTTGGGACTGTTGGCAACTATGCATGACCACAGTGCCCCGATGAGCCCTCCGACTGACCGCAGTGGTCAGATGTTACGTGCATGTAAACAGCCACTGGAAGCGCCGCTGGAGCGTCAGTGCTGGATCACCGGGGGCGAGGATAGGTTAAGTATTACTTTTTTTGGTTTATTTATTTCATTTTCATCCCCTACTTAAAAAAAAATTATATTCCAGATAACCCCATTAACACCCGTGGGAACCCAACCATTCTTTCTCCTGACATACGAAGTTGGGGGAGAATCAGGAGGCTGGGCTATAGCATGCTAGGAGGTCAATAAGCATAAAAAGATATTGTAATATTATAATAGTGCAAGTCATGAGATCATTCTGAGACTCACAGGGTTTTAGTCTTTACTACAGGTTATCCAAAACAATAAAGAGCATTTGTACACAATGTATTCACGCATAGACTATATGGACACAACTATTGGGACACCTACGTATTACACCTACAGGAGCTTTTATGACATCTCATTCTAAATCCATAGCCATTATTTCCTGACTTGTGAAAAATTGGAACAATGTGTAAACATTTATATACTAACTGTTTAAATGAAAAAAAATTATTATTTTTATAGCGACACATTCCCTTTAAATATTGGTTTGTGAAACAAAGATGGTTTTACAAAAGTTTGATTGAGGGAAAGCACCTTACACCATGTGAATCAGATTAGGGACACCAGTATGCATCATTTTTCCAAACAATTGTAGCAAATAAATGACAATAACGTAAATGATTGAAGAAGGTTTATGTTGAAGAACATGTTTACTATGTGGAGGAATACTTCCTGCTATTGGTATTTAGGGTTTTACAGCAATAGTAACATAGCTGAAATATATTTCAGATGGTGCAGATGTCTGCGGTAAAAACCTCACCAGAAATCCGTACGATTTGCCACATTATAAATCCGCTTGCTACATACTGATTTCCCGATTCAATTAAAATGGGTGAAATTGTCAAAAGAGCAGCACAGTTTTTTCCATAGCATGTGAATGAGATATTTTAAATTATCAAACCCCTTAGTAATTATGAATATAATACATGGTAGTCCTCCTGTGAAGGATTTGCCTGACACAGCTTCTGTGTCGACGCCCGTGGTTAATCAGCCTGCATCTGTTCCTAGGTCTGCTAGAGTGACTCGATCTGCTACCACTCAGGCTGGTAGGCTGAGGAGTGGGAGAGCCTATCGCAGCCTGGCCAGACGGTTCTAGCTCCCGCCTTTGGTCCACTTATACCTTCATTTGCTGCTTGTCCTTTGCCTGTGATTCTCCTGTTTCCTGGCTCTGCTGTTCCTGCTGTTACTATTGACCTCTGCTTCATATTGACCCTGGCTTGACTGACTATTCTCCTGCTCTGCATTTGTTACCACGTACTCTCCTGGTTTGACTCGGCTCGTCCACTACTCTGTTGCTCACGGTGTTGCCGTGGGCAACTGCCCCATTTCCCTTAGCTTCTTGTGTACCCTTGTCTGTTTGTCTGTCGTGCACTTATTGATCGTAGGGACCATCGCCCAGTTGTACGCCGTTGCCTAGGACGGGCTGTGCAAGTAAGCAGGGACTGAGTGGCGGGTAGATTAGGGCACACCTGTCTGTCTCCCTATCCTGTCATTACACCCCCATTTAGGATTCCCTTCTATTAAATAGATCCGAAATATGGACATTTTAAGAAAAATAAAGGACTGGAAAATGAAGGCCCAAAAATGTTAGTATCCCACCAAAATAGAGACATTTAGGGATTCTGGATGTCCGGACCTAGATAAGCGCCATAGTGATCTCTGATGCATCTCAGCTTTTAGCCTTTGGCTGGGTTCACACGAGCATGTTACTTCCGTAAAGGACGGAACGTATTTCGGCCGCATATCCCGGACTGAACACACTGCAGGGAGCCGGGCTCCTAGCATCATAGTTATGTACGGCGCTAGGAGTCCCTGCCTCGCTGCCAGACAACTGTCCCGTACTGTAATCATGTATTCAGTACGGGACAGTAGTTCCACACTGAGGCAGGGACTCCTAGTGTCGTACATAACTATGATGCTAGGAGCCCGGCTCCCTGCACTGTGTTCAGTCCGGGACTTGCGGCCGAAATACGTTCCGTCCATTACGGACGCAACATGCTCGTGGGAATCCAGCCTTTATATTGTTCAGTAGAGGGTACATTATATATATTTGGACATCAGTGTTATTTTATAGTTATGTTTGCGCTTCTAGCACATTATCCAGTAGGATTACACCATCTAAACATGAGATTGCTGTCTCAGCAAATCTCAACTTTTATGAATGTTCCAGATTTCTAATATGTTGCGATGAGCAATGAGATATATTTGTTTCCCTAACAAAAACAGGATAAGATGGTGCATGACCCAGCATAAAAGAGATGAGCTTGTTCATTATTTAATGTCATCAAGTTCATTATCGAGCTACAGAACCTGTCACATTAAATATCCAGTGCATATGTAAAATGCGAAAGTGCTTTACAGGGAGGACGCCCTGTGACATTCCAGTGTATCTTTCACAATCATTTTGTCACAGGAGACAAATTATTAAAGACAGGAACAAACCACTCCTTAAATTTGCATGTTTTATAGGATTAACAGATTCTTGCCATCCATGTGAAACATCCAACAGATATTAAAGGGACCTGAGCAATATATTAAAACATATTACACATATACACCGATTGGTCGTAACATTAAAATCATTGACAGGTTAGGTGAATAACACTGAATATCTTGTTACTATGGCACCTGTGAATATTAGGCAGCAGGTAAACAGTCAATTCTTTAAGCGGACCTGTTGGAAGCAGGACAAATGGGCCAGCGTAAGGTTCTGGCGACTTTGACAAGGGCCTAATTGTGATGGCTAGACACATGGGTCAGAGCATCTCCAAAATGGCAGGTCTTGTGGGATGTTTCCGGTATCCAGTATTTAGTACTGACCAAAAGTGGTCCAATGAAGGACAACCAGGCAACAGGTTCATGGATATCCAAGGTTCATTGATGTTCATGGCTAGCGAAGGCTAGCCCGATCCCACAGAACATCTACTGTAGCCCAAATTGCTAAAGAAAAGTTAAAGCAGACAATTCTAGATTAATATAGAATATAATCTATAATTATATTATATTGTGTTCTGACACAATATAGTTATAGAATTATATTGTGTCAGAACACACAGTGCATCACAGGTTGCTGCGTTTGGGGCTGCTTAGCCGCAGACAGGGCAGAGTGCCCATGCTGACCTCTGTCCACTGCTGAAAGCACTTACAATGGGCAGGTAGGCATAAAAACTGGACCATGGAGCAATAAAAGAAGGTGGCCTGGTCTGATGAGTCACATTTTTTTTACATCATGTGGATGGCTGGAGCATGTGCGTTGCTTACCTGGGGAAGAGATGGAATTAGGATACACTATGGAAAGAAGGCAAGCTGGCAAAGCTAGTGTAGTGTGTTGTTCTGGGAAATGCTCCACTGGGAAACATTGGGTCCTGACATCCATGAGCATGTTACTTCAACACATACCACCTACCTAAAAATTGTTACAGACTAAGTACACACCATCATGGCAACAGTATTCCCTGAAGGCAGTGGCCTCTTTCAGAAAAATAATGTACCCTGCCACGCTGCAAAAATTGTTCAGGATTGGTCTGAGAAACATGACAAGGGGTTTAAAGAGGCTCTGTCACCAGATTTTGCAACCCCTATCTGCTATTGCAGCAGATCGGCGCTGCAATGTAGATTACAGTAACGTTTTTATTTTTAAAAAACGAGCATTTTTGGCCAAGTTATGACCATTTTTGTATTTATGCAAATGAGGCTTGCAAAAGTACAACTGGGCGTGTTGAAAAGTAAAAGTACAACTGGGCGTGTATTGTGTGTGTGTTACATCTGGGCGTGTTCACTTCTTTTACTAGCTGGGCGTTCTGACGAGAAGTATCATCCACTTCTCTTCAGAACGCCCAGCTTCTGGCAGATCACGCTGTGACGTCACTTCCCCAGGTCCTGCATCGTGTCAGACGAGCGAGGACACATCGGCACCAGAGGCTACAGTTGATTCTGCAGCAGCATCGGCGTTTGCAGGTAAGTAGCTACATCGACTTACCTGAAAACGCCGATGCTGCTGCAGAATCATCTGTAGCCTCTGGTGCCGATGTGTCCTCGCTCGTCTGACACGATGCAGGACCTGGGGAAGTGACGTCACAGCGTGATCTGCCAGAAGCTGGGCGTTCTGAAGAGAAGTGGATGATACTTCTCGTCAGAACGCCCAGCTAGTAAAAGTAGTAAACACGCCCCCGATGTACGCACATAATACACGCCCACTTGGACTTTTACTTTAAACACGCCCAGTTGGACTTTTGCAAGCCTCATTTGCATAAATACAAAAATGGTCATAACTTGGCCAAAAATGCTCGTTTTTTAAAAATAAAAACGTTACTGTAATCTACATTGCAGCGCCTATCTGCTGCAATAGCAGATAGGGGTTGCAAAATCTGGTGACAGAGCCTCTTTAAGGTGTTCACTTAGTCTCCAAATTCCCCAGATCTCAATTCGATCAGGCATCTGTGTGATATGATGGAAAAACAAGTCCGATCCATGGAGGACCCTTCTCGCAGCTTACATGGCTTAAAGGACCTTCTGCAAACGTCTTGGTGCCAGTGCCAGATACCACAGTACACCTTGAGAGTTTTTGTGGAGTCAATTGTCTCGATTGGTCAGAGCTGTTTCGGTCAAACGAGAGGGACATACACTATTTGAGGCAGGTGGTTTTTATGTCATGGCTGATCAGTGTATACATAAAGCTGCCAACACATACATTAGGTGAATCATGCCTTTTTTTTTTTTTTTTTTTTGCAAGGTCCACTGATTTGCCAGATCAAAGTACAATTTGGCCAAAAAATCTATGCAGTTGGGGTTTCAGCATCATTGACAGGGCCGGGATGTGGGGTAGACAATGTTAGGTGCTCTCATAGGGCACCACCATGCCATACTGTGAGAGAGGGTGCAATTTTTTAATGGCAGCTTCCATCAGTGATGGAGACGCTCATTGGTACAGGAGGCCCCCGGTTAGCGGTTAACTCACCTCTTCCTGGTTCTCTTCTGCTTTTGCTGCCAGCGCTGCACTCATACCCATGTTGCCGTCCAGTGTCAGGATGTAGTAATGCTGGTCGCTTTTCAGAACTCAAAGTGGTGGCGGCGCTTGAAGCACACTATGAGTACCCAGTTCAACGGCAATGGCACCAGGGGTAGAAGAGGAACGAGGAGCTGTAAGTACATTTTTCTTTTGTCTGGTGTGAATATACTGGGGTCTGGAGTCACTTTCTACAGGATGTAGATTGTGGCACTGTGTACAGGGGGCACTGCATGTGTGTCACTAGAAGGGGCACTGTCTACATGGGTCACAATGTATGACACTGAATACAGGGGGCACGGCGTGTGTTTCACTGTCTACAGGGGGCACAGTGTGTGACACTGTCTACAGGGGGAACAGTGTGTGCCTGTGACATTATTTTCAAAGGGCACAGCATGTAGCACACTTTTTTTTTTAGCTGGCAGGGTGTGTTTAGAGCTTTATTTTCATGGGGCACAGTGGGTGACTGGATTGTATTAAGGGGACACGGTGTGTGTGTGTGTGTGTGTGTGTGTGTGTGTGTGTGTGTGTGTGTGTGTGAAAGACTGGATTGCATTCAGGGGGCACAGTGTGTGTGTGTGTGTGTGTGTGTGTGTGTGTGTGTGTGTCTGTGACTTGATTGTATCCAGGAGCACAGTTTGTGTGTGTGTGTGTGTGTTTATGGGCACAGTGTGTGTGACTTAATTATATTCAGGGGAATAGTGTGTGTGTGTGTGTGTGTGTGTGTGTGTGTGACTCGATTATATTCAGGGGCACAGTGTGTGTGTCACTCGATTGTATTCAGGGGCACAGTGTGTGTGTGTGTGACTCAATTGAATTCAGGCGCAGTGTGTGTGTGACTCGATTGTATTCAGGGGTACACTGTGTGTGGCTCGATTGTATTCAGGGGGCACAGTGTGTGGGTGTGTGACTCAATTGTATTTAGGGGGCACAGTGCGTGTGTGTGACTCGATTGTATTCAGGGGCATAGTGTGTGTGTGTGTGTGTGTGTGTGTGTGTGTGTGTGACTTGATTGTATTCAGGGGGCACAGTGTGTGTGGCTTGATTGTATTCAGGGGCACAGTGTGTGTGGGACTCGATTTTATTCAGGGGGCACAGTTTGCGAATGTAGGTGTGTGACTCAATTGTATTCAGGGGCACAGTGTGTGTGTGTGCATGACTCAATTGTATTCAGGGGCACTGTGTGTGTGTGTGTGTGTGTGTGTGTGTGTGTGTGGCTCAATTTCATTCAGGGGGCACAGTGTGTGTGTGTGACTCGATTGTATTCAGGGGGCACAGTGTGTGTGTGTGTGTGTGTGTGTGTGTGTGTGTGTGTGTGTGTGTGTGTGTGTGTGTGTGTGTGTGTGTGTGTGTGTGTGTGTGACTCGATTATATTCAGGGGCACTGTGTGTGTCACTCGATTGTATTCAGGGGCACAGTGTGTGTGTGTGACTCGATTGAATTCAGGCGCAGTGTGTGTGACTCGATTGTATTCAGGGGCAGAGTGTAGGTGACTCGATTGTATTCAGGGAGCATAGTGTGTGTGTGTGGCTCGATTGTATTCAGGGGGCACAGAGTGTGTGTGTGTGTGTGTGTGTGTGTGTGTGTGTGTGTGTGTGAAAACATGATTACAGTACGGGACAGTTGTCCTGCAGCGAGGCAGGGACTCCTAGCATCGTACATAACTATGATGCTAGGAGCCCGGCTCCCTGCACTGTGTTCGGTCCGGTACTTCCGGCCGAAATACTTTCCGTCCATTACGGACGTAACATGGTCGTGTGAACCCAGCCTTACCCTTCAAAGCCCCCTCTGTCATAATTCATCTTGTATATAACCCAGCTAGGTGTATATGATCCTGGAATTCAGACGCTCCTTGGGTCTCAAGCGCAGGGATTCTCGGCCTTGAGAAACCCCAGAAATGAATGTTGGTTAAACGTATTAATATTTCATAGTCATGTTTGGTATGCCAAGGTTGGTAAATATATGCCCGGGAACTTGTCGGACATAGTATCTCACTAGGAGATTCATATAAGGAGTTATGACCAATTAGAATTGTGTCCGGCAACTTTCCCTCTTTTTGCATGCAATTAGCCATCCACTTCCCACCTGTCCCGAAGAAGGGGTGAGGGATCTTGTTTGGACCCTTTATAATGGTATACCAAGAAATACACGGTGTCAGACCACAGGAGATGCGACCACATTGCAGTTCTGTCCACCTTCAAGCTGTTCTCCTCAGCGGGAACTCTAACCGATCAAATAAGTAAGTGGTCTGTTATTCTTTGCTTTATTTCCTTTTATTTTGTAACTATTTTGCTTATATGTATGTCATTTTTATTACATCATTTTTTGTAACCTTTTTTTTTTGTAAGCACTGTACTTTCGTATATTAAACCTTAAAATTAATAAGTTTGTTCCTTGCTGATCTAAACCATACCCACAACCTCGAAGAGGAAAAGCGTAACCTGTTGGATGCTATTTAGATTGTGTGTGCCTGTGTGAACGTGTGCGGCATCAGGAGAAGGCTCTTGTCGGCCTGATATGGCAAGTGGTGGCAGCATTTTGTGTGAATGTGTGAACTGGTTTTGGGGTGCGCTTAAAGAGGCTCTGTCACCAGATTCTCAAATCCCTATCTCCTATTGCATGTGATCGGCGCTGCAATGTAGATAACAGTAAAGTTTTTTTTTTTAAACTTTCATTTTTGGCCAAGTTATGAGCTATTTTATATATATGCAAATGAGCTTTGAAATGGACAACTGGGCGTGTTTTTATTCGTATGTCCAACTGGGCGTGTATTGTGTTTTTAACTGGGCGTGTTTACTTGTTTTACTAACTGGGCGTTGTGTAGAGAAGTGTATGATGCTGACGAATCAGTTACCAATCAGCATCATGCACTCCTCTCCATTCATTTACACAGCACATAGTGTTCTTACTAGAACGATGTGCAGCCACATACACAAGTGTCCTGATAATGAATACACATGACCTCCAGCCTGGACGTCATGTGTATTCAGAATTCTGCCACTTCTGAATCTTTTCTGTGAGATTCCAGCAAGCCGCGCGTAATCTCGCGAGCTTACGAGGTAAACGAGATTTCGTTTCCCTTGCTGGAAATCTCACAGAAAGGATTCAGAAGTGTCAGGATTCTGAATACACATGACGTCCAGGCTGGAGGTCATGTGTATTCATTATCAGGACACTTGTGTATGTGGCTGCACATCGTTCTAGTAAGAACACTATGTGCTGTGTAAATGAATGGAGAGGAGTGCATGATGCTGATTGGTCACTGATTCGTCAGCATCATACACTTCTATTCACAACGCCCAGTTAGTAAAACAAGTAAACCCGCCCAGTTAAAAACACAATACACGCCCAGTTGGACATACGAATAAAAACACGCCCAGTTTTCCATTTCAAAGCTCATTTGCATATATATAAAATAGCTCATAACTTGGCCAAAAATGAACGTTTAAAAAAAACAAAAAACACGTTACTGTTATCTGCATTGCAGCGCCGATCACATGCAATAGGAGATAGGGATTTGAGAATCTGGTGACAGAGCCTCTTTAACTCATTATTAGCCTGTTGCGATAGGCGCGTGTCACAATGCGGGGTGTGGACCCACTGGGCCGTACCGCATAGCGGGATGGCAGCTGGCCAAACAGGTATAGTACAAAGTCTATAGTACAAAAAGGGTACCTGTGGCAACTCGGACAGTAGCAAGGCAGGCTCGGCTGGGAAAAGGCAGCAGGTAGACGTCAGGCGTGGAGTACCAGAACAGGAGTGGAATACAGCACAACATGACAACAGCTCGTGCTTTACCATATACAGTTAGGTCCAGAATTATTTGGACAGTGACAGAATCTTCATGATTTGGGCTCGGTTTGCCACCACATTGAATTTGTAATGAAACAACTGAGATGCAATTGAAGTGTAGACTTTCAGGTTTAATTCAAGGGGTTGAACAAAAGTATCCTGTGAAACGTTTAGGAATTGCAACCATTTCTCTACACAGCCTCCTCATTTCAGGGGCTCAAAAGTAATTGGACAAATTAACATTACCATAAATAATATATATTTTTTTTAATACTCTGTAGAGCAGGGGTCTCAAGCACGCGGCCTGCGGGCCGCATGCGGCCCCTGGGGCTGTGATCTGCGGCCCGCGGGACACAGAGCCGCTAGTATCGGCTCTGCTCCGAGACTCTGGAATTCCCTGACATCGCTGTCCACATATGAACAGCGATGTCTGGGGCTTCCCCAGAGCCGGAGTCCCGGGCAGAGCGCTAGTACAGGCTCTGCTCCGGGACTCTGTGGAATTCCCTGACATCGCTGCCCATATATGGACAGTGTGTCAGGGTCTTGCCCAGAGCGGAGCAGAGCGCTGATGTCGGCTCTGCTCCTGGCCTTGTGCGGCCCCTGGGGCTGTGATCTGCGGCCCGCGGGACACAGAGCCGCTAGTATCGGCTCTGCTCCGAGACTCCGGAATTCCCTGACATCGCTGTCCACATATGAACAGCGATGTCTGGGGCTTCGCCAGAGCCGGAGTCCCGGGCAGAGCGCTTGTACAGGCTCTGCTCCGGGACTCTGTCCACATATGGGCAGCGATGTCAGGGAATTCCACAGAGTCCCGGAGCAGAGCCTGTACAAGCGCTCTGCCCGGGACTCCGGCTCTGGGGAAGCCCCAGACATCGCTGTTCATATGTGGACAGCGATGTCAGGGAATTCCACAAGGCCAGGAGCAGAGCCGACACCAGCGCTCTGCTCCGCTCTAGGCAAGACCCTGACACACTGTCCATATATGGGCAGCGATGTCAGGGAATTCCACAGAGTCCCGGAGCAGAGCCTGTACTAGCGCTCTGCCCGGGACTCCGCTCTGGGGAAGACCCTGACACACTGTCCACATATGGGCAGCGATGTCAGGGAATTCCACAGTGTGTCAGGGTCTTCCCCAGAGTGGAGTCCCGGGCAGAGCGCTAGTATAGGCTCTGCTCCGGGACGCTGCGGAATTCCCTGACATCGCTGCCCATATATGGACAGTGTGTCAGGGTCTTCCCCAGAGCCGAGTCCCGGGCAGAGCGCTATTATCGACTCTGCTCCGGGACTCTGGGGAAGCCTCTGACATCGCTGTCCATACATCGACAATGATGTCAAGGGCTTCCCCAGAGCAGGAGTCCCAGTGATGTCAGGAGCACAGCTGGAGTCCCAGGAAGAGCCTACTAGCGCTCTGCCCGGGACTCCAGCTCTGGGGTTGCCCCTGACATCTCTGTCCATATATGGACAGTGATGTCAGGAGCAGAGCTGGAATCCCAGGCAGAGTGCCAGAAGCGGCTCTGCTCCAGGACACCAGCTCTGGGGTTGCCCCTGACATCACTGTCGCAGCATCTGCAGAGGGCACTGATGGCATCTGCAGAGGGCACTGGTGGCAGCATGTACAGAGGGCACTGGTGGCAGCATGTACAGAGGGCACTGGTGGCAGCCTCTACAGAGGGCACTGGTGGCAGCCTCTACAGAGGGCACTGTGGCAGCATCTACAGAGGGCACTGTGGCATTATCTACAAGTGGGTGTGTGGCAGTATCTGAAGAGGACACTGGCATTATCTAGGGGTGTGTTGCATTATCTACAGAGGGCACTGTGGCCTTATCTACAGAGGGCACTGTGGCCTTATCTAGGGGTGTGTTGCATTATCTACAGAGGGCACTGCGGCAGCATCCACAGAGGGCACTGCGGCAGCATCCACAGAGGGCACTGCGGCAGCATCCACAGAGGGCACTGCGGCAGCATCCACAGAGGGCAATGCGGCACTATCTAAAAAGGGGCTGCCCAATCTTGACATGTGTGCTAACTGAGCCGCCGGACTGCATTTAGCGACACTTAAACTGGAAAGCTGGATTGTTGAAATAAGCACGTGGAGAAATATCTCAAATTTTAAACCTAGTGCTATTATTATAGTAATATAGTGTTATATTAGTTCAAATAACTAATTGATTAACAATAATTTTGTATTGTATCAAATTTGAAAGTAATGCGGCCTGTCAACTTCCCATTTTTTCTATATGCGGCCCACTTACCCGGCCGAGTTTGAGACCCCTGCTGTAGAGTGTCCTTTGCAGGCAACGACTGCCTGAAGCCTGGAACCCGTGGACATCACCACATGTGGGGTTTCCTCCTTTGTGATGCTTTGACCGGCCTTTACTGCAGCTGTCTTCAGTTGTTGCTTGTTTGTGGGTCTTTCTGCCTTAAGTTTTGTCTTAAAGGGAAGGTGTCATGAAATTGTTTATTTTTTTTATCATATTGCTTTTAATATATTAACATAAATTTTGTTTATTTGTGTTCTCGTGTTCTACTTTTTAATGTTTTCGGACTTTTACTTCTCTGTGGGGGCTGTCATTTTTTTTTTTCATCTCTGTATGTGTCGATTAACGACACATACAGAGATGGAATACGGCAGCTACAACCCCAGAGAATGCGAACAGGAGCCGTTCCATTCTCTGAAGCGTACGCCGTCTGTGTGGGATTGGTGCATGTGCCGCTCCCACACAGACCAAAACGAAGCTCGTTCGCAGAGCGAAATCCGGCGCCAGTTTCATGTGGACCAGAAGCCGCTGCCGGACAGTAAGATGACGACTTCCGGCCATATGTTCAAGGAAGCGAAGGCGCAAGGAATAGGAGTGGAGGTGGCAGCAGCGGCAGGAGCAGGTAATTTATGTTTGTGTATGTGCGTGTGCATTATGTTCGTGTTATACTGTCTGCTGAGCACTGTATCTAATCCTCCTACCACTGTGCAGTCGCTCAGAAAATAGCGGTACACAGTGTAGGAGGGTTTGAAGATTCAAACCCCTTCTCCTGGCACTAGCCAGAAAAAGGGAGGGGGGGGGGGATTGTGTGAGGACACTCGAGCGAGTTTGTCTACCACAAATTTGCAGGATAAAGCAATGTGGTTGCTTTACCAAATTGACCATGCTGCAATTTTTGGAACTGCTCCCTCTAGTGCCCAGCACATGGAAATGTTATAAATTAGAATCTAATTTATAATATTTCCTGACTTGTGAAAAATTGTAAAAAATTAAAACAATGTGTAATCACATAAATATTAATTGTTTAAGAAAAAAAATAAAAATTAATTTATAGCGACACATTCCCTTTAAGCAAGTGAAATGCAGCTCGATCGGGTTGAGATCTGGTAATTGACTTGGCCATACTTTGTATGGGAGCACGGCCCGAAAATGCGGCGGTCAGTCGGCGGCCAGCCGTGCCCGCAATCGCGGGCCGTGATTGCGGGCACGGTCGTGTGCATGGTGCCTAACACTAGTTAGGCCTCATGCACACGACCGTATCCGCAAATACGGACCGCAAATACGGTTCCGTATTGCTTTATAGTCATCAGCAGATCATCAGCAACGTACCCATTTCTGCTGAATGGTATCCGCAAATACGGTCCGTAGTGCATCTGTATTACATCCGTATATACGGATCCGCAAAATAAAGAGGTCTGGTTTATGGGAAATCCCCTTTGTGTCGCTTAGCAACACTTCTGTATTTGCGGATGGCTATCCATATTTGCGGACGCACCTCCGTAGCCATCCGCAATTTTGGCTTCCCCCATAGACTTCTATGGAGGAGTCCGTGCCGCAATTGCGGACCTAGAACGGACATGCTCCATAATTCCCGGCACAGTTCTGCGGAACGGACACTCATCCGTAGTGATACGGAAAGGTGTCCGCGTTCAATGGAAGTGACTGGGTCCGTTTTTGCGGACCGCAAAAACTGAGGTTTTGTACGGTCGTGTGCATGGGGCCTCAATGTAATGTTAAACATACAGCAGCTTTGCATAAATTATCCATTTTCAGTAATAAAAACACGGTACAAATGTTTTAATTTTTTTGTTATATATACAAGCATATGCCCAATAGGCACAAAAATATAAAACAGTTAATTTCTTTAAAAAAAATATTTTATCTTTAATATAAAAGTAATATTAGCGTTGATACACGTGACATTGCCTTGCTTGTTATCTCATGTCCATGAATCTATCATACGGTTATGCTGCATTGTTGATGCTAGTTGCCACTCTGTCTCTTTGTAACCACCTTTGTCTTAAATAAAGAATTCATTAAAAAATAAAGTAATATTTGTAACAATGGTTACAAGCAGTGGTTTTGAGGCTTCAACTGGTAGGACGGCCCTGAACATTTTTAAATGGACACTAACTTTTCACACAACTTGTGCTAAGCTAATAGTAAACCTGATATCTAGCAACTTTGCAATTTATTTTCTTAAAGAGGCTCTGTCACCAGATTATAAGTGCCCTATCTCCTACATAATCTGATCGGCGCTGGAATGTAGATAACAGCAGTGGTTTTTATTTTGAAAAACGATCATTTTTGAGCAAGTTATGAGCAATTTTAGATTCAGTTTCTTAAAGGGATGGTGTTGCCAGAAAAACATGTTTTTTTAAAAAAAATTAAACATTTAGTGTGTGGGTGATTAAACATTGTTCAAATTTTTTTTATTTTTTTGCATGAGTCCATGTAATATTATAAATTATTTCTAATTTATAATACTACCCATTTTTGGTCACTAGATGGAGCTGTTCCCAAAATTGCAGCATTGCAACATTGGGTTAAAAGCCCTCGCTCTAGTGAGCTCTCAGCATCCCCCCCTCCTTTATCCTGGCTAGTGCCGGGATAAACGAGGGGTTTGAAAGGTTTAACCTCCTACACTGTGTGTCGCCATTTTTTGAGGTAACCCACAGTGTAGTAGGTTTACATACAGTAGTAAACACACACAAACACTAACATACATTGAAATCTCTTACCTGCTCCTGCCGCCGCGGCTCCCTCCGGCCCGTCCGCTCCCTTTGCTGCCGCTGTTCCATGTGCACAAGTCCGGAAGCCGCGACCGTAAGTAGTAATATTACTGTCCGGCCGCGACTTCCGGTCCACAGGAAAATGGCGCCGGACGGCGCCAATTTCGAATAGGACTGTGTGGGAGCGGCGCATGCGCAGTTCCCACACAGACGCCGTACACGGCAGTCAATGGGACGGGAGCCGTTCGCAGTCCCTATGGGACTGTGGCTGCCGTATTCCATGTCTGTGTGTGTCGTTAATCGACACACACAGAAATGGAACAAAAAATGGCAGCCCCCATAGGGAAGAAAAAGTGTAAAAATAAGAAACAGTAAAACACAAACACACAAATGAATATAAACGTTTTTATTAAAGCACTAACATCTTTAACATATAAAAAAATTATTTGTGATGACACTGTTCCTTTAATGCCCAACTGGGCGTGTTTTTACTTTGACCAAGTGGGTGTTGTACAGAAGTGTATGAGGCTGACCAATCAGTGATCAATCAGTGACATACACTTCGCATTGTTCCAGCCCAGCATGATCCACAGCACAGTGAGATTGTGCAGTGAAAGAAGCTGGGCTGGAACAATGCGAAGTGTATGAGGCTGATTGGTCACTGATTGGTCAGCCTCATACACTCCTCTGTACAACACCCACTTGGTCAAAAGTAAAAACACGCCCAGTTGGGCATTAAGAAACGAAATCTAAAATTGCTCATAACTTGCTCAAAAATGATCGTTTTTCAAAATGAAAACCACTGCTGTTATCTACATTCCAGCGCCGATCAGAGTATGTAGGAGATAGGGCACTTAAAGAGGCTCTGTCACCAGATTATAAGTAAAAATTTATATTCTATCCTTGCAAAGTCTGTATGAAGTGACTGCCCTCCCTTCCTGTAATCCGCTGTCCACCCCTGGTTGTCATGCAAATTCTGTCATAGTTGCAGTAGCGGCCTGTGTCTCTGTCGGCTTTGTTATAGCGATTTTCTTTTTCAGCAAGCCAGCGTTCTTGTTTCTCAATCTATTTCATACATACCTTCCACTTTCTCTCCAGTGTATCGTTCTTATAATCTGCTTTACCACCAGTGATGTCACTGCACTTCTTGGACTCCATGTGCTCTTTGCTCAATGCTGTCTAAGGTTTGCTGCAAGTATCTCTCAATAATAACGAAAAAGCTGCATGTAAGCACGAATGCTGGGTTCCCACGTTGCGCTCAAAATGTGTTTTTTGGCAAAACCTTGCCATTTTGCTGTAAATCGTGAAGATTTGCAGCAAAATACACATTTGTAGTGAGATGTGATACCCCAGCATTAGCGCTTACATGGTGGTAAAGCAGATTATAAGAACGATACGCTGGAGAGAAAGACGAGGATATGTAGAAAATAGTTTAGGAAACGAGAACGCTGGCTTGCTGAAATGGAAAATAGCTATAACAAAGTTGACAGAGACACAAGCAGCTACTGAAACGATTATATGAGAGAGCAGGACTAAGAAGAGAACTTACATGTGTCACAGGAGCGTTGTACTGGCCGTTTATATAAAGAGAGATTAGTAGGGCAACAGAAACCGGGCGAAAAAGTATTTTAAAAGCACTAAAATGCGGGTGGAGTGTCATAACAGTAATCGGGTACTGAGAAGCATGACGATTTAGAATTTTTTGTTAAAAGAAATCAGGTGCGCTTTAAATCAAGAATCTTTCATCTATAAGAGTTTTGGATGCCAAATTCTTCTGCCCCACAGCACCACGAATACGCCGAAAACACTGAAAGAAAAAACGATTAAAACAGAAAACATTAGCAACACGAATATCTAGAACTTTACGATCTTATAAAAAAGTGGACTTACTTCTTGTTGCAGATAGGTCATAAGAGCAGCCAGAACAAAGCTTTGTGATACGATATCAACCACACAGAAAAAGAGAGCGTCAAAGATAAAGAGTGTCGATTCATGACCATAGAAGAGGACGTCACTGAAAGAATGATTTTCATCTACAGAGAAAGACAACACGGTCATTCACCAATGGGAAAACGGAACAGAACATATTTGGGTTGGTAGCCTGCTTATAGTCTAGTGGTTATGTTATTATAGAAACTATAATGATTGTGTGTAAAAAATATTGGTTACACCTAGGAATGCACGATGCATCGAAACTTCGATACTGTTTCGATACTTTGCATCCCAAACGGTTCGATACCATTATTTCATGTATTTCGATACTGAGCTGTGCACAGCTCAGTATAGTAACTCATGAATGTATGAGAGCGAGGCTGCGGCTGTGTAATACATGTGTAATATAGCCATTGTCCCGCTCCGGAGTCCTGACAAGTGCGCGCGGTCAGCATGAGGTGATGCAGCCAGCACTGCACTAATGAGCGGCGACACTGAAGACCGAACATGGCGGGCGCACTGCAAAACACCCCCATATTCTGTCCTCAGTGCCTGAACCGCTGCTCATTAGTGCAGTGCCGGCCGCATCTCCTCAGGCTGACCGCGCGCGCACTTACTGTCAGGAGCGGGGCAATGGCTGTATTACACAGCCGCAGCCCCGCTCTATAACGGCGGAGATCAGAGAAACCTCTCATCTCCACCGCTATTCTCCTGAATGCTGCGATCAAAGCCGAACGCAGCATTCAAGAGGAAGTGAGAAGAAGGAATCCCTGTGACGCGATTGAGGGACATACCATATATGGGCAGACAGCCCAGGGTCCATTGAAGGACCCCAGGGCTGTCTTACCATATTTCCTGTTGTTAGGGCATACCTAGGTATATCCTAACAACTGTCTGTGTACTATCCGTACACAGGCTAATGTACTGGGATATAGATATATGCCAGTACATTAAAGTTTAAAAATAAAGATTTAAACATAAAGTAATATTAAATTAAAAAAATACACATTCACCTTTTTTGCAATAAACATTAAAATAAGTCTCAATACATAAAATATACACATATTCGGTATTGGCGCGGCCGTAATAACCTGCACAACAATTTTTTTGCATCATTTATGATGTGTACGCTGTAAAAAAATAAAATAAAAACTGCTTTCTTTCACTTATTTTGGTGCACAAGGTGTGATGAATTTAACCTCCATGTGCCTCACATTAATAGTAATTAACCCCATCATGTACCTTACATATTAACCCATTTTGACTGAGAAACATGATGGGGTTAATTACTATTAATGTGAGGCACATTCAAAATTCAATAACACCTCACGCCTCACATCAGGAAACAAAAGAACTTTTTTTTTTATTACTGTTGGCAAAGTATCGAATTGGTATTGAAATCACAATACTAAACTAAGTATCAGTATCGAAGTCCAAATTCTGGTATCGTGACATCCCTAGTTACACCCTTTGTCACCTTAAAGGAGATCTACCAGTGTATATTTATAGACGGTCCTTCCAGTGTACATTAATAATGCAATGGATTTCTTTTCTCATATATAATTATTTGAAGTTAGGCCTAAAAACCTGTGATGTCATTTCTTGTTCTCATTTTTTGTCTGGTGTAGTGTTGTCATGGAAATCTTGTGCGGAGTACAAATCTCCATCCACATCAATATCTACATCCTACCAGGCTTAAATAGTGTCATATAGGTGTAAACATTGAGGCGGATTGTTCAGACAGAAATCAGAACAGGAAATGTCACCAGAATCTCACAGTGCAGCCTTAGGCTTTGCACCTGTAATTTCAAGTGTTTTCAGCACAGAAGAATTAAATAAATTTCACACTGTAAACTAACCTCTACTGGTAGGTCTCCTTTGAAATTTGAAGTGCATGCACATCAATCATGACCAACAGGTTACATTTTGCACAAAAATGTATAATCTGGCAGACAATAGGAAGTTATTCATTGGACAATAAAAGTTGGAGGATTTAAAGATCGCCACAGCTATTCTCTACTCTCTCTAAAAGACATTTAAAGGGGTTATCCACGACCAGACAACTGATGACCTATCCACAGGATAGGTCATCAGTATATGCTAGGTGGGGGTCCAACACCCAGACGCCACACCGATGAGCTGCTCCTGCTGCCTCCATGCCGGGAGCAGATGGCTCCGATCACGGAATAGTTCCCAAGCTGCAGTACTGCTCCTATTCAAGTGAATGGCAACTATGCAGTGGTCGGAGCCATCTGCTTCTGGCTCCAACTACTGAATGCCCTTCAAAACAGCTGGCGCCTGGAGGCAGCTGATCGGTGCAGGGTCTGGGTGTGGGACCCTCACCAATCATATACTGATTACCTATCCTGTGGATAGGTCATCAGTTATCTGGTCATGGACAACTCCTTTAAAAATTTCAGATGCTACATGTTAGCAAACCACATCAAATCACTTAAGAGAGTGGAAGACAATGGATCAGGGGGAAGGACAATCTCATTTGGCACCCAAAGCAAGCCTACAAACAGTGTTTCTACGACCAATATAATACGAAGGCCCTATTTAAACAACGGGGATTTGTCACACGGCCGCAATAGGAACAATAAACCCAAAATGGGGCTATTCACATGGACGATTTTTGACGGTAAGCCGGGCCGTCAAAAAATGGAACATTCCCTATTTTGGTCCGTTCTCCCGGTCACACGGCTCCCATAGAAGTGTAAAGCACGTCTGTCACTTGGAAGTGATCCGAGTGGCGGGCGTGCATTCTGCCGCTCGCTCTCTTCTCCTCACAGTGCGAAGTGCATGTGAGGAGGAGGAGGGTATTTTTGGCTCCCTGTAGGGGCTGAATCCCTAATCCTGGCCACAGCTTTGGCCGAAGCTGTGGCCGGAGATTCCGCTCCAAGGAGAAGTCCCTGACTTCAATGTACATATATGGACAGTGACGTCAGGGACTTCTGAAGCGGAATCCCCGGCGCTATGGCCGGTGATTCCGATCCAGGAGAAGTCCCTGACTTCACTGTCCATATATGGACAGTGAAGTTAGGGACTTCTCCTGGAGCTGTCCCATAAAGGTAGGGGAGGTTGCCATCTATGGGGAGTGGCTATGTACAAAGGTGCTGTGTGGCACTACCTACAGGGGGGCTGTGTGGCATTACCTACAGGGGGGCTGAGTGGCACTACCTCCAAGGGGGTCTGTGTGGAACTACCTCCAAGGGGGTCTGTGGGGCACTACCTACAAGGGGGCTGTGCGGCACTACCTGCAAGGGGGGCTGTGCGGCACTACCTGCAAGGGGGGCTGTGCTGCACTACCTGCAAGGGGGGCTGTGTGGCACTACCTACAGGGGCAATGTGGTAGTATCTACAGACGGCAGGGTGTAGCATTATCTACAGAGGGAAGTGGGTGGAAGAAAATGTAGAAATTAAAGTCATTCGTTTTTAAAACGGACAGGGAAAAACAAAACGTCCGAGAAAAACGGACCAAAACGGTCGACACTCAGACCCTGTCGCGTGAACAGAGCCGTACAGCCATATTATACCAGCCATATTAGCGCCCATATAATTTTACCAGACATATTACTGTCCATACAAGTGTGACAAATTAGATCACTATCGTTATAATAGTTTAAGTTTTATTAGTTCCCAAATAATATCATCCGCTTCAGTGCCTAAAGAGCTGTCACAGTGCTCATGTAATTGCATCAGGGACAATGCACATGTATACCATTTATCATGTGCATGTAATAGTACTATCCATAGTGCTTATATAATCGTGATAGCCACAGAATAGCAACAATCAGAAATATGCCACTTTGTCATCGCACTGGTATCAAGTTGGTGGGGCCACGTCCTAGATGGAGGAGGCAGCTGCACTCTAGGGGCTTCTACGCTGCCCTACTCCTTATCCCTTACATGCAATGAATAAAATTCAATACCATTGTAAAAGATACTTCTCTCCATTGGCTCCATAAATTCCATGCCGAGTATTCGTTCCAGGAGAAGCTTGTCTTTTACAAAGTAATCCATGTCTTTAAAAGCCTGTAATAAGCACAGAAAAGAGAAATAGATGAGATCTCCTCTTCAGTTTTGACTACTTCAGCTATTTGTGAGTACTGTTCTAACAGTTATCATTTTAATATCAAAGGATTTATTGGTTTTAGTGGCTACAAAGAAATGTGATTTTCTCACAATCATCCAGGTAATTAAACGGTAACAAAACTTTCAAAAAACTTCTGACATGTCATAAGTTTTGATCGGTGGGGGTCTAAGGACTGAGACCCCCACAATCTATAAAACAAAGCGGCAGAAGCGCTCGAGTGAGCAATGAGCCGCTTAGTTTCTGATCGGCTTTTCTTGGAAAGCCGAGCAGTTGGTGTATTGGCTCATAGACTTTCTATTGAGCACGTATAGATATAGTTCTTTATGAGAAAAGTGGTCAGTGCTTTCACACCATACGTGATCTCAAGGATTAGAATACCTTAGAATTGTAGGTGTAAGAATAAAAGGGTCTGTCTGCTTTAGACAAGCCTTTCTTCTATCTATCCTCAAATCTATAAGGACATGTTAAATGAACAGAGGCCTGAGAACTCTGCTGTATCAACCAAAGAGTTGCATCAAACGTTACCTTCATCTCCCACAAGCAAATTCCCCACGTCCACCTGATAGTGGTGGGACCTCCAATGTGACACGCAATTGTCCACATCAGACAGCATTTTTAAAAGCCACTGCAAATTCTTGGGGTATCCCCAACATAAACATTTATGGGTTATGAACAGGATATGCCATAAATGCTCAATAGGTGTTGGCCCCACCTTTGGGACCCTCACCTATAGGGAGAATAGGGGTCCCATGACCTCTGCTCAAGGATTCAGGGTGGCTGCTCTTCACATAGTTAATGTCAATGGAGAGGTGGACGCGCAGTCCTCTCCATTGAAGTCTAACTTAGCGCTGCCATGGGAAAAGCGCCGAGGTTGACTTCCACGGGCAGAGTGGCATGCGTAAACTGACAAATAAGGGTCATGGGACACCTGTCCTCCCAATAGGCGAGTGGGCTGACTGCATATTACTTCTTAACTATATATTTATTGCCACTGTTGTGCTTGAGCCTATTTACACAGAGCCGCCTTTTACATCTTGTGCTCTGGTTGTCCATTTTTCCTTGTGGTAAATCATCTCTGTCACTTATTTGTTTATTTTAATTGATTCAATAAACTTTCATTGTTTTATTCATCTTTCGTGTGCTAGACTCCATTTTATAGGTTTTGTCCCAATAGGCGAGTGTCCGAGTGATATTTAGAAGGAAAATGTTTTTTTATTGTATGGTATTTTGAAGAAATTGTAGTTTTAGACTCAATTAAATGTTGCATAATCTACAGCAACATGAATATGTACAGAGACACATTTCCAAAAGAACACCCTTTATCTAGGCTGGATTTCCTATGACAGATTTTCCATTCCATCATATACTATATATACTAGCCATCTTCTGTGAGAGGTCTACCCCTCTAGAAGACCATTTTGGGTTGTTGTCTCAAAGAAGCTTCACTGTATATATGTTTATAACTATTAAGATATGATACATACATGATCAATGAAGGAACTAAGGAATTTATTCATGGTGTGATAGGCTTTTGTGCTCTGTTCTGAAATAGCTGAAGAACTATGTAAAAACCGAGAGGGCCCATGATTCTGAAATGAAAAAAAGATTTAAAAAAATAAATGGTTTGTTGCAAATAAAAATCTCCTCATTTGTAGAAATATTCTGTCATACCAACCTTTATGAAATTATCATTGATCCGATCAAACTGTGTCCTGGTCCGGCTGGAAATAGAGATCTGAAATGTCTGAATATCTGTGTTTGGTTGTAGTCCTCTTTGGCTGCACATATTCTCCTAAATTAGAGAAGTAAAAATTCCAATTACATTTTTTTTTGTTCACAAAAACGTTTACATATCAAAAAGAAAAAGTGTCAAAAAAAGAAAGAATGCAGATGTGTAATAGTTATTCATAAATAAATAAATATATATATAAGCATATAAAAACATTCAAAGGTATAACAATTGCCAACCATGTGCAACATCCCAAAAATTACCAACAGCTTCCCAAGTAAAAAATTACATGGAAAAAAGAATGACAAATACAAGGGGGAAAATACAGATAAACACAATACATAGACAGACAAAATATTGCAAGGATAAGAAAGGGAAGGATGGGAAGGAGGGCCGCACACATTGGCCATTTAGCTTTCGTACTGAGCCAGTTGTGAAGTCAATAAAAATAAATATAACTTAGCTGTCTCGTGTATCAACATTTGCACCCAATTGTTGAGAACGCCACAATCTCATAGTGAGGGAATATTGATACAGAGAAGACCATGTGCTATCAAAGAACCCTTCATGGTCGTGCAGGATAGAAGCCTGTCCTGGCAGCAAGAAAGAACATGGAGATCCATTTATTGGTGGACTTCAGATGTCAAGTATTCAACGTCCCAATAGGGACTTATGGAGATTGGAGGAAGATCCTATCACCTTTGCAGAGAGCATCTGAAAACACATGGGAGAGACTCTGGGGAGTATGATACCAATTATATATGTTATTGGATAATCCTAATGGGTCACTAATAAGACTCTTGCTCCACAATGGTTCAAGTAATCATTGCTTCAGTTGTATCAAGTACCAATAAGCAAGAATGGAGGATGGTTATTGGCATTGGAGTATCATCAAAGAATAAACGTTTTTAAAAGACTTCTTTAAAGGGGTTCTCTAATCTGAACAACCTTTCATAAGATGGTGGGCGCCCAATCAATCAGCTGATCACTCTCTAGCGCCGTGCTTCCACTTAAGGGAAATGTAGTATTATAAGGCGCCCATTCAGATAAACAGGTGACATGCAGAGGAAGCTGCCATTTTTATAGCTTATAGAGCAATGTGTCCTGAGCAGGGGCCCCCCTTTATGACCTCCATAAGCTCACAACCCCTGTGAAACTATATTACCATACAGAAAAACATCTGCCCCCATGATCACTACTTTAATATATCTTGAGTTTTGAGAACCTCCAGATTCAGGGGTGCGAATAGGTTTATTTCTAGAAGATGAACGCTTGGTTGTAGACCCTGCAATGGAGTTTAATTCTACTAACATGCCCCTGAAGTCATCATTATTTTATATGCTGTGGTATAAAAGCGCAAAATAATTACCGCTTCTCTCTTTAAATTCGAATTCATCTCCTCCATGTTTGTATCCGAGTGTCCATGGACTGATCGGCCGTGAATGTAGTATCCATAGCATCTGTGTGACAGTATGAACACAGAGATCTGGAAAATTGAAATAAATATTTTGAGTTATTGAATAATGTCATGCACTGAAGTGTATTCTAATGGGACTGTGGCCGTTCATAAATTCAGCTTTATCCTAGTCAAAAATATCACTTTGCTTATGCTCCTTTCCCAATTAATAAGGTACACACAAAAAGCCAAATACACCACTAGTCCCAGGTGATGTTCAAGAGAGAGAGTGGGGGGGGGGGGGGAGGAGGTGGTGGTGGTAACGATGGTACCCACAAGTAGACCACTTGAATAAGTGACCTATCATATAGGAACTATAATAGTTTAGCTAAACTATGTAATGGTAGTCTAAAATTCTTCTCATAACTTATCAGAGGCTCAGGCTGCTGCTCTGCCCCTCCCTCATGCTTTACACTGCAGCTATACTTCAGGTTTGCAGCAGTATAAACACAGGTCCTCTGGAAACTCACTAGGAAGTCAGGGCATGGAGACCTCCTTTCCATTGCAGAAATGATAGCATTTTTGACTAAAAGCAACTAAACCACCAGAAGAAAACAAAGATTATCAGCTAAATCTCTGTTCACACTGCATTAAGGGTTTTACACATTTACACAACTATTCACCTATACATACATCTGCCATTATTTATTTTTTTAAAAAGCCTTTTGTGCGGTATACGTTTGTTTTGCAGGATCGCCATGTATTATAAAGCTTAGTTAACTATGCTTTTAATACAGCTACAAAAAAGGTAAACTGGCCAACAGGTTAAAAGAACACTCTTTAAAATGATGTTTAGCTAAAGATAGTCTCTGGGCAGATCGGCGTGTACGCCAAATGTACATCGCAAACGGATGAGCAGAGCCGGATTTCCACATAAGCCAAATGATGCTCAATCAGGACGCTTGATACTGAAAGTCTCAGGAAATGCTCAACACAAGGAGATCAGAAACCTGTAGGACTAATAACTCTATACTTCATTCTTCTAAAGGGTCAAGCAGAAAGATTTTAAAGAAATTAGACTTGGAATACCCAAACAGAAAATAAGTGCTTGAGTGGAAACAGGAATTTATATTTTATTCTGTAAGGAACGTAAGCAAAGTTTTTCTCAAACTGAACAGATATTGGCATGAGATCATAGATAGCCATAAAATAAATAATAACTAATAAACTAGAGTAACTTACATTACTCATGGAACACAAATCAACAAACTGTCGGATTTTGTCTTCCACAAATCTCTCATAAATTCCAGAGAAGAAGAGAATCTGAAAATACATAAACATTTGTTGAATGCACGAGTTACAAATGTCTCATTTTGTAAGGTAAAGATTTCCTTCACCGCAAGCTCATACCTGTAAACCCCCAATAGCAAGCCACAAGGCAGTAGCCACGCCATAACGCAAGATTCGGCTCCATGGAGCTACATAATCCTGGACGTCCCGGGAGAGACTGGAAGAAGAGTCCCGCAATGCTAGATTCTCAAAGCCGACAATCTGAGTATCAAAATGTTATTAGAGAAACGTTACTACAGGGGTGAACTCGTATTCTAGGGGATGATTCTTGCTCTTTGTAGATCACAATAATGGTCAGGTTATTAAAGAATCATGTAGTTAATATTCTTTGCCTCTATTCTATAGAATAAAGATGGGCGTGTGAGGCGAATTAGCTGGGGCAAAAGGAGACATTGCCCAGAGGCCTCCACCACCCAAATCCCTCCAGGCCTTAACTTACACTTGTCTGAAAAGAGTTAAACTTAACGTCAAACAATATAAATATCTTCATATGTGGCAGAGGGCAATATGCAGCTTTTACTCATATTAATTATTAGGGCTCAGAGCTCTAGTTTTCCTGGCTGCACTACTAACTAAAGAGGAATCTGGCGTTCAGACATACATGTTTATTGCCATAGGGAGATGGGGATAAGGAGCTACGTCTGGTTATCTGCTGATTAACCCGTTAGTGACCGGCCCATCGTGTTTCTACGTCGGTCACTAACGGGCCTTATTCCGATGCCATAGACTTTTTACGTCGCGGCATCGGAATAAGTAAACAGAGCAGGGAACTGTCAGATCTCCCTGCTCTCAGCTGCTAGAGGCAGCTGAGGGCTGGGGGCGTCCCTGCTCTGCCGTGTGAGATCGATATTAGTATCGATCTCACCCGTTTAACCCCTCAGATGCGGTGCTCAATAGCGAGCACCGCATCTGAGTGGTTTTGGAGAGAGGGAGGGAGCTCCCTCTCTCCCCCACCGACACCCGGCGATACGATCGCCGAGTGTCTGTGTCTCTAATGGCAGTCGGGGGCCTAATAAAGGCCCCCAGGTCTGCCTGGAGTGAATGCCTGCTAGATCATGCCGCAGGCATGACCTAGCAGATGCCTGTCCGTGTTAAACGGACAGGCATAATACACTGAAATACAGAAGTATTGCAGTGTATTATAATAGCGATCGGAGAATCGCATATTATAGTCCCCTAATGGGACTAGTAAAAAAGTGAAAAAAAGTTTAATAAAGTTAATTTAAAAAAAAAATGTGAAAAAAATGAAAAACACAGCTTTTCCCCTTACAAAATGCTTTACTATTAAAAAAAAAAAATAAAGTTAAAAAGTTACACATATTTGGTATCGCCGCGTCCGTAACGACCCCGACTATAAATCTATTACATTACTTAACCCGCAAGGTGAACGCCGTAAAAAAAATTAATAAAAAACTATGGAAAAATTGCTGTTTTCTGTGAATACTGTTTTTAAAAAAATGTGATAAAAAGTGATCAAAAAGTCGCATCTACTCCAAAATGGTACCAATAAAAACTACAAGTCGTCCCGCAAAAAAAAAGCCCTCATACAACCACATCGGCGAAAAAATAAAAATGTTACGGCTCTTCAAATATGGAGACACAAAAACAAATCATTTAGAAAAAAAAGCGTTTTTACTGTGTAAAGGTAGTAAAACATACAAAATCTATACAAATTTGGTATCGTTGCAATCGTAACAACCCGCTGAATAAAGTTATTGTGTTATTTATAACACACGGTAAACGGCGTAGATTTAGGACGCAAAAAAGAGTAGCGAAATTTCAGATTTTTTTTCTATTCCCCCCCAAAAAAAAGTTAATAAAAGTTAATCAATAAATAATATGTACCTCAAAATGGTGCTATTAAAAAATACAACTTGTCCTGCAAAAAACAAGACCTTATACAGCTAAGTCGACGCAAAAATAAAAAAGTTATAGCTCTTGGAATGCGACGATTGAAAAACGTAATTTTCTGTAAGACGTAAGAATCTGCTGACAATTATCTAATGTTCATTTTTAGTTATCCGGGCATTATATGAGACTTTTAGAACAATTGTTTTGCCCAGCGGCCACTCTACCAATCTTGATCTGGCCCAGTAAACATGCAATACATGGTGACGCGCATAGAAATGTCAAGCATGCGTCTAGAAGCGGTGCATGCAGACAGGTTTGCTTTAACTTTTTAACTCTACTATAGAAATAAAATTTTATGCAAGTTCCAAATAAAGTGAACATGTATAAACATATACCTCAAGAAAGAAGAGGACAACAAGAACTTGAAAGAGGGGATTGATCTTGCGCACAGCCTGGATTTCATTCCATTCATTTGCTATAAAGTATGTCCTCCAAATACTCACTGGAAATATGCTACTTTTTGGAACACCTGTCAAGATAACAAAATACAAACCATGTCTGCTATCCCCACAACAATTCAGCAACAACAACCTTTAGGGCCTGTTCACATGGCGGATTTTGCGTGGCAGGACCCGCCACAAAATCTGCCGAGGAATTATTCCTGCTGTTGGCAGGAAGTTTTCTCCTCCCATTGACTTCAATAGGAGGTTCGGGCAGAATCAGCCCGAAGATCAAAAAAATGAGCTAGCGGGGGAAAAGAAGAATCCGACTCCGATTGAAATGAATGGGAGGCCGAATTTTACGGCGGAACCTGCCGCTAAACTTCCACCATGTATTCAGGGCCTTAAACACAATGATAACATTACAAGGATGTATTAGTAAATAGAAATTGTAAAAATAGTTGACTTTTTATTTGTAGCTTTTAAAATAGAAAGGTCCTAAAAATTCCTTTGATCTATAAGAATGTACGAACAATTTTATTTCTAAGAAACCACAACACATGATTTGGATCGCTTTCCGGATGATGAGGATGATGATGATGATGATGATGATAAGGCTACGGTGCTTACCTTCAGATTTTAATGGTTTGTTTTTTGGTCTCTCCCAGTCAATAAAGAAAATATGCATAGAAAGCTGTGAGAAGAGGGTGTGCAGGAACTGCAGTGTCTGAAATAAATTTTACATAAACATAATAAGATACAGAATACGAGTCAGTATAATGAATGCATACAAATCATTGTGTTATAATGAATGGTTATGATAATGAAAAAATATACCTAGGTTTCATACCCCAATTTTTTTTAAATTCTCTCATAATAAGGCTTTCCCTCCCCATATATGAACACAGCCAATCTCTGTTGCTTACAAGGCTCCAGAATAAAAAAATTATCTCTTATCCACAGGATAGGTGATAATTTTCTGACCTCTGAGGGCCCCGCCGATTGCAAGAATGGGGGTCTCAAACCCTCTGTTCTTCCTCACTGCGTGACCACAGTGAGGAGGACATTGAATGGAGCAGCGGTTGAGCATGTGCACTGTCGCTACTTTCAAAGTCTAGGAAAATTACAAAAACAGAGGAGTACAGCATTTGGCGGTTTCTGTCAGTCACATAGACATTGTTTGGAACGGAGGGAGCATGCTCGATGGTTGCTCCACTCAAGCTCCTCCTCACTGCAGGGGGTGCAGTAAAGTAGGACCTGGGGGTTTCTCACGGTGGGTTGGGGTCCCAGCAGTGGGGCCATCAGTGATCAGAAAAATATCACCCATGCTTTGGATAGGTGATCATCTTTTTTCCAAATTCAATGTTTCATTCATTTTTTCAATATAAAACATAACAGACATTCAGGTGAGGATCACCTGGCATTTATAGGATGAAACAGTGTTTCGTTGAGACATAAAATATTTGCCTGGTGAAAGAAAGGGTGGGGAAAACAGGTAATAGGGGAGGGAAGGAAGGAAAGGAAGTCACAGCGTCGTATTTCAACATATTCCTAGAAAACTGAGAACATTATTAACAAGTTAGAAGAAGAAATTTGTAGTGGCATATAATGGCGGAGAAAGATGGACCCTCATGTCTTGGGGCAATGTAAAAGGAAAAAGGGCCCCGGAGAAGAGATCAAGCTCAGCGACATGCTTGCACGCCTCCCAGGAGCCGACTCAATCGGATACTAAAGCGTTAGTGCCCATAATTTCTCAGAATACTGAAACTCAATCCAAGATTCCCAAGTACGGACAAACTTTTCCCTCAATTCAGGAGTGTTGGCTATGAGGTCCTCCATTCTGTAAAGGTGAGCCACCTCTGTGTACCATTCCCCTAAGGTTGGAGGGTCAGAACTCTTCCATCCGCTAGGGATAACAGTTTTAGCTGCCTGGAGGAGGAAGCTCGCCAATGACCTTTTGTATTTTGAGAAGCCAGTTGGTATCATAAAAAGAAGGAAGGCTTCAGGTGTATTCGGCATAGAAATACCCGTAGATTCGGTAACTAATGAAAGAATTTGAGTCCAGAAGCTTTTTACTGTCGGGCATTCCCGCCAAATGTGTCATTGTCCCCTCTCCCGTCCTGCACCTCCAGCAGGTATCGGGTACATTCACATACCAACGATGGAACAAGGTTGGAACCCTATACCATCTCAAGATGATTTTAAATGAGGACTCCTGCGCCTTGTTTGCTATGTGCGCCTTATGAGCAAACTGAAAGCACCAGAGCCAGTTCCTTCTCCCAAACCTTAGAAAACGGGGGGAGCTCATCAGAGTGATTATTCAGTAGGAGGTTATACAGCTCAGATACAGAGTGGGAGGGGGGGACGACAGGTGATAATTTTTTTAGTCTACCCCTTTAAAGTGCATTTCCCATAAAATAAGTCATCAATAAGTCTTTGAGTCTTTCTGAGTAACAAGTAAAATGTCAGCCATTACAGCTTCAACATGTGTAGCCCCTCAGCGTTCTCAGGCTCCTAAACCGCAAACCTCCCTAGTTATACAACAATATGTATATATACAGTGAAGGAAATAAGTATTTGATCCCTTGCTGATTTTGTAAGTTTGCCAACTGTCAAAGACATGAACGGTCTAGAATTTTTAGGCTAATTTAATTTTACCAGTGAGAGATAGATTATATTTAAAAAAAACAGAAAATCACATAGTCAAAATTATATATATTTATTTGCATTGTGCACAGAGAAATAAGTATTTGATCCCTTTGGCAAACAAGACTTAATACTTGGTGGCAAGACCCTTGTTGGCAAGCACAGCAGTCAGACGTTTTTTGTAGTTGATGAGGAGGTTTGCACACATGTTAGATGGAATTTTGGCCCACTCCTCTTTGCAGATCATCTGTAAATCATTAAGATTTCGAGGTTGTCGCTTGGCAACTCGGGTCTTCAGCTCCCTCCATAAGTTTTCGATGGGATTAAGGTCTGGAGACTGGCTAGGCCACTCCATGACCTTAATGTGCTTCTTTTTGAGCCACTCCTTTGTTGCCTTGGCTGTATGTTTCGGGTCATTGTCGTGCTGGAAGACCCAGCTACGAGCCATTTTTAATGTCCTGGTGGAGGTAAGGAGGTTGTCACTCAGGATTTGACGGTACATGGCTGCATCCATTCTCCCATTGATGCGGTGAAGTAGTCCTGTGCCCTTAGCAGAGAAACACCCCCAAAACATAATGTTTCCACCTCCATGCTTGACAGTGGTGACGGTGTTCTTTCGGTCAAAGGCAGCATTTCTCTTCCTCCAAACACGGCGAGTTGAGTTAATGCCAAAGAGCTTAATTTTAGTCTCATCTGACCACAGCACCTTCTCCCAATCACTCCCAGAATCATCCAGATGTTCATTTGCAAACTTCAGACGGGCCTGTACATGTGCCTTTTTGAGCAGGGGGACCTTGCTGGCACTGCAGGATTTTAATCCATTACGGCGTAATGTGTTACCAATGGTTTTCTTGGTGACTGTGGTCCCAGCTGCCTTGAGATCATTAACAAGTTCCCCCCGTGTAGTTTTCGGCTGAGCTCTCACCTTCCTCAGGATCAAGGATACCCCACGAGGTGAGATTTTGCATGGAGCCCCAGATCGATGTCGATTGACAGTCATTTTGTATGTCTTCCATTTTCTTACTATTGCACCAACAGTTGTCTCCTTCTCACCCAGCGTCTTACTTATGGTTTTGTAGCCCATTCCAGCCTTGTGCAGGTCTATGATCTTGTCCCTGACATCCTTAGAAAGCTCTTTGGTCTTGCCCATGTTGTAGAGGTTAGAGTCAGACTGATTAATTGAGTCTGTGGACAGGAGTCTTTTATACAGGTGACCATTTACAGACAGCTGTCTTTAATGCAGGCACCAAGTTGATTTGGAGCGTGTAACTGGTCTGGAGGAGGCTGAACTCTTAATGGTTGGGAGGGGATCAAATACTTATTTCTCTGTGCACAATGCAAATAAATATATATAATTTTGACAATGTGATTTTCTGTGTTTTTTTTATATAATCTATCTAAAAATTCTAGACTGTTCATGACTTTGACAGTGGGCAAACTTACAAAATCAGCAAGGGATCAAATACTTATTTCCTTCACTGTATATATATATATATATATATATATATATATATATATATATATATATATATAAATAAAACGAATAAATAGCTGAATAGTTATTAGTAATTTGACAGCTGAGGACAACTCATGGGCTAGTACATACTAATGATCTTAGGAGAAAATGCTCAATAATTTAGCCACAGGGTACTCAACCGGACATTAAAGAGATAGGAATTCTAAGCTAGGATTTCGCTTTCGCACCGGAGGACCCAATATGTCCATGCATTACACACGACAGCCCAATGATTTCAATGTGAACCTGCTGCCGGATTCCACAGATTACAGTTGAGAGGTCCCGGCAGCGAGACATCATGTGACCACCCAAGTGTCTAAAGGCCCTTTTACACATGCCAATGATCTGGCAAATGTACGTTCAAATAAATGCTGGTTCTCAATCATCAGCCGATGAACGAGTGGATCTGCTCATTTATGGGGCAAAAAAAAATGGTCGCTAGCACATCTGCCGACATACCCGAAATATATGGGGACGAACGATTGTAGTAATGATGCCTCGTCCCCATACAGAACTGAACATTGCTCCTTGTGAATGGAGCAAATGAGTGCCGATCAACCACCAGTCTCATCAATCTGCGCCAATTTATTTTAAGGTCCTTTCTGATAAAGACATATTCTCGAAAGCAACAACAAAAGAACACTAATCGTTCAGAAGAGTACATGTGGGACAATGCAAAAAATACAACATTCCCCACAATATGAACAAGCCAGAATTCCAGCAGACAAGTTAGTTTCACACATGAAAATGTTAAAATGGAGATTACCTGGCTACATGTGAAAAAATATAAAAATAAATAAAATGTCTTCTTTAAATCAAGTAAAGAGACCATTATATTGAATTTAAATTAGCGCTCGTTCTCATCTGCTGTTTATTTGGATGTATAACATGTGGGGTTTAGGGTCATTCCAACAGGACATTTTACTAGTATGCTTTTCTATTTATTTCTAAAAGTATTTAGAAATAGTTTTTCTCAATAGGTCATTGGGGGCATTAGAGTAACTCTTACAGAGTTGTGCTAAAGAACAGTTCTGGTTAAGGGCAGGCATCTGGGCCGGCACTGCGGCGCCCTATAATCTATCTACAGCTCTGATCGATACGTTCCTCCATATTAAAGCCCGATAAGATGGCACCTAGTTATTAAGGGGTTAAGCAAGGACCCAAAAGTAGACACAATGGAACATAATTATCTCAATACAGGACATTGTGCCTGCACTCAAGCTGGTGTTTGACCCACTCATGGTTTGGGCAGGCAGTACAATTTATTACTTATTTCTGTACAGAGTATGATACATTTTTCTTTGTTAGTGGGACTCACATAAAAAAAACCTGTAGCAAACTCATTGTTATTGCCAGTGAAATACCATCTAATTTGTTTGATTCATGGTTCATGGGCGCTCATGGGAGATCCATATCCCTTCTGTACAGCATCCTACGACCATTGATACTTAATATGTCCCCCAAACAGGCCTTTAAGACATGGGAAACACTGTTCAGTCAGTATGCCAGATATAGAAAAACATATTGAAATGGGGTTGGTAGATTTTCGTGCCCATATAACTAACGAGAAGTGGTGGGAAACCCATTTATCAGGCAATTTATGCGTTTACTTTGCCCCCTTCAATAGCCAAACCCGATAGGAAAACCTCCTATCCTGGATGCAATGCTACTCAAACAGATATGTATCATGGCTTCTGGGCCTGCCCAAACATACAAATATTTTGAAGAGGGGTCACTTCCTTATTGCAACAAGTGAGTAGCTGTAGGGGGATCCTGGGTCCAATGGATGTCCTCTTTCATGTGAAACATGCTGGAGAACTAGATGATGCGGAGGCGACACACCTGCCTTCCATAGCACATGCCATATTATGGTAGCAAAGCAATGAGTCCTTCAAAATTGGCTGCTAGCAGATATCCCGGACCACAATTTAGTAATTCAAGGGATGAGGAAATTGTTCTATCTACATAGAGGCGGCAACTTAAATAACAATGATTCACAAGGTAAGACATTTTTTGGGAAATGGAAGCCGTTTCTCACATATCACTTCACTACATCGGAATTACTTAAAGAGAACCTTTCACCTCCCCATACATGTGCAGCTGAGCGAGGCATGTAATGGGGGGGCTGCACAAACACTGGGGCACTTTTCATTTTTTTTCTGTGCCGTTATATTTGGCTCCCGATATTTAAAATAACCTCCTGAAATGTCAATGGGGCGTGTACTGGCAAGGGGGCGTGTTACTATGGCTGTGACACTGTCCAATCAGATATGGACAGTGTTACAGCAAGAACGAGGAGAGTGTGCGCGCGCTATCACTCTTCAGCTTTCAATATATGACACATTTTTTCATATATGACACATTTAACATACTCTCTTTAGTACTTATATAGCTCCACAAAGCTCCAGTTTAGTTAAAGTTTTTGTCGAATTTGCTAATGTGGATTCATTGACATTTGTACATCTACGTGACTACCTTGGCAAAAGTAGGGTTAATAGACCTGTCATATCACTTGTTTTGTCTAACATCACCATTGCCTTATGACCATTGTGAAAATGTAGAGGATTGCTTTGTTACTCACAAGATGATGTAATCTTGTACTTGATTTCCCACTTTTGTATGTTCGCAATAAAAATATATGTTTTAAAAATACAAAAACAGTGGCGCAGCCTACATTGACTATTCAGACATTTAGGCGATCCCAATTCTCTTTTTTTCCAGCATGTCTAACTATTGTACAATGTCCACTAAACAGCCATAGAGTAACAATGCTGAATAGAAAAGGTTACATACCTTCAGAGCAAAAGCACATGCTACATAAGTTATGAAGGTATTTTCATCATCAGGTAGAGGCAGAAGGACAGACACATGCTGCTGGCCCTGTAAATTCACAAATATTCACACATGAGATATATGTTTTATATAAATAAATATAATATATAATTATATATATATATGCACACACACACACACACACACACACACACACACACACACACACACACACACACACACACACACAGTGTAAATCGAAAGTAGAAATCAACCATGTATCTAGAGGAAACCTGTCAGTAATTATCTTTTTTTGTATATTGTATGTACTATTTACACTGCAGTATATACAGAGCCCCCTTTGCAAGAATTTTTTGGGCATTGTTGTATTACATCTAAAATGAAAAATAAAGCAACGTTGCAGATAGTCTTGAATGAAAATCTATGCATCCTCATGGTAACAGACTACAAATAAACCCTGGTTAGTCTGGTCTGGTCTTATAGGCAGTCACGCTTCCTTCCATCTGTCTCCACTTCTTACTAACATTCCGTATTTTAGCAAGAAGTAGGGGATATTTGGAAGACTGTACAGCTGAAGAATCACACTACACAGGGTTTGTTTGCAGTCTGTTACCATGGGGACACATAAGCCTTCACAGGAGCTGTAGATACAAAAATGAAAGGAAATTTTCAATCAATGCTATTTGCAAAGTTGCTTAATTTTTTTTATTTTATTTTAGATGCATTAAAGGGGTTTTCCAGGATTTGATCCTTAGGATAGGCCATCAATATTAGATTGGTGGGAGTCCAACTCTCAGCACCAACGCCGATCAGCTTTTTGAAAAGAACGCTCGTAAGAGCACTATAGCCTTTTTATTGTTTACCCTCAGTTTCATATGTGTTCGTACTTGTACACGCCGTTACTTTCGTAGCAGCTGCGCAATAGGCCATCGATTTTGAAATCCTGGATAACCCCTTTAAAGGGGACCCATCAGTTCACCTGACATGTCTGTCTTAGTACATACTTGTATTCCCTATGATAAAACATTGCAGAAAAATCATTTTTTTTTTTTTTAAATTCTGCATTTTTTGCAACTTGATGTTACCATTCTTCCTGTCAATGGGGTGTGTAACTACAAGTTCAGATACTTTCACCACTAGTTGGAAATGGAGACTGTGCAGGGACACAACTCAATAACCGGGGGAATGGTAACACCAAGTTGGCAATTTATTTATAAATTTCGAGGAGGAAGAGCACAGCATAGAGTTCTAAGCAAAGATGCTCCAGGATAGTTATATCTTGGGGAATACAAGTATTTACTAAAACAGACCTGTCAGGGAAGCTGACAGGTCCCATGTAATAAAGAAAAAAAATAGGTTGCGAAAATGGACATACCCTTTAAGATGTTTACTCTGGGGCAAGAAGCCTCTACCACTGCAGTGTTGCATCTGCCCATGATCAAGCATGTAATATTATTCCATGAATAAGAACGAGCGAATAGTTTGAAACGCGTCGGGTCTATGCATCCACCCCTCTGTGCTTGCTACAATTTTTAAACTATTTTCAATAAAGTGGAAAATATTTCCTTTTAAACCCAGAGCTGGATCGAGATATTTTTTCATTCTAAATGTTTGCTTAGCGTCTGCTCAGGACTGGACTACTTGGTCGAGCACCTTTTATATGTAGATAAAGAAGCAAAAGGCACGGCGCCACATAGTGCAGGTCAATCAGACTAAAAATAAATGTAGAACGTAGTTAATATGCTCACCACGTAGTAGTAGGTAAAGGCAATATATAACTCCACTGTGCTGCTGCCAGGATCCAAAACCGGTGAAAACGAATGGTCACCGCTAATTGAAGCAAACGAAGGAAGAAAAAAGGAGGATCCTATAGGGCGCTGCTGCGTGGTTGTGGTGGAAAGTCAATGAAAAAATAGAAGATATATAATAATTATATAATAATTATTTATTGAACAATAGATGGCTACGCGTTTCAACACTGAACTAGTGTCTTCCTCAGGCCATATGGCCTGAGGAAGACACTAGTTCAGTGTTGAAACGCGTAGCCATCTATTGTTCAATAAATAATTATTATATAATTATTATATATCTTCTATTTTTTCATTGACTTTCCACCACAACCACGCAGCAGCGCCCTATAGGATCCTCCTTTTTTCTTCCTTCGTTTGCTTTTATATGTAGAGCAACTGCAAAAAGCAGCATTATTCTACATGGGAATAAGCGACACTTTATTACCCGGAAAAAAAAAAACAGTCATTAAAAAAACCAAACACTTACTTTGAATAACAGCAGCCAGTAAAATCCAGTTCCCACAGTCACAGCAAAGAACACATTGGCCAAAACACCGGCATATAAAATCAGAAACTGAATAACAGTCTGAAAATGAAAATGAAGCTATGTTTAAAGTGGAAATAAAAGTAAACCTATATAAAATGAATATTTATTTGAAAATGGCAGTGCACACAGCTCAATATTTTCCTACGGACTACAGATGTCAAGTAATAAAAGTTATATGCAATATGTAAAAACTTTTAACACTTAAGATGTCCAGCGCAATGGACCCAAGATGTTAATAGGGACCGTCCCCTTTAAGTGTTCTACTTTCTACATATATTGTATAGTACATAGTGCACTAGACATTATGTAATGCTCAAGAAAACCAATTACTATGAAAAGTACGTCATGCTAAAAAAAGGGTCTCTTCAGTCGAGTGCCTAACTTTTGCTGGTATTATACCGAACGTATACTGTAATAGAAAGTTTACTAAGATTCCAGATTACAAAACCAAACTAATAATTTTTTATCTATATTACCTGCAAGTCAATCACTTGACTACCAATTCTCCTTTTCCAGGCAGCTGTTTTTAGAAGGGACCACAACACAGCCAGACCACCCAGCACCCCCAATGCCACCTGCGAAATTAGGGACAATTATATTATGTCTCAAAAGAATGAAAGACGCTCAAGCAAGTAATAACCGATCACTTACATTTGTCTGGACGAGAGAGTCTGACTGATTCATTTCATACTGCACTGAAAATGAAACCTGGAACAAAAATAACATCATGTAAATTAGGATCTAAGGCTTTGTTCTCTAAGCTGAGCTCTCCAGTGCTTGAAACTACAACCCCCAGTATGTCAGCTGTCAGGGCATGCTGGGAGCTGTTACACATGATGAATATGACAGATCTGTCTGGATTAATCATATAATTGCATCTATCAAGTGAGTGTTGTATTCCATCACTTTTTTGCATTGGTCACCACGTTTTTTTTTTTTTTTGCTTGCTTCGGACCTTGGAGTGCTGTACAAACATGTGTGAACAGAGACTTATTTGGAAGAGTTATAAATATGTTCAGGGAGGGAAAAGCATTCCAATTAACCAATCACCATATCAAAGTCTCAAAGTATCTTGTGATTTCAATAATGCCTATCATATTCCCCATTAGGATGCATTTAGACGTGACATGCTATCTGTACCTGTACAATCTGGTTGTCTGGGTTTTGTATTTGTACATCTGCATATTCTACAATCATCAGTGGAGGGTAGATTGTTCCTCTTTGGGTTCCGGGTACAAGGCTAATACTAAGAAAGATAAATTTAGTTCTTAAAATAATGTATTTAAAATCCGGTATTACCAGCAGTTCAAGATAGAGTCTTATGCATCATTCAGACTTGTGTGTCACCACCTGTAATAATCCTATTGTGCTCTACGTACAAATGCTGTATTATGCACTGTGTTTCTTCCTAAAACAGTGCTTCTATGGGGAATACATTGTATAAGGCCTTGGCCACATCAGCATTGGAGCCTCCGTTAGGGGTCTCCATCGCAGATCCGGCCGAGATTACCATAAGCAATAGTGCAGCATGCTGCGCTATTGTTTCCGGTACAACCAGAGCCCCCGACAGAATCCATTAAAGTCAATGGGTTCCGTTGGCCGCTAGTGATGTCCGTGGTGCAACAGAACAGTATTTTCCTTGTTCTGTTCCTCTGAAGGAGCAGAACAGCGGAAAGCCCCGACACAGGTGTGAACATAGCCTAACACGGCATCCGATAGGAACATGCTCTGTATTGAAACATTTTAGTGTGCGAAAAACATTAACTCAAAATATTGTAGCTGTGAAAACCTCCATAGCATGACATTGACTCTGTATTCTGCACCTACTCCATCATTTAGAGAGTATAGAGTAAACACATGAAAGTGTGTATGAGACCTTATGCTGGTCTCATTTACCAAACGCATCTAATAACTACAAGATACACACCGGCATTTGTATCATTCAAAATCAGTGCTGCTGCCTGGCTCAGGGGTGGGATCACACTACAGCATCTGCCAGTGCCCTCAGCATCCATTGCGGGCGGCATCGGGCACACACACTTCGCTGACATCTACAGAGAGGATCTTTTAGAACGTAGCTTCAGAGACTGCTCAGAACCTCTGATCTGGAGATGATGTCATGGGAGAGACGAGTGCAGCCGAAAATTGCCGAAGTACTGTCTGTATAAGCAGAGAGTACTTCGGAAGATCAATGGGAGCGGAGGATAACAGGAAGAAAATTGTATACACTGGAAAAGAGACCGGTATATGGATTTTACATGACAACGGTCCACACCTGAGTTGCTTAATGGTGGAATACTAGTTAGCAATGGGGACAGAGAGGTATATTTACTGGTTGCAATGCAAGAAGTGGGTAATATAATATATTATGAAGTTATAGATCAATCCCCACTTCAAATAAACATTTAGTTACTCACGCTGAAAAAGACTTGCCTGTGCTCCAGCAGTTATTATGTGCGGTCATTCTGTTGTAGGTTCAGCTGTTTGACCTCTTTTAGCTTCAGTTTCTGGCTGACACTACCAGTAGCTCTCATCAGGCTGCTTTTTTCTGTCACAGTAAAGGTGACACATAATATAGCTGCCAGCTGTCCGTCAAATGAGCGTTCAGTCATCTCCCCCAATCTCGGGCAAGCGTGCATATTTATTTCAATGGGTAGAGGGGAAGAAGTTGCTACGAGACACCTCTGGCAGAAACTTATCTTCCATTGGAACAAAGGTTCGAGCATGTTTAAATCAAACACGCCTGCTTCTTCTTTCACCTCGACATTTGCCCTAGGACTGTTGGGTTGTGCCCATGCACATTAGTTCATAGGTCAATCCCGCTGAAATTGGCGACTGCAGTCAACTTTGATCTAAAGTGTTTGGCCAGCTTCACCCAAAGGGTCTTTCCCTCCCTCTCTCAGGTCTTCCTCGCAAACAACCCCCTATCCCTTTCACCGTCTAGAGGCATTAACTACTGACTCTATGACAGTAATTGGAAACATGGACTTAAACACGACATGCTCAGTATTATTGAAACAGCAAATTTCACTGCATGCAGGTTACAGATACACATTTTATTATTTTGAGAAAACACTTATCCGGTTACCTGATCGTTATTTTGCTGGCAATTCGGATTACACGTGGCAAGCTGGTTAATGTGTTTTCTTGCCCACTCAGTGAGTCAACCAAGAATATGCGACGTGTCAGGATCCAACTGTTGATGTTGTTTCCTTGGAAGTGAAAATAGAACAAAGTTACAAACAGTCAGAAGAGATAGATTCATATTGCTACAAGGAACCAGCTCTAAAAACAGTGTATGCAATACATAATGGAATTTTTAAGGGGTTTTCCAGTTCTAAAGAATTCATGGCCTATCCTCAGGATAGGACATTAATATCTGATCTGTCAGGGTTCAACTCCAGGCTACCCCGCCGATCAGCTGTTTTTAATCGGACGCAACGCTCATAAGAGTGCTGCTTCCCCTTCATTCCTTATCTGCTCTAACTGAGAATCGCCAACACACTTGTAGCGGCGGTTCACATTATTACAGCCTTCTTCCATTCACCTCGTACCAGAAGGCTGTAATACTGTGAACCGCCGCTACAACTTACAGTACGAGCAGGTTGAAATGAAATGGAAGCAGCGCTCGTAAGAGCTCCACAGCCCCCCATGGTCGGCGGGGTAGCCTGGAGTTGGACTCTGACCAATCTGATATTGATGGCCTATCCTGAGAATAGGCATTTCATTTCTTAGGACTGGAAAACCCCTTTAAGGACTCACCTATATTGATCAACTGGTCATTGTGCTGCAGGTTTAGGTTTAAGACAGGCACAGGCCAGACGTTCTGCTGTCCATCACTCCCCCCGTAGGTTAGAAACACATCAAAGAACACGGGTTCAGGATGATCATGCAGAAGCTTGGAAATTGACAATTCACACTGCGTAAAGGTGAGTAAATGTGTTTATATTAATATAGTTCATGAGCAAATTGCGGTACTTCTGTTCCTTTTCTTGCACTTAAAAACCTTTATTTAGATAACATCATCTCATTTATATCTTAAAGAGGCTCTGTCACCAGATTATAAGTGCCCTATCTCCTACATAATGTGATCGGCGCTGTAATGTAGATAACACCGTTTTTTATTTTGAAAAACAATCATTTTTGAGAAAGTTATGAGCAATTTTATATTTTTTGCTAATGACTTTCTTAATGCCCAACTGGGCGGTTTTTAACTTTTGACCAAGTGGGCGTTGTAAAGAGGAGTGTATGACGCTGACTTCAGTATAGTCCAACACAAACTTTACCGAAGTGTCGGGATTGTGAATAGACATCACATCCTGGCTGGAGGTGGTGTCTATTCACTGTCAAGACACTTCAGTAAAGTTAATGTGGGTGTATGTGACAGCACAGCGTGATCTCGCTAGATCACGCTGTGCTGAGTATGAATGGAGAAAAGTGTATGACGCTGATTGGTCACTGATTGGTCAGCGTCATACACTCCTCTTAACAATGCCCACTTGGTCAAAAGTTTAAAAAACGCCCAGTTGGGCATTAAGAAAGTAATTCGTATAACTCTAAAATTGCTCATAACTTCCTCAAAAATTATTGTTTTTCAAAATAAAAAACAGTGTTATCTACATTACAGCGTCGATCAGATTATGTAGGCACTTATAATGTGGTGACAGAGCCTCTTTAAATCAATGTATTTTTCCAACATTTCCTTATTAATACTAGTATCGGTCACTAAAGATGCACAAAGCATGGCCATAAAGATGTTGTTTGAAGATTAGATTTTTATTGAAATTTTCAAAACACAATTATGGTAACATAGAGGTATTACAATAGAAAAAAAATCATACCATAATCCAACATTAATAGAAAGGGCAGCATCTGATTTCAAGTACTGACCATACATTAAATTGGATAAACAACCAAAGAGGAAGGATCAGGATAATGGGCAGTGAAGGGAGGGGAGCAGGAGGTACAGATGTTTGGTTGCTATAATCATGAAAATGCAGGATTGAAGGATTGTCTGTCTGAGATAGAGAAGGTGTTTATATGTGCAATGATTGGAAACCATGATTATCACTTCTTTACAAGGAGACGTAGAGGATTTCCAAGCTTTGGCAATCAGCAGGAGGCTTGTGTATGGGCACTTCAGTGATTTTCGAAAGGAGGTGAAAGATATAATTCCAGAAAGGAGATAATAGGGGACAGCCCCAAAAAATATGATAAATAGTACCCACTGGGCCACAGAGGCGCCAGCACAGATCCGACGAGCGGGGATATATTCCAGCCAATTTGGAAGGCATGTAATACCACCTCATTAAAACTTTATGGAATACTTCCAGAAGATTCATACATAATGAGTCCATTTAAGTGCCGTTGCCCATTGGTCAGGGGAGAAATTTGTTAAGGTCTCTTTCCCAATTTAAAAAATGAGCCCGCTTGGAAATCTCCACATCCTCATTTAAAATTTCATATATTTGATTGGTATGGTTCAGATCTCCCTTCTTAGAATCAGAAAGGTGCTTACAGATGAATATTGGTAATTGGATTTCGGTTACAGATGAGATATCTAAATAAGTCTTTATCTGAACATATTTATATACATCACTTACAGAAATATGGAACCTAGCCACTAAGTCCGAGAACAGTCTAATGCAACTCCCATTAAATAAATCTGAGACATTTTGGAGACCATTCTCAGACCAAGTCTTGATGCCCAAGTTAGGAATCAGCAGTTCCAGTATACCCACAGCGATTGGAAGGGGGCTACTCACAGAGAAATTGGAGGTATTTGAAAGTAGGGAAAGCCACCCCTGTAGGGAGACTTTTACAGAAGGAATATCGGGAAGAGGTAGACTCCGCTTTAACCCCTTAGCGCACCAGGACGTACCGGTACGTCCTGCATTGAAGTGCTTTAAGGCACAGGGACGTACCGGTGCGTCCTGGCTAAAAACTGTCACCCTGTCAAAGGACAAGGTGACAGAACTGTGCCGTCAACTGTTTATGACAGTTGATCGGCACAGTAAGACGGCAGGGGACCATTCACAGCGGTCTCCTGCCGGCGATCGCTGTGATTGGTCAGTCAAAGCAGACTGACCAATCACAGCTCTATGACGTGTGTATGTGATGACGCTGGCTCAGAAGCTGAGCCAGCGTTATCACCGCCGGGAATCAGCTGCCCGACGCCCCTCTGCAACGGCCAGGACCGGAGCTAGGCTCCGATCCGGCCGATTAACCCCTTCGATGCATCGATAAACGTGATCGATGCATCGAAGTGGCTTGTAGCCCTGTCGGCAACCACGATGGTTGCCACGGGCGCGGGTGTCAGCTGTTTGTCACAGCTGACATCGTGCCCTAACGGCCAGGACCGGAGCAAGGCTCCGATCCGGCCGATTAACCCCTTAGATGCAGCTATCGCTGCATCTAAGTGATTAGATCGTACCCTATGGTTGCTAATAACAATAGTGTTCTGATGGTTGCTATGGCAACCATAGCCTAACAATCGCTTCCTAGTACGGAAGCCTATTAGGCCCCGCCGGGAGGCGAAGCCTAATAGGCTTGCTGTCAGTGAATAGCTGACAGCTCTAATACACTGCACTATGTAGGTAGTGCAGTGTATTAGAATAGCGATCAGGGCTTCATGCCTTCAAGTTCCCTAGTGGGACAAAAGTAAAAGTTAAAACAAGTTAATAAAAATGTTGTAAAAAAGTAAAAAAAAAATAAGTTTCATGTTAAAAAACACTACAACAGCCTTTTTTCCTATAATAAGTCTTTTATTATAGGAAAAACCAAAAAACATAAATAAAAGTACACATATGTGGTATCCCCGCGTCCGTAACGACCCAAACTATAAAAATATCACGCTATTTTACCCGTACGGTGAACACCGTAAAAAAATTAAATAAAAAACTATTCCAGAATCGCTTTTTGTTAGTCACTACCCCTTGCAAAACAGAATAAAAAAAGGGATCTAAAAATTGCATGTACCCCAAAATTATACCATTAAAAAACGCAGCCCGTCCCGCAAAAAACAAGCCCTCCCGCAGCTTTTTTGACGGAAAAATAAAAATGTTATGGCTCTCAGAATCTGGTGACACCAAAAATAAATTATTTGAAACAAAAGTGATTTTATCGTGCAGACGCTGCAAAACTTAAGAAAAACTATATATATATGGTATCGCCGTAATCATACCGACCCGCAGAATAAAGTAAAATTGTCATTCATAGCGCATGGCGAACGCCGTAAAAAAAATAATAATAAAAATCATCAGAATTGCAGGTTTTTGGTCACCCGGCTTGCCAAAAAAATTTTATACAAAGTGATCAAAAAATCGCATGTACCCCAAAATGGTGCCAATGAGATCTACAGATTGTCCCGCAACAAATAAGCCCTCACCCAGCTCCAGGGAAAAAAAATAAAGACGTTTTGGCTCTCAGAATATGGCGATGCAAAATGTGCAGAGTGTCCAAAAGCGGATAATATCGGGCGCCATTTATCAGTGCAACACCGGCCACGTCTGCGGATTATTATTTATTTACCGCATTATTATACTCTCTTATTATACCCCTGATGTTCTCCGCACAGATTACACATGCCCCCACATCATAAACTGAAATACCAGCAATACCCCAAACAAAACAACTAGCGAGCAAAATCCACGCTCCAAAAGCCAAATGGTGCGCCCTGCAGCGTGCCCATGCAGCAGTGTACGTCCACATATATGGCATCGCCATACCCGGGAGAACCCGCTTAACAGTTTGAGGTATTTGTCTTCAGTGGCACGAACTGGGCACAAAATATTGTGCACTAAAATGGCACATACCTGTGGAAATTTGCAATTTTCACTTTGCACCATCCACTGAGCATTCATTTCTAATAGAAAAAAAAAAAACCTGTGTGGTCAAAATGCTCACTACACCCGTTAATAAAATGCCTTCAGGGGTGCAGTTTCCAAAATGGGGGTCACTACTTGGGGGTTTGTTTTACTATTTGACCCCAGAGCCCTGCCGTTGTGGGCTAATGCTGCGAAAATCACCAAAATTGGTCTCACATGCGCCTTTCACTCCTAAGCCGTCATATGTCCAGGCAAATGATAAATGCCTTGAGGGGTGTAGTTTACCAAATGGGGTCACTTTTGCCGGGTTTGCAGTATTTTGGCCCCTCAGTGGCTTTTCAAATGTGACATGGGGCCGCAAACCATTCCAGCAAAACTTGAGCTCCAAAAGTCAAATGGCGATCCGTCCTTTCTAACTTCCGCCATGTGTCCAAACAGCAGTTTATTACCACATATGGGGTATTGCTGTGCTCAGAAGAGTTTGCTTTACAAATATTGGGGTGTGTTTTCTCCTTTATCTGTTGTAAAAATGAAAAAATCTGAGCTAAAACGACATTTTATTAGAAAAAATTTAGATTTTCAATTTCACGGCATAATTCCCATAGATTCAGCAAAAACCGTGTAGGGTCCAAATGCTAACTATACCCCAAGAAAAATTCCTTGAGGGGTGTAGTTTCCAAAATGGGGTCACTTTTGGGGAGTTTCCACTGTTATGATCCCTCCAGGGCTCTGCAGCAAACACGACATGGCACCGAAAACCATTCCAGCAAAATCTGCGCTCCAAAATCCAAATGGCCCTCGTTCCCTTCTGAGCCCCGCTGTGGGTCCAAACAGCAGTTTATTACCACATATGGGGTATTGCTGTGCTCAGAAGAGTTTGCTTTACAAATATTGGGGTGTTTTTTCTCCTTTATCTGTTGTAAAAATGAAAAAATCTGAGCTAAAACTACATTTTATTAGAAAAAATTTAGATTTTCAATTTCACGGCATAATTCCCATAGATTCAGCAAAAACCGTGTAGGGTCAAAATGCTAACTATACCCCAAGAAAAATTCCTTGAGGGGTGTAGTTTCCAAAATGGGGTCACTTTTGGGGAGTTTCCACTGTTATGGTCCCTCCAGGGCTTTGCAAACACGACATGGCACCGAAAACCATTCCAGCAAAATCTGCGCTCCAAAATCCAAATGGCCCTAGTTCCCTTCTGAGCCCTGCCGTGGGTCCAAACAGCAGTTTATTACCACATATGGGGTATTGCCGTAATCGGGAGACATTGCTTTACAAATGTTGGGGTGCTTTTTCTCCTTTATTCCTTGTAAAAACGAAAACATCGTATGTTTTTTCAGAAAAAAAGTAGATTTTCATTTTCACAGACAAGTTCCAATAAATTTAGCAAAAAACCTGTGGGCTAAAAATGCTAACTATACCCCTAGAAAAATTCCTTCAGGGGTGTAGTTTCCAAAATCGGGTCACTTTTGGGGGGTTTCCGTTGTTTTGGCACCACAAGACCTCTTCAAACCTGACATGGTGCCTAAAATATATTCTAATAAAATAGAGGCCCCAAAATCCACCAGGTGCTCCTTTGCTTCTGAGGCCGGTGTTTCGGTCCTTTACCGCACTAGGACCACATGTGGGATATTTCTAAAAATTGCAGAATCTGGGCAATAAATATTGAGTTACATTTCTCGGGTAAAACCTTCTGTGTTACAGAAAAAACTGTATTACAAATGAATTTAGTAAAAAAAAATTGAAATTTGTAAATTTCACCTCTACTTTGCTTTATTTCTTGTGAAATGCCTAAAGGGTTCAAATAATTTCTGAATGCTGTTTTGAGTACTTTAAGGGGTGCAGTTTTTAAAATGGGGTGTTTTATAGGGGGTTTCTAATATATAAGGCCCTCAAAGCCACTTCAGAACTGAACTGGTCCCTGAAAAAATAGCCTTTTGAAATTTTCTTGAAAATATGATAAATTGCTGCTAAAGTTATAAGCCTTGTAACGTCCTAGAAAAATAAAAGCACGTTCAAAAAACAATGCAAACATAAAGTAGACATATAGGAAATGTTAACTAGTAACTATTTTGTGTGGTATAACTATCTGTTTTACAAGCAGATACATTACAATTTAGAAAAATGCAGATTTTTGCAAATTTTCTCTAAATTTTGGTGTTTTTTACAAATAAATATTGAATTTAACGACAAAATTTTTTCAGTATCATAAAGTCCAATGTGTCACGAGAAAACAATCTCAGAATCGCTTGGCTAGGTAAAAGCATTCCGGAGTTATTACAACATAAAGTAACACATGTCAGATTTGAAAAAATAGGCTGTGTCCTTAAGGCCAAAACAGGCTGTGTCCTTAAGGGGTTAATGGACATGCCAACAAAATACTGTGAAAGGAATGGCATCCAATGAGGTGCTGTTCAAGTAAGGGCCAACTAGAATCCGGAAATTGGGATGCCATAAAGATGTTGTTGACAGAATATGCTGTAAATTGAATGTCTGTCTGCTACTATACTGTCCTAATACACAATACAATCAGGTTGGGAGATGCCTCCCAAGTATAAGACAAGGTCTCCATTTTGCTAGTACAGTAAAATTCCAATTATCTGACATCAGTAGGGCTGGATAGGTGCTAGATTATCGTATTTTCTGGATTAATCACATTGTCAAATAAAAATAAGCCAAAATAAAAAAGATGCTACTATATATAGTATCTTTTTTTCTCCAAAGGGTAAGTTCACACCAGTAAATGCAGCGGATTTTCCACAACGGATTTTGTTGCGGAAAATCCGCAGCATGATACAGTAACAGTGGAGTGGATGAGATTTGAACAAATCTCATCCACAGGCTGCGTAAATGATAAGCGGAAAAAACACTTTGAAATTGACCTGCGTTGCGGGTTTTTTAAACCACATCATATGAATTTTATTTGCGTTAACGGGAGTTAATTCAATGGGGAGGTAGAACCCGCAACAAATAGCAGATGTTACGACTTTTGCAATGGAAAAGCTGTGATTCCACCGCAAAAATCACAACTCAGAAAAAAAAATAATCATAAATTTACCCAGAATTCTGTGCTTCTTTGTCCATGCTAGCCTCCTGGGATGACGTTTCATCCCATGTGACAGCTGTAGCCAATCACAGGCTGCAGACGTCATATGGGATGAAACATCATTCCAGGAGGCCGACCTGAAGGACGGCAGAGGGATGCGTCGCCATGGCTATGTAAGTATGGAACTTTTTTTTTTTTTATATGCAGTTTTTCACAGCGGACATTCCGGCTGAAAAACTGCACCACAATTTGGTGAGGTTTTCTTGTCCGAAATTCCCTGCGGCGCCCAGGGCGGATACGCTGTTTGTTTGCGGAAATAGCCAAAGAGAGTTGGTTATTATGTCTCAGTCTCCTACTTCTGTTATGCCTAATTCACATGGAGTTTTTTGACAGGCAGAAAAAATCAGCCTTAAAATTCCTGAAGGATGTTTGAGGCAGATTTTTAATTGCCAGCGTTTTAGGACGTTTTTGTTTTTTTCCATTTTTTTCAGGGCGATTTGAGACGTTTTTTACTGCTGAAAATCACTGCCAAAAAACTCTGTGTGAACTGAACCTAAAACTCCACAACATATTGCAGTACAGTGCCGGATAATTACATTTTCTGGGTTATTGGATGCCAGAATATAGGGATTTCACTGTTCAGGACCTATATTCCTTCTAACTGATAAGCACTGTAATTGTAATGCTAGTATAACTACAGTATCATAAAATTCTTACATTTTGCTTATATGTTGTTCCGAAAATAAATGCAGCATCCAAGCGTTTGGCAATGTCAGGACAAAGCTGCAAAGAAAGAAGATAGAATTAACATACAACCATTTACCAGGTTTCACTACCAGAAAATAAAATGTATTTTTTTCTATTCAAATATTACATATTTTTTTAATTATTTAATGTAAAGACACAACAGTTATTATATTATTTATCTACTGATTATCCAATCAGTAATGATAACACTACTCAACAATAAATTCCAGCAAAATATATGATACACTATTTAAAAACTTAAAGTGATACTCAACCCATATGCATCTCCTAAACACCTAGAAATGTATTTAAAAAAACAAACAAAGTAGAAAGTAAGAACAGATCGAACGTCTACAATACACAAAGGGGCTAATTTGTCAGCAGTGCTACGCCAGTTTTCTGGCATAGAAAAGACGCAGAAGGGTCAAAAAGTATTTTCCACATTTTTTTTGTGGAAAGGGACGTGGCCTCGGGAAAGGGGCGAGTCCACCCAGACCCAACAAATTTATTATAATTTACACCAGAAAACTGGCAAAAATTATAGTGAAATTTACCTAAGCTTCTAGCCCGTGTAGATGTCCCTCTATGGGGCGTAGCAAGGTAGAGGCCCATGCTGGGCCCCTACCTTGACCCGCCATGATTAGACTACCTCCACCCCCCATTGGACATTAAAAAAAATTAATTATACTCAACACATTGCTTCTCTTCTCCCCTCTGCCTCATCAATACAACGCTGCTCATACAACGTAGTGACGCCGAGCAACATCATGACATTGTATGCAAAGCAAGCACTGATGATATTGAAGTGCTGCGTGGCATGTAAGGCCCTGACGCTAACGGAGCCTCCGTTGTAGATCCGGTCAAAAATGCAGGACATATTAGTGCAGCAATTATAAACATTAAAATACCTATTTTGAACCGCACCTATCTCCAGAACAAGAATGATTGGAGAGGTGGCTGTGGATGTGCGCATCTCTCTCCATACATTTCTGTGATAGTCGGGGAAACAGCAGTGTGCAGCAACCTCTCAATTCATTCTCCATCTGAACGCCCACAGCTGCCTCACCAGGTGGGACGGCGACACCCGTTCCAGACATAGGTGACCCCTTTTCTGGAGATATGTGCGGGTCTCAGCGATCGGAAACCACATCTATCAAATATTTATTGCAAAAACTGTGAATATGCCATAAATGTCTGAATTGGAGATAACCCTTTAAAGTTTGTTTGTTTACCTGTAAAAGGCCTCCATTTAATGACCTCCATCCAATAAAATTTCCACGTACATCATATAAAGCCGCTAAAAATTTAATGTTTGTATTCCGTGCCTAGAAGACAACAAAAAGGCATACTACATATCAGTTCAGTACTTCAGGGGTGCTAATAAACATAACACAGTTTAAAATAGTAGACACACTAAACCTAAAATCTATGTTAATAAAAAAAATCCTATCCTGGATACTATCCTGTCTGCAATAAAAACAATTACATATAAAGAATTCTTCTACATGTGTCCCAGGTCATCATTCATCCCCAAAATTTAGATCAGAACTGTAAGGCAACTGGCTGCAGCAGGCGTCCTTTCCCCCTGCTCTGTCTGCAAAAGAGGCGCGGCACACTAAGCCCTGCCCTCTTAGTAAAGCCCCATCTCTGCTAGATGAGACAGATTATATAGAGTGGCGTTAACAAGAATTTTTACTTTTACCATACATTTCTAGGTTTTCTGCTCCTTTCATTACAAATGCAATATTCTGGATGCGCCTTTGTGATAACTGTGATGTAGTTTCTGCCTGTCTGGTCTAATTGATTACTGTCTAACTTTTCAACTTACTGACGCTCCGTTCACACGGCAGAATTTTTGTGGCGGATTCCGTTGCAAAATTACGCCTCTCATTCATTTCAATGGGAGGCGGATGCTTCTTTTTCCCAACAGCTGACAAAAGAAGCGTCCTGCCCGATCTTCAGGCGGATTCCGCTCAAACCTCCCATTGAAGTGAATGGGAGTAGGAATCTTCCTGCTGACAGCAGGAATAATTCTGCGGCGGAACCCGCCAAGCAAAATCCGCCGTGTGAATATAGCCTAATAAATCGGCCCCAATGTCTCCTCTCTTTGACCAGTCATACAATAGGTTTTCTAGCCAACTTTGATCTTTACACACCTGGTCATTTAACTTAAAGCTGAAGTTTTCTGGGAATGGAAAAGCTGTAAGGACCCGAGCTGCTAAACCTGGCTGGTCATCATAATACAACCATGGGATATTGGTTCTCCTGTGAAACACATTCAATTAAAATAAAATAAACAGTCACAGCATTTTGTCCTATTCAAGATAATGCAGTATAGATTTTTCTTTTGTACCAGGAAGAAATAGAATGCACAACTCCAAGTGCAGCTGTATTGGTGAATATGTATCGGAACAGACCACAGGCGTCAGCGCTCTGGGGGCTTGATGAATGCATGTTCATTACACACATGTTCCCTAATGCTTGACACGCTGTCTGGTTGGAGTACAGCTACAAGAATGGATATAAAGTGAACAACAATTAAACAAAACACATATTTGCTTTCATTGGTCCCTAACCCCTTAACGACCAAAGTGCATTGGTCCTAAATGACCAGACACTTTTTAGAGATTTTGTGTATATGGTGGTTTAACGGCTCTTACATTTTTTTTTTTGGGGCTACTGAATATATTTTTGGTATTGTTTCATGACATATAGGGCTGTTTTTTCATACCCTATTTTTTTAAGTAATATTTTTTCTCTTTTTATTTTATTAAGGGTAATTTGTACAAAAAGTCAAAAACAAAGCAAAAAAAACGTTTTTTATTTATAGCTATTCACTTTCAAAATGTGCAAATTCGTACTAAAAGAATTCTAAAAAGTGCTAAATTGTATTCCCTATTTTGTTTTAGCGGTTTTGAGATTATATATGTATATATATATATATATATATATATATATATATATATATATATATATATATGTGTATGTAGTCTCGGGTGACTGGGGGGCTATGGTATCAGTTTGGGTTTGTGTGAAGATGTGTGCGGTTTTTTTTTGTACTTTATATTTTTGTGTAAGTTTAATTTTTTACATGTCCCCCCAATAGGTAATAAAAGACATCTGTGTGACATTCATACTTTAGATAAAAACAATTATTTTGCAGCTTTCCACTATTTTCCAGGGAAAAATAGCCCCCTGTGATGACATCAGTCACTGGCAGAGCTGATCCGGGTCTGCCATGCTGAAGGGCATGACATTACCTCTAGTCAGTGCACAGTGCTCATTGAGCGCGTTGTTAATTGAAATAGGGAAGACAGAAACAGTTATAAATTGCTTCCGCCTTCTGTTTAGTGTCTGACAGACGGACATTTGACCTGCTTGTGCTAGATAGTAGGAGCTTTAAAACGGTGTCATACATTAATGAGTTCAAGCATAGGTTCAGTATTTATTGATTAGTCACTTGTTAATAGTAGGGTTTTGTCAGACACAAATATTACCATGATTACCTTTTAAGGGAACTATAGCCAAAAAATAACATATTACTTAAATCAGGCTTTTATTTGAAACCTTTTTTACTAATATTTGGGCTTTCTTTTCCATTATGAAAGTATATTTCTTCAAATGTTCCAGTTTTCAGAACAGCAGACAAAGTAGACTGATATTTCCTGTTTTCTGCAGCTCACTTCTCAGTCTTCCTGTGTAGAAAGGGTCAGCAGAGAGCAGGCGACAGCACTATTGTACTGCTGGAGGCCTTTATTAGCAACAATATACACTGCACACACTCTGCTGCCATAAAGCACACACACCCTGCTGCACTATCTATACAGACAATACAGGAAGTGTGTGCCTCCAATATGGCTGCCCCTAGGATCGTTTTTAAAAATAAAAAGTTTCATAAAAAAAAAAAAAAGAACAAACACATTATTTCTCTTCTGCCAACGTACATCTAATTAATAAGACTAAAGTTAAATACACGATACATTCCCTTTAAGTAGACTGTACCCAGCCTTAAAAATAATTATTCAGACTTAGGGCTTATTCACACGAACGTGTTTTACGTCCGTGATACGCACGTGAAAATCACGAGCATCGCACGGACCTATGTCAGTCAATGGGGCCGTTCAGACTGTCAGCGATTTTCACGCAGCGTATTTGCGCAGCGTAAAACTCACGACATGTCCTATACTTGGCCGTTTTTCGTTCATCACGCACCCATTGAAGTCAATGGGTGTTTGAAAAATCGTGCACGGCACACGGAAGCACTTCCGTGTGTCGTGCGTGATTCACGCAACAGTAGATAAAGAAATGAAGGAAAAAAGAAAAGCACTTCTTTCATTTCTTTTTCTTAAACATCAAAACCGTGTGTCATAAGGATGGCATATGCGTGAAAATCACGCAGCCATGCACCATTCACTGATGACACACAGAACTGCAACGCGCAAAAACCGTGTTTTTTGCAAGAGCAAAACGCACACACTCGTGTGAATCCAGCCCTAGGCCGGATTCACACAAATGGGTGTCGAATTAGCCATGAAAAAAATGGCAGTTTTTCACAGTCGATTTGCATCCGTGCAGGACCCGTTTTCCCAGATCCTTCATAGACTTAAGTCTACTGAGGGATCCAGGAAACTGGTAAAAATAGGGCATGTCCTATTTTTTCACCGGCCGTCCACACGGTCTGTAAAAAAAACAAAACAAAGGGGTCGTGTGTATAGCCCCATAGACATGCGTTGTTTTTAAAGTAGCTGTGTGACAGCCATTAATAAAAACGGCCATCACACGCCCATCATCCCTGTCGTGTGAATAAGCCCTTATAAATTTGATGTATGCAAGTACAGAAGCCCACCCCAATCCAAGCAGCTACACCTCATGCAGAGCAAATTCTGACATACGTTACGTTATAAAATACACTTTGATCAAATTTGTTAAAGTTCAGCCAAAGAGCAACTGAAATAATTTTAGATTAATTGTAGAGTATATCGTGCAACTCCTAAATTATAGATTAGAATATATGACATATATTATCATTATTATATAGCACGTACTGAAGCTGAATTCATACCAGACAAGCTGCAGCTGATGCCTGCAAGTGCATGGAAAGCCACTCTGATCGTATTAATATTCCCTGAAAACAAAAACATATGATCAGATGTTGGAGTTCACACTAACATCATATACTATATCATCAAATAGTTACTTTATTTCAGTAATTAAATTCAAAAAGTGAAACTCATATGTTATATAGATTCATTACACACAGAGTGATCTATTTCTAGCATTTGTTTTCTTTTAATGTTGATGATTATGGTAACAGTTAATGAAAACCCAAAATTTAGTCTTTTAGAAAATTTGAATATTGGGTAAAAGTTGCAGATAACACTACTACATTATCTGTGCTGTGTACATATGTGCCTGTGTGGGTATATATGGGTCTGTTTGTGAATGTGTCTTTGTGCTTGTATATTTGTGCCTTTTATGTATTTGTATATGTTCCAGTCTGTGTATTTATCTGCCGGTGTGTGTGTGTGTGTGTGTGTGTGTGTGTGTGTGTGTATATGTGTCTGTACGTCTATATATTTACCTGTATGTATATATTCCAGATGTGTGTATGTATATTTGCCTGTATGTCTAAATATCTGTCTTTATGTATGTACAGTATATATGTTCCAGCGTGTCCATATATGTGGTTAATTTTTGGTTTGTGTAGGGAGTCAATAGAGAGTCCCGCACAGGGCGCCATCCAACCTAAGGCCGGCCCTGGCTGTCACCAACCCTAGTCAGAAGGAACTCCGCCGCTGCCTGCGCCGAATGACCTCCTAAGTCACACCAGGCAGAGCGGAGAGTGGTAGCGGTAGGCTACCGCTCACCGCTCTGTTCACAGTGTGGCGCTAAGTACAAGGGGTGGGAGTGTGGCGCTATTTAAAAGGGGTGGGAGTGTGGCGCTATTTAAAAGGGGGGGGGGAGTGTGGCGCTATTTACAAAGGGGCAGCGGGCTGTGTGTGGCACTATCTACAAGGGGGGCTGTGTGGCACTATTTACAAGGGGGGCTGTGTGTGGCGCTATTTATAGGGGGCTGTGTGTGGCGCTATTTACAGGGGGCTGTGTGTGGCCTCTTTAATTTATTTTCTTTTAATGGATTTTTATGTTAATTACATTATAGATCTACATCGCTTGTAAAATGTAGAAATGCTTTTATACTCAAGTTACATTAAAAAAATTGTGAACAAAAAATTACATCTCATTGATTGGTAGGGAAAGAAAACATGGCGAGGGGGAAGGAGATGTCGAGAAATAAGTTGGGGGGGGGGGGGCGCCAATCTGAATCTTTGCCCCGGGTGCAGGAGAACCTAGCTACGCCTCTGTAGTCTGGTTCAGTAGCTACACAATCATGGGGAAGACTGCTGACTTGACAGGATTGTCAAGAGAAGGCCATTCAAGAATCTGGGGGAGATTCACAAGGAGTGGACGGCGGCTGAAGTCAGTGTTTCAAGAGCCTCCACACACAGACGTATACAGGACATGAGCTACAACTGTCGCATTCCTTGAGACAACTTCAGAAGTGTCTTACCTGGGCTAAGGAGAAAAAGGACTGGTCTGTTGCTCAGTGTCCAAAGTCCTGTTTTCAGATGAAAGTAAATTTTGCATTTCATTTGGAAATCTCGGTCCCAGAGTCTGGAGGAAGAGTGGAGAGGCATCAATACAAGTTGCTTGGGGTCCGGTGTGAAGTTTCCACAGTCAGTGATGGTTTGGGGGCCGTGTCATCTGCTGGTTTTGGTCCACTGTGTTACATCAAGTCCAGAGTCAGCGCAGCGTCTAGCAGGACATTTTCGAGCACTTCATGCTTCCCTCTGCTGACAAGCTTTATGGAGATGCTGATTTCATTTTCCAGTAGGACTTGGCACCTGCCCACACTGCCAAAAGTACCAATACCTGGTGTAATAACCACAGTATCACAGTGTCGATTGGCCAGCAAACTCACCTGACCTAAAGCCCATAGAGAATCTACAGGGTATTGTCAAGAGGAAGATGAGACACTAGACCCAACAATGCAGACGAGCTGAAGACTGCTATCAAAGCAACCTGGGCTTCCATAACACCTCAGCAGTGCCACAGGCTGATCGCCCCCATGCCACGCCGCATTGCCAACACCTCAGCAGTGCCACAGGCTGATCGCCTCCATGCCACGCCGCATTGATAACACCTCAGCAGTGCCACAGGCTGATCACCACCATGCCACGCCGTATTGATAACACCTCAGCAGTGCCACAGGCTAATCGCCAACATGCCACGCCGCATTGATGCAGTAATTCATGCAAAAGGAACGCTGACCAAGTATTGAGTGCATATACTGTACATACTTTTCAGTAGGTCAACATTTTGGTAAAAGAAATAATTTTTGAATTTGGGCTTATATAATATTCTAATTTTCTGAGTGACGTAAAGGAACAGTGTCATCACAAATTATTTTTTTATATGTTAAAGATGTTAGTGCTTTATTAAAAACGTTTATATTTATTTGTGAGTTTGTGTTTTACTTTTTCTTATTTTTACACTTTTTCTTCCCTATGGGGGCTGCCATTTTTTGTTCCATTTCTGTATGTGTCGATTAACGACACATACAGACATGGAATACGGCAGCCACAGTCCCATAGGGACTGCGAACGGCTCCCGTCCCATTCACTTGTGTGTACGGCGTCTGTGTGGGAACTGCGCATGCGCCGCTCCCACACAGTCCAATTTGAAATTGGCGCCGTCCGGCGCCATTTTCCTGTGGACCGGAAGTCGCGGCCGGACAGTAATATTACTACTTCCGGTCGCGGCTTCCGGAATTGTGCACTTGGACCAGCGGCAGCAGACGGAGCGGACGGGCCGGAGGGAGCCGCGGCGGCAGGAGCAGGTAAGAGATTTCAATGTATGTTCGTGTTTGTGTGTGTTTACTACTGTATGTAAACCTACTACACTGTGTGTTAGCTCAAAAAATGTCGACACACAGTGTAGGAGGTTACACCGTTCAAACCCCTCGTTTATCCGGGCACTAGCCAGGATAAAGGAGGGGGGGGATGCTGAGAGCTCACTAGAGCGAGGGCTTTTTACCCAATTTTGCAATGCTGCAATTTTGGGAATAGCTACATCTAGTGACCAGAAATGGGAAATATTATAAATTAGAATTAATTTATAATATTTCCTGACTAGAAAAAAAAAATAAAAAAAATTTGAACAATGTTTAATCACCCACACACTCACTACATGTTTAATTTTAAAAAAAAAACAACATGTTTTTCTGGCAACACATTGCCTTTAAATTTTGGGTTTTCATTAACTGTTCCCATAATCATCAACATTACAAGAAAAAAATGCTGGAAACAGATCACTCTGTGTGTAAAGAATCTATATAATATAGAATTTTGAATTTAATTACTGAAATAAATTAACTTTTTGATGATATTCTAATTCATTGAAAAGGACTAGTAATATATATATATATATATATATATGTCAATGCTGCCAAATAAAAGAACTTACTAGTTGCCCAAACCGGATAGTTGAAAGAACTCTGGACAAGATGTGAACTGCTCCATTGAAACATATGCCACCAGCCTAGGAAAATATGAGCCGAGTCAATAAACCTTGTCAACTGTACCTCATAGAAGAAACAAGCAAATGTAAAGCACTAGATCCCCAAGAAGTGTATTCTTTTATGTGTCCCCTGTAATTTTGAGCCCCATAGCAGTCATAAAGGTTTCTGAAGCTGGTACAAATGATTTTATAACTGAGTGGGGGCTTCCCTGTGTTATATTTCTATCCAGCAACGTATAAGAAATTGTACTGCAAAATGAAATGCCTTTAAGGGTTCTTTTACACTGGCAGATTTTTGCTGGTAAACGAGTGCCAATTGATAATATAGCACGTCGATTGGCGTTTAGCTCCACTTACATCAAGCAATCAGTGTACTCTATAGGGACGAAAAAGATTGTTCGTCCCCATACAGTTTGCATCATTGTCGGCAGCACATCCTTTGCTTACATGGAGTGATGTGCTGCATAATTTTTAGTGCCACATAAAAGAAGCGATCAGCTAACAAACGAGCTAAACGCGGGGTTATTTTATATGGCTGATGATTGTGAACGAGCGTTTTGTTACTCCGATCCTCAGGCCGTGTAACAGGGCCCTAACTGTCCTTTTCCTATTGCAGGTTGCAAATTTAAGAATATATGGAAGAGGAACATCTTTGTCTTTCCTTAAGCTCTTAAGGGTTAGTTCACACGAAGCAGATTTGCTAAATTTCTATGACTGAAAATAAATTCCATTCATCTGAATGGAAGTTGCAGAAATCCATGCACCTGCTGCAGAAACAACCACATTCAAATGAACGGAACTATTTTCAGTTGCAGAGATTTCTACAACAAAATCTGCCACAGGTGAAGTTACCCAAAGGCCAGATTTTTCACGTCCGAGTTGCACCCTTGCGTGTCTCGTTTTCACGTATCCCTCATAAACGTGAATCTATCGAGGGATCCATGAAAACGTAAGAAAATAGGAGATTTTCTATTTTTCAATGGACCCTTCACAGTCTGTTGAAACAATGGCCGTGTTAACGGCCCCATTGAAATACATGCGTCCATGTGACGGCCGTTGTTTTAAGGACGTGGTCTGTATTTGGCACTAAGGATGCAGTGTTTTTTTTTTCTTTTTCATCTTTGCATTGGCATATTCCGTGATCTATACCTTTTTTATTTTTTCCTTGACATAGCTGTATGAGAGCTTGTTTTTTTTGCAATGGCGCCACTTAGCTTATTGATTCACTTCTATACATTTTTTGGAGGGGATTGTAAAAACAGCAGTTCCACTTTTTTCCCTAGTTTTTATTTATGCAGTTCACGTGCGGTAGAAAAGTCATGATAATTTTCTTCTATGGGTTGTTCTGAATACGGGGATACCAGAAATTTGTACAGCAAGTATGTATGTATTTAATGTCTTACTACTTTTACACAATAAAAGTTCCTTTATGGAGATAAAAGTGTTTTTACTTTGAACTTTCTTCTTTCGATGAACTTTATTTAACTGTATTTGCTTCCATAATATATTGCAATACAGTAGTATTCCAAAGTATTATGGTTGTCAACGTTACAAACAGGGCCTAGTAGGCACATAGACAGTGAGGACATTGAATGGAGCGGTGGTCGAACATGTGAACTGCCGCTGCATTCAAAGTGTTTGGGAATGACGGAAATAACAGAGTACAGCGCTCGGCTGTTACCGTCATTCTCATAAACCGTGAATGGAGCTGCGAGTGCATGCTCGACCACCGATCCATGCAAGCTCCTCCACACTGCGGACGAGCAATGAGAAGGATCTGGGGATTCATGACCCCCGTTCTCACGATCGGTAGGTGTCCCAGCGGTGGGGCCCCCAGAGATCAGAAAATAATCACCTATCCTGGGGATAGGTGGTAATTTATTATTTGGGAAAAACCCCTTTAACAATATTATTTTAACCCCTTAATGACCGGGCCTGAAAAGGTCTTAAAGGAACAGTGTCATCACAAATTATTTTTTTATGTTAAAGATGTTAGTGCTTTATTAAAAACGTTTATATTCATTTGTGTGTTTGTGTTTTACTTTTTCTTATTTTTACACTTTTTCTTCCCTATGGGGGCTGCCATTTTTTGTTCCATTTCTGTCTGTGTCGATTAACGACACATACAGACATGGAATACGGCAGCCACAGTCCCATAGGGACTGCGAACGGCTCCCGTCCCATTGACTTCAGTGTACGGCGTCTGTGTGGGAACTGCGCATGCGCCGCTCCCACACAGTCCAATTCGAAATTGGCGCCGTCCGGCGCCATTTTCCTGTGGACCGGAAGTCGCGGCCGGACAGTAATATTACTACTTCCGGTCGCGGCTTCCGGATTTGTGCACTTGGACCAGCGGCAGCAAACGGAGCGGACGGGCGGGAGGGAGCCGCGGCGGCAGGAGCAGGTAAGAGATTTCAATGTATGTTCGTGTTTGTGTGTGTTTACTACTGTATGTAAACCTACTACACTGTGTGTTAGCTCAAAAAATGGCGACACACAGTGTAGGAGGTTACACCGTTCAAACCCCTCGTTTATCACGGCACTAGCCAGGATAAAGGAGGGGGGGATGCTGAGAGCTCACTAGAGCGAGGGATTTTAACCCAATGTTGCAATGCTGCAATTTTGGGAATAGCTCCATCTAGTGACCAAAAATGGGTAGTATTATAAATTAGAATTAATTTATAATATTTCCTGACTCGTGAAAAAAATAAAAAAAATTTGAACAATGTTTAATCACCTACACACTAAATGTTTAATTTAAAAAAAACAACATGTTTTTCTGGCAACACATTCCCTTTAATGACCAGCTACATTTTTCAGTTTTTACCTCTCTGCATTTCAGCAGCCATAACTTATTAGTTTTTTCATTGACATATCTGTATGATGCCTTGTTTTATGCGGGAGAAATTGTATTATTTTTTTTCATAGTTTGGAGGTAGGAAAAAATATTTTACGCCGTAAATATAAGAAAAAGCAATTCTCGGCATAGCTTTTCTTGTTTATTTTTTATCCTGTTCACGTTTCATGCTAAATAACCCGTTCGATTAATTGTTCAGGTTATTATGGTCGTTTTGATACCTAATATGTGTAGGTTTTTTGTTTTTATTTAGTGTAGGGGCAATAAAATATATATTTTATGCAAAATAATGACTTTTTTTTTTGGTCTCTTTTTTTAATCCCATTAAGGGATAACTTTATTTATAACTTTATTTTTTACTTGTAATGTATTACCATACTCCTGTATGCTAATACATCATACTGTGTAACCATGAACAGCAGGCTTACTGAACAGACAGCCCTGTGGTCCTTTGTAGGACAGCAGAGGAATTCCCCGATGTTTGATCACGTCACTGGGTTTCCGATGACGAGATCAAAGCGGGGAGTTCCCTTTGATCTTGCAGCGGTCACGGACCACAGCGATCAAAGGGTTAAACAGCTGGGGGGAAAATGTTTTCCGACCCCAGCTGTATTCAGCAGGCTGTTCTAAGATCAGGAACTGTTAATTACAGCTCCTGCTTACAGGATGAGCGCTCACAGGTACGCTCATCAGCCTCTTCTACAGTGACGCCAAAAGACATCGCTGTAGACTGAGGACCTGCACCACCTGCCGGCAAAAGACGGTGGGTGGTCGTTAAGGGGTTAATGTACTTACCAAAATATTTGGCTGGAAGCAGTTGCATGAGTTGGTCTTATTGATAAACATCTGATAACATCTCTCACACCTATGGATAACATGAAACAATTATGATAAAATAAAGAACATTGAACAGATACATGAATTACAGACCTCCTTGAAGGCCATGCATCACTGTGTTCCTGCATATAGAGGTATAAGGGAATGTCAGTGGCTGTATTTCTGTTTAAATACTTTGTTTTAGAGTTCGAGGTAATTCACACAGCGTTTTTTTTTTTTGTGGAAACTGCAACGGAATCAGCGCCAAAAAAATGGCACAAATCGCCACTTAATGATTTCAAAGAGAGGCAAATGCAATTTTTTTCCCAGGTGGCTTTTGGCCACTAGTGGGAAAAAAAAAAGTGGCATGCACTTTCTGTGAGCGGTTTCGGGCTCTGACCTCCCATTGAAATCAATGAGAGACAGAAAAACCTGCGCCTCTAGTTTGATTTTTTAGATTTAGGTAATTTACCGGGTCTTTGACCGTTGTTTTTGCATTAGATTTCATACGGTTACAAAAAACGGCACAAAACGCAGGAAAAAAAGCTTAAAAAAAATGCTGCCATTTAAAAATCTGCCTCAAAATTCCTAATGGAATTCTGGGACTGAATTTTCCTGCGTGAACTACCCCTTGGGGCAACATGCACATTGCGGATATGCTTTGGGCCCATACCGCATGCCTCTGATTTTATACCACATGGAGATTTTTCTGGCCATATCGGATTTCTTGCAATTTTTGCAAGGTCGCTTATAACTTATTTCCCTCGGAGGCAAATATTAAAATTGCTGCATAATTCACGGTAATGCTGTGATTTTACCACAACTCACGGGTAAAGCCAGGAAGCCCTAATCTAATCTGTGGTGGTCTTGGGCAGTAAAGTGGTTAATGAATACATCCCTGGTAGTCTAGGGTGGTGAAATAGTGTCTGTGTCATTTTACTTTATGTATTTTAATGTATGTGCTGATGAATTTTATAATATATTATAGGTATCCGAATTCCCTTTTTTTCACGTAGCCAGTTACATGATAAATTTGTCTGCTCCCAGTCACCACTAGGGGACCGCACGGCGTATGGATTTAGGAGAACATACCGGATCCCAGAAGCATCTGGCCATGTAAAAGATGGCTCAGATCCATCGCAGTCGACACACTCAGCTTCACGCAGCAAGGTCCCATTTACGTCTCTTTCCACTAAACAAAATAAATGAGAAGATAGAACTGAAATTCTAAACAAACACTTCACGGAAATTAATTGAGGGTTCAGGTTTTGATTGCTAGATCAAAGGACATTATGAACATCGATCTTTTTTATGAGAAGGATCTTATCGTCGGAACTGGACGTGTATGAGCAGCGTTATTCAGGCCACACAGTATTATAAGTGCAGGAAAAAAGAGAGGAATGATCCAGCGCTGTGTAGGTTTAAAAAGGGATGTTCTGTTCACTTTTATTGAAGACAAATAGTATTAAAAATAGAACAGAGACGCAGTCTCAAGGTGGTAAGTGATGCGGGCAAGTGCCCGGGCTTACGCGTTTCGAACACGTGCAGTGTTCTTATTCATGGCAAAAGAAAATGTCATTTTCTTTTGCCATGAATAAGAACAATTGGGCTTGTTCAGCTTGAAAAAAAGACGACTAAGAGGTGATGCTATTAACATGTATAAGTATATGTAGGGTCAATACAAAGAACTAGCACATAATCTGTTCTTGCCAGGACTTTACTAAGGACCATGGGACATTCACTTGTGTGGAAGACGTTTCAGACATCAATACAGGAAAGGGTTCTTTACAGTTAGAGTAGTCAAACTATAGAATGCCCTATCCCAAGAGGTAGTCATGGCAGATAATATGTCAGCATTTAAATAAAAGGACTACATGTTTATTTAATGACTTAAGGCAATAAGGGTTATAAACTAATTGACTGAGAAAGGTTGAACTTTATGGACCTGTGTCTTTCTTCACCCTACGTAACTATGTAACTTACCCAGAATCTTTCCAGAAGAGCACTGACAGTTGCCGTATAAAGTTATTCCATGAGGACATTTAATACAATTCCACCCATCGGATGTAACGCCCTGAAACAATATCAATTCATACAATAGATCACCAACTGTAAGAGATGGAAGATGTAGTCTATGTTCAAATCAATCTACTTTGCAATCAAGTCAAATACCCACCAAGTTGTCAGGACATTTCTGGCAGCTGACAATGTGGTCATTCTTGGAAAGAAGTTTATACCCAGGGAGACACGCACATGAAATGCCTGAAGAAAAAAACGTGTTACTTTATGTCACAAATTAATAATTCTCAGCTGCGTTTCCCATTTGTTGAAAGTTTCCTTCTAGTTTGAGGGTATGTTCACACGCTAAAATAAAAACGGCTGTAAAATACGGAGCTGTTTTTAAGGGAAAACGGCCTCCGAATTTCAAACGCTTTTTTGGAGCTGTTTTTCTATTGACACAATGAAAAAGAGCTCCAAAAACAGCTCCAAATTTGACATGCTCCTTTTTACGGTGCGTTTTTTTACTCGTTGTTTTTTCAGACGGCCACGTAAAAAAACGCCCCGTCTGAACGAAACGCCATTTTTCCCATTGCAATCAATGGGCAGATGTTTGTAGGCGTTCAGCTTCAGTTTTTTCAGGTGTTTTTCTAAGGATTTATCCCCAAAAAACGTCTGAAAACAAAGTGTACGAACATACCCTGAGGGTATGTTCACATGCAGTGACCAAAAACGTCTGAAAATACGGAGCTGTTTTCAGGCGAAAACAGCTCCTGATTTTCAGACATTTTGTGTAACAACTCGTGTTTTTCGCGGCGTATTTTACGGACGTTTTTGGAGCTGTTTTTCAATGGAGTCTATGAAAAACGGCTCCAAAAACGTCCCAAGAAGTGACATGCACTTCTTTTTTGCGGGTGTCTTTTTACGCGCCGTATTTTGACAGCGACATGTAAAATGACACCTCGTTGGAACAGAGCACCGTAAAACCCATTGAAAGCAATGGGCAGATGTTTGTAGGCGTAATGGACTGTTTTTTCAGGCGTAATTCGAGGCGTAAAACGCCAGAAAACATTGCGCGTGAACATACCCTAAGTATAAAACTTGCTCTTTGTCAGCAATATCCACATGATCCTCCAGAACTTAACCTGGAGCATCTTTTCTTAGAACTGTGCAGTCATTCCTCTGTTATTCCCCCTAGAAATGTATAAATAAACAGTGAGCAGCGATTTCTGTGTCAGACTAAATAAGGGACACACTCCCAACTGGTAAAACACAGTTTTCAATTTATTCATAAATTTGTAGGAGGAAAAGTACAACGCAGAGTTCTAAGAAAAGACACTCCAGACACAAAAATAAATAAATACACGTATATGGTATCGGTGCGATCCTAACAACCCAAACAATAAGTTAACATTTTATTTAAACCGCATGGTAATAAAAAAAAAATACAAAAATGGTACCAATGAGGGGGGGGGGGGGGGGGAGAAAGGCTCTTGGAATGCAGCGAACACAATATTTTTGTTTAAAAGTGTTTTTTGTGTGTAAAAGCAGTAAAACATTAAAAAAAAATACATATTTGGTATCACCGTAATCATACAGACCCATAGAATAATAGTTGTCAAGGGTCAACATAGGCTAACAGAACAAAACATCCATTTATGTGTATCTCAAAATACTACTGTGTCCTGTATACCCGGCCCTGTGATGTATGTATATGTGTGTGTGGGAATCCTCGTGTATAAACAGTAATGTTAACAAGGTGGAGCCCATAATAACCAATCAGATTCCTGCTTTCATTTTTCCCGCGCAGGTTAAACAACTAAAACAATGTTCTGATTGGTTGCTATGGGCTACACCGGCCTCCTTGTTTATATATGAGCCCCAGGCCTGTGTGTAGCAGGGGAGCTGTTCATGGTCTGTACCGTCCTGGCTGGGCTTCTGTGTGTCCGGGCACTGTATGCAGGAGAGGTTTCCCGGGTGGTAGTACTGCTGCGCCGTGCAGTCCTGAGGACGCTGCAGCGGGATGGAATAACCGAGGCCGGAGCACGGCAGGAAAACCGCGGCTACGTACAAACACTGCAGCAGCCTGAGGCCTCGGTACCGGGAGCCTGGGATGAGCCGCTTCCCCGTGTCCATGATACAACAGACCGCGAACCCTGAGCTGAGGAGGACGAGGGGATAATTGCGGACATGGAGGAGGAGGGGATAAGTGGGGACATGCAGGAGGAGGGGGGAAGGATGGAGGGCGCGCTGCTTAGTGCAGGCAGTGGCAGGTCTGTAGTGTTTGCAGCCTCAGGGTGTGCAGTGGCGATGTGAGGACATGGCGGTTCTGTGCTGTTAGGGGGGGCTGGACATAGACTATGAGAAGGATTTATAAAACTAGTGGAAATTAAATGTGAGTTCCCTACACCTTCCAATCAGGTTGCAGCTTTCATTATCCAAAGGGCCTCTGAGAATTAAGAACAGGATTTTGATTGGTTGCTGCGGAAACGTCTTTACATTTGCACTATCTTCTATAACTCTGCTTCACTTCACCCCTAGATTTTTCTGCCTGCAAAAAACAGTGTGAACAGGGCCTTAAGGCCCTTTTACACGTGCCAATGATCAGGCAAACGAGTGTTTATATGAACACTCGTTCCTGATTGCCATGTGTAAACAGGGAAACGCTCGTTCATCGGCTGATCGCATCTCTTATGCAGCAATAAATATGACCGTCAGCAGCACATCTCTGTGTAAACAGGGAGACATGATGGAAATATATGGGGATGAGCGATCGTAGTTCTAATAACCAGTCATTTCTCCTTGTGTAAGAAGTAAATGATCTGCCTTTTATCGGCGCTCTTTTTCATGGACCGTATTATATCGATTTGGGCACTGGCCCGTTCTGCTGGATTCACAGGTTTTGCTACAACACTTTTTTTGCCTTTTCTTTTACAAACTGCAGCATGCTCTGGTTCTGGTGTTTTTTTTCCCATAAGCTTCTCTATAGGAATTGAGAAATATCAGAAAAAAACCGTAGGTATTAAAATAAAAAAACACCACAAAAGCGCTTGAAATTCATGGGATGTTACAAATGTTTAAAAACCCTGAAAAGAATCGTGTGTGACGGAGGTCTTGGGTGGATATTGTCTTTGTCCTACAAGGGGCGGATCATGAGAATCAAGACCTGTCTACATGGACAGACCTACAGCTGTATTGGACTCCAGATCAAAAGTACAGCATAAGTTCTGTCAGTATCAGATACCAAAACTAAAAAAAATAAAATAAAAATGTGACGGTACGTGGCGCTCGGGACGCTGATGAATGGAGCTCCTATGACATGCTCAAGATGCACAGAGCACTCTCCTGGACACTTCGAGCCTCCGTTGGTCACCATTTGGATTCTTTGCGTGACAGATCCATTAGTGCCACGGCTTCTGTTATAAACTGAAGCAATGACGCTACCTGCCTGGAACTTTGAGGGTGACCTCATTCTGTTCCTCCAAATAGGATTCTCCAAAAAACATTTTTTCCCCTTTAGGACCGGCAGCTTCCCAGTAGAGCAGGAAATCATCTCTGTATTGCTGACTTTTGTATTTTTCTGCTATAAGGGAGAATGGATTCTAGCAGAAGAGATGAAATACTTTTACAAACAGCCTATATTCTTATATGTGGATACCTCATGGACCGAGGCAGTAACCAGCCTAGTTCGTCATACTTCTTTTACAACGTTTCACAATGATACACTTGGCCATATGTACAATAATGTCAACAACTTTCACATTTTATGGAGTCTGTCACCAAACACTGGCCAATAAAAGTAGCAGCACAGTAAGGCCCCATGCACACGACCTTAAAACCGCCTGTAATTACAGTCTGTAATTATGGGCCTATTCATTTCTATGCCCGCCAGTCACCTTCCCGTATATCTACGGGAGGGTGTCCATGCGGTAGAAACCAGCCGAAAAAAATAGGACATGTCCTATTTTTTTAATTTTACGGACCGTGCTCCTATACTTTCTAATGGGAGCACGGCCCGTAAAAAAGTCCGGCTCTCTGCTGCCGGCCGTGCCCGTAGTTACAGGCATGGTCGTGTGCATGAAGCCTAAGATAGTGTAGCTTCACCTGAATATAATGCTGTATTTCTTTTTCAGATGTGTCTCCCCGTTACAGCGATAACATTTTATTCTTCATATGCAATTGAGCTTTATGGAGCAACGAGCGCTTCACTGTTGCAGAAATATAAGTTTATTCTTAATATGCAAATGAGCTGTTTGGAGTAACGAGGACGCTACCGTTGCTCCAAATAGCTCTACCTTCTCTCCCCCGGTCCGTCCCTTCCTCTGATTGACGGGGCCAGGCAGCGTAGAAGACGTGCTCATGCCCGGCCCTGTATTCTCCTGAGCGCGCCTCTGCTCCTGAATCATGGAGTTTAAGAAATTGGGAATGTTTTGTAAGTTACCGTGGATGAGGCCGGTTTTACACATGCGTAATAGGGATCTAGGATGCAGCTAGTTTAAACCATTGGACTTCTTTTCAGGGCGGGATTTGCAGCCTCACTTGTGTGAACCTGGCCATAAGTTTAAAAACTTCTTTAACCCCTTCCCGACATCCGCCGTATATATACTGCGCTGCCAGGACGAAGTTCCCGCAAACCACGGTACCATTACGTCTCAGTGATAGTGCGGGCTCAGAAGCGAAGCCTCCAATATCACTGACGGGTGTCAGCTGTATATTATAGCTGACACCCTCAGGTAATGGCCAGGGCCCAAGCTATTCTCCGATCCAACCGATTAACCCCTCAGATGCTGCGCTTAATAGAGAGCGCGCAATCGCTGAGTTGCTATGGCAACCGAAGGCCAAATAATGGCCTCTGTGTCTGCCTTGTACAGAAGCCGATGAGGAACTGCCGGAGCGGCTTGCGGTCAGTGAATAACTGACAGCTCTAATACACTTACACTACGTATATAGTGCAGTGTATTAGAATAGCGATTGGGGCTTCAGGCCTTCAAGTCCCCCTGTGGAACAAATTAAAAAAGTACAAATAAGTTAATAAAAATGTTGTAAAAAAATACAAGTTTCAAGTAAAAAAAAAAGTCAAACTGCCTTTTTTCACAGAAGTCTTTTATAATTGGAAAAAACGTAAAAAATAAATAAAACTATACATAATTGGTATCGCCACATCCTTAAAGAGGCTCTGTCACCAGATTTTGCAACCCCTATCTGCTATTGCAGCAGATCGGCGCTGCAATGTAGATTACAGTAACTTTTTTATTTTTAAAAAACGAGCATTTTTGGCCAAGTTATGACCATTTTTGTAGTTATGCAAATGAGGCTTGCAAAAGTCCAAGTGGGTGTGTTTAAAAGTCCAAGTGGGCGTGTATTATGTGCGTACATCGGGGCGTGTTTACTACTTTTACTAGCTGGGCGCTCTGACGAGAAGTATCATCCACTTCTCTTCAGAACGCCCAGCTTCTGGCAGTGCAGACACAGCCGTGTTCTCGAGAGATCACGCTTTGTCGTCACTCACAGGTCCTGCATCGTGTCAGACGGGCGAGGACACCGGCACCAGAGGCTACATTTGATTCTGCAGCAGCATCGGCGTTTGCAGGTAAGTCGATGTAGCTACTTACCTGCAAACGCTGATGCTGCTGCAGAATCAACTGTAGCCTCTGGTGCCAATGTGTCCTCGCTCGTCTGACACGATGCAGGACCTGTGAGTGACGTCACAGCGTGATCTGGCAGAAGCTGGGCTTTCTGAAGAGAAGAGGATGTTACTTCTCATCAGAGCGCCCAGCTAGTAAAAGTATTAAAAACGCCCCGATGTACGCACATAATACATGCCCACTTGGACTTTTACTTTTAAACACACCCACTTGGACTTTTGCAAGCCTCATTTGCATAACTACAAAAATGGTCATAACGTAGCCAAAAATGCTCGTTTTTTAAAAATAAAAACGTTACTGTAATCTACATTGCAGCGCCGATCTGCTGCAATAGCAGATAGGGGTTGCAAAATCTGGTGACAGAGCCTCTTTAATGACCCAAACTATACAACTATTATGTAATTTATCCCATACGGTGAACGCCGTAAAAAAAATAAAAATGGAAAAACACCAGGATCCCCGTTTTTAGGTCACATCTCCCAAAAAATGGCACAAAGTGATCAAAAAGTCACATTTACTCCAAAATAGTACCAATAAAAACAACAACAACCCGTCCCGCAAAATAATAATCCCTGACACAGCTTTGTCCACACAAATAAAAAAATGTATGTGTCTTTTTTTTTTTTTTTAAATAAAGTGATTTTATTGTGCAAAAGCTGCAGTACATGAAAAAAAAAAACGATGTAAATTCGGTATTGCCGTAATCATATCGACCCGCAGAATAAAGTTAACGTGTAATTTATGGCGCACGGTGAATGCCAAAAAAAAACCCTAATAAAAAACTATTCCAGAATTGCATGTTTTTGGTAATTTCCTCTTCAAAAAAATGAATTAAAAAGTGATCAAAAAGTCGTATGTGTCCCAAAATGGTACCGATAAAATCTACAGCCCGTCTCGCAAAAAACAAACCCGCACACCGCTCAATCAACTGAAAAATCAAAAAGCTATGGCACTAGTAATGCGGTGATGAAAAAACATCCCGATGCAGGGGGAGATTCCTTCAGTTTCAGGGCCATAGTATTTAGGTACCAGGAAGGGAAGGGACATCGTACATCCGCTGGAAACAAGGGCGCCCGTATTATACCAGGGCAACACTTTCCTGGCAAAATTTCCCAAACTACGAGGGAGAAAAAGTCCCCAAAAGGTGCAGAGCGTTACAAAAGGGGGATAAGAAAGAAAACCGTTTATCAGTGCGACAGTGGCCTGCGTATAACGGATCGCTTCACAGCGTAGCACACATCTATGGAGAATTGTATTATTTACCCCATTATTATACCCTCTTATCATGCCCTGATGTACTCCGCACAGATTACATATACCCTGATATACTCCCCACAGATTACATATCCCCCACATTATAAACTATTAAATACTATTAAGGGTATGTTCACATGGCTTATTTTTGCCCCGAAAAACAGCTAAAAATACAGAGGCTGAACGCCTCCAAACATCTGCCCATTGATTTCAATAGCAAAAATAGCGTTTCGTTCCCACGGGGCGTTTTTTTACACGGCCGTTTGTAGATGGGGAATATTACTGCATAAAATATTATGGAGATCAACCTATGCATATAAAAGAGTGCAATAAAGACACAACAATTATATATATATAAAAATATCTTTATTATGACTCTTAATAATATAATAAAATAAGCCACACTGGGGATACTGTTGGAAACATCACGGGGACATAATCAGATGAATAATTATTGCATAAATGTAGTAGCAAAGAGATGACATACTAATACATATAACAATAAAGTGCAATAGTGCATGAACAACGTATTACACCATAGTCTCAGCCACAGAAAAAATTACAGACCTATTTCTTACCCCAGATAATGGTGGCCAACCCGGACGTACATTTCGGCACAAGCCTTCGTCGGGGTCTTAGTAGTCTTTGTTCACGATACGGTGCATCTCTTTATTGGAATTTGGTCTGATACAATAAAATAAAGGGACTCATAAAGAGATCACATGGTGCAGGTTTCCCGTAAGTGTTAATGTGACATTTATAGGTAATAATATAATATTAAGTTATGTGCAACATATTGATCACTTTTTTTATTAAATTTTTTTGGAGGCAAGGGGACTAAAATTAAGTCAATCAGCCATTGTTTTTTTTATTTATTTTTTATACGTTTACAGTGCGGTATAAATAAAAATGTTATAGTACAGGTTGTTCCGAACGCAACGATACCAATTATGTATAATATGCTTCCACACATGGCAGACCAGGAGGCAATTATCAGGCTTCCCTGTTGCCATAGCAACGCCAGCACCGCACAATTTATTGAAAGCAGCATCTAAGGGGTTAAACGGTCGGGCTCAGAGGTAACGCCAATCTAGGCTGTTGCAGCGGGATGTTGGCTGTATATTACAGCAGGCACCCGTTGTAGACCACGCGCGGGCACAGCTCCTGTGACCGTGCCATCCAATGGACGTAACTATACGCCTATAATGTACCATTAAAATGGACGTACAGTTATGTCCATTTGTGGGAAGGAGTTAAAGAGAGTCGGTTACCAGAAATTGGCCTACAAAGCAACAGTACACTAATATAGTGTAGCCTCACTTGAATATAACGCTGTTTTCATTTCTCAGATGCGTGGCCCCGTTACAGCGATAGCATTTTATTTTCATATGCAATTGAGAATTATGGAGGAACGAGGGCTTCACCGTTGCTCGAAACAGCTCTATCTTCTATCCCCAGTCTGTCCCTCCCTTCTTTGATTGACAGGGCCAGGCAGTGTAGAAGCCGTGATTACGCCTGGCCCCGCATTTCCCTGAGCGCGCCGCTCCTCGGCTTCTGAATCGGCACAGTACAGCACTGGAGTTTCACTGGTTAAATGGGCTCTACTGCGCATGCACTGATTACGTCACTCTGCACCCGGGTGAAGTGTGACGTAATCAGCGCAGTCGAGCCGATTAGACAGGTAAAACCTCAGTACTGTATTGCGCATGCGCCGATTCAGAAGCCAGGGCACGCTCGGGGGAATGCAGGACCAAGCGTGATCCTGGCTTCTACACTGCCTGGCGCTGTCAATCAAAGGAGGGAAGGGAGGGACAGACTGGGGATAGAAGGTAGAGCAGTTTGGAGCAACGGTGACGCCCTTGTTGCTCCAATAAAGTTAAAAATGAAAAACAGTGTTCTATTCAGGTGAGGCTACACTATATCATTGTACCTCTGCTTTGATAGGCCAATTTCTGGTGACAGACTCCCATTAAGAACCTCTTCATACAAAGATTTTTGTTTTGTGTTTCTAAAACGCACTATTCTATAGAAAAGCACATACAGTATATCCATCAATGTAACTTTTCTATTCACTCCAAGCTAACATCTGCATGTTTCATTTTGTCACTTAATGGAAAAAAATGCAAAAATAAACCCAGACTAAAAGTCAACCGTGGAATTATCATTCACAGCCATGACGTTCGTGAAGCTTAACCCCTTCCCGCTTTGGCCTTCCTGACAGAGCCTTATGTTTCAAATCTGACATATTTCACTTTATGTGGTAATAACTTCGGAATGCTTTTGCCTGTCCAAGAGATTCTGAGACTGTTTTCTCGTGACACATTGCACTTTATGCTACATTTAAATGTATCTGCTTGTAAGACAGGCAGGAATACCACACAAAATTGTTGCTAATTAACATCCCCCATATGTCTACTTTAGATTGGCATCGTTTTTTGAACATCCTTTTCTTTTTCTAGGACGTTACAAGTCTTAGAACTTTAGAAACAATTTCTCAGATTTTCAAGAAAATTTCAAAAGGCTATTTTTACAGGGGCCAGTTCAGTTGTGATATGGCTTTGAGGGCCTTATATATTAGAAACCCCCAATAAGACACCCCATTTTAAAAACTTCACCCCTCAAAGTATTCAAAATAGCATTTAGAAAGTTTCTTAACCCTTTAGACGTTTCACAGGAATTAAAGCAATGTAGAGGTGAAATTTACAAATGTCATTTTTTGTTTTGCAGAAAATTCATTTTTAATCAATTTTTTTGTAACACAAACTTTTACCAGAGAAACGCAACTAAATATTTATTGCCCAGGTTCTGCCGTTTTAGGAAATATCCCACATGTGGCCCTAAAATGCTTATAGACTGAAGCACCGGCCTCAGAAGCAAAGGAACACATAGTGAATTTTGGGCCTCCTTTTTATTAGAATATATTTTAGGCACCATGTCAGGTTTGAAGGGGTTTCGCGGTGCCAAAGCAGTGGAAATCCCCCAAAAGTGACCCCATTTGGGAAACTAAACTCCTCAAAGAAATTATCTAGGGGTGTAGTGAGCATTTTGACCCCACAGGTTTTTTGCAGAAATTATTGGAAGTAGGCCGTAAAAATGAAAATCTACATTTTTTTCAAAGAAAATGTAGGTTTAGCTATATTTTTCTCATTTCCACAAAGACTTAAAGAGACTCTGTCACCACATTATAAGTGCCCTGTCTCCTACATAAGGAGATCGGCGCTGTAATGTAGGTGACAGTAATGCTTTTTATTTTAAAAAACGATCTTTTTTCACAACGTTAGGAGCGATTTTGGTTTATGCTAATGAGCTTTCTTAATGCCCAAGTGGGCGTATTTTTACTTTCGACCAAGTGGGCGTTGTACAGAGGAGTGCATGACGCTGACCAATCGGCATCATGCACTCCTCTACATTCATTTACACTGCACTAGCGATATAGTTATATCACTATGTGCAGCTACATACACAAGCCCTAACATTACTAGTGTCCTGATAATGAATACACATGACCATCCAGCCTGGACGTCATGTGTACTCAGAATCCTGACACTTCTGAATCTTTTTTGAGAGATTCCGGCAAGTGAAACCAAATCTCTCCTCATTAGCATAAATCAAAATCGCTCCTAACGTTGTGAAAATAGATCGTTTTTTTAAATAAAAAGCATTACTGTCACCTACATTACAGCACCCATCTCCTTATGTAGGAGATAGGGCACTTATAATGTGGTGACAGAGCCTCTTTAAGGAGAAAAAGCACCACAAAATGTGTAAAGCAATTTCTCCCGAGTAAAACAATACCCTACACGTGGTCATAAACGGCTGTTTGGACACACGGCAGGGCTTTGAAGGGAAAGAGCACCATTTGGCTTTTGGAGCTCAAATTTAGCAGGAATGGTTTGCGGAGGCCATTTTGCATTTGCAAAGCCACTGAGGGGTCAACAGTGGAAACCCCCCACAAGTGACCCCATTTTGGAAACTAGGCCCTTTGAGGAAATTATCTAGGGGTATAGTGAGCATTTTGACCCCACAGGTTTTTGGCAGAAATTATTGGAAGTAGGCCGTGGAAATGAAAATCTAATTTTTTTTCAAACAAAATGTAGGTTTAGCTAATGATTTCTCTTTTCCACAAGGACTAAATGAGAAAAAGCACCAAAAAATGTGTAAAGCAATTTCTCCCGAATAAAACAATACCCCACATGTGGTCATAAACGGCTATTCGGACACACAGCAGGGTTAGAAGTGGCTTAGAAGTGAAAGAGCGCCCTTTGGTTTTTGGAGCACAAATTTAGAAGGAATGGTTTGCGGAGGCTAAGTCACATTTTCAAAACAGTGAAAACGCCCAAAAAGTGACTCCATTTAGGAAACTACACCCCGTGTGGAATTCATCTAGGGGTGTAGTGAGCATTTTGACCCCATAAGTGTTTCATACAGGGGCGTAGCTAGAGGCTCATGGGCCCCGATGCAAAAATTCTTACTGGGCCCCCCCCCGCAAACTTCTCATGGCCGACGGTCCGCTTTCAGCTGCATCGCTGGGTCTCCTAAGTGACCCAACAATGCAGCACTAGCAGCCGGGGGTGTCACTAAGGCTGGGTTCACACACACTATTTACGGACGTAATTCGGGCGTTTTAGCATTGAATTACGTCCGAAAATGCGGCTCAAAAGCGTCGGCAAACATCTGCCCATTCATTTGAATGGGTCTTACGATGTTCTGTGGCGACGGTCATTTTTTTTTACGCGTCGCTGTCAAAAGGCGGCGCGTAAAAAAGTGCCTGTCACTTCTTCAGACGTAAATGGAGCCGTTTTCCATGGACTCCATGGAAAACCAGCTTCAGTTACTTCCGTAATGGACGCAGCAAAAGACGCCTGCACATGCCATTACGGCTGAAATTACGGTGCTGTTTTCTCCTGAAAACAGCACCGTAATTTCAGCCGTAACGGACTCTGCCGTGTGAACATACCCTCAGGGCTTAAAATGTCCAGGAAATAGCCCCAATACATATGTGTCCGCCCCCAAAAAAAGTGTGTATATGAGACAGCATAGCATATCTATAGCACTACGACCCTATAAACTATGGATAGGATTAGATACAGTGGCTGAGCAGACAGTATCACACATGATAGGATTAGGTACAGTGGCTCAGAAGGCAGTATCACACATGATAGGATTAGATACACAGCTCAGCAGACATTATCACACATGATAGGATTAGATACAGTGGCCCAGCAGACAGTATCACACATGATAGGATTAGATACAGTGGCTCAGCAGACAGTACCACACATGATAGGATTAGATACAGTGGCTCAGCAGACAGTACCACACATGATAGGATTAGATACAGTGGCTCAGCAGACAGTATCACACATGATAGGATTAGATACAGTGGCTCAGCAGACAGTACCACACATGATAGGATTAGATACAGTGGCTCAGCAGACAGTATCACACATGATAGGATTAGATACAGTGGCTCAGCAGACAGTATCACACATGATCGGATTAGATATAGGGCCCAGCAGACAGTATCATACATGATTGGATTAGATACACAGCTCAGCAGACTGTATCACACATGATAGGATTAGATACAGGGCCCAGCTCGCTGACATTGCGTCTCCAGCGCTGGACCCAGGATAGGTAAGAATAATAATTTTGCTTCTTTATGTGTTACTGATTATTTTTGTGTTTGTGTTTTTTTACAGGTTCGGTTGTTGGACTTCGGATTTGAGGACTTCAATGACGGCGTTTTTTTTATTCTCAATAAAATGGTTAATGAGGGTTGTGTGTGTTTTTTTTATTTCAATAAAATATTTTTTCTATGTGCTTGTATCTTTTTAAACTTTATTATCACCGCCTTAGTAATGGCCGCTGGCTGATTGACAACCTCCATTACTAAGGCGAGGCTTAATGTTAGCCGGTGCAGAGGCTAACACTAACCCCCATTATTACCCCGGTACCCACCGCCACCAGGGGTACTGGGAAGAGCCGGGTACAAACCAGTACCCGACCATCTGTAGTGACGGGCAGGCACCGGGGTGGCCGCAGGCTGGTAGTATTAGGCTGGGGAAGGCCAAAAACAGTGGCCCTTCCCACCCTTGTAATGCTGCCTGCTGCTGCTGTGTTGTATCTGGCTGGTTATGAAAATTGTGGGGGACCCCACATCGTTCTTTCCAATTATTTTTTTTATTTTTTAAATGACGTGGGGTTTCCCCCATTTTCATAACCAGCCAGATACAATAAAGCAGCAGCAGGCAGCATTACCAGGGTGGGAAGGGCCACTGTTTTTGGCCTTTCCCCTCCTGATAATACCAGCCTGCGGCCACCCCAGTGGCCGACCATCACTACAGATGGTCAGGTACTGGATCGTACCCGGCTCTTCCCGGCACCCCTGGTGGCGGTGGGTACCGGGGTAATAAAGGGGGTTAGTGTTAGCATCTGCATCCGCTAACACTAAGCCCCGCCTTAGCAATGGATGCTGTCAATCAGCCGGCGGCCATTACTAAGGCGGTAGTAATATAGTTTAAAAAAAAAACACAGACATAGAAAAAATATTTTATTGAAATAAAAAAAAAAAAACACAGCCCTCATTAACCATTTTATTAATAAAAAAAAAAGCTGTCATCGAAGTAGTCCTGGAATCCGCCGTAGTCCAACGACCGAACCTGTAAGAAAACACACAAAAAATGATTAGTAACACATGTGTTAGGGTATGTGCACACACACTAATTACGTCCGTAATTGACGGACGTATTTCGGCCGCAAGTAGTGGACCAAACACAGTGCAGGGAGCCGGGCTCCTAGCATTATAGTTATGTACGACGCTAGGAGTCCCTGCCTCGCTGCCGGACAACTGTCCCGTACTGAAAACATGTTTACAGTATGGGACAGTTGTCCTGCAGCGAGGCAGGGACTTCTAGCATCGTACATAACTATGATGCTAGGAGCCCGGCTCCCTGCACTGTGTTCGGTCCGGTACTTGCGGCCGAAATACGTCCGTCAATTACGGACGTAATTAGTGTCTGTGCACATACCCTAAGGCTTAGATACAGGGCCCATGTGTGATACTGTCTGTGGGACCCTGTATCTAAGCCTACCACAAGGTAGGCTTAGATACAGGGTCCAGCAGACAGTAATCTTATACAGTATAAGATTACTGTGTGCTGGGGCCCTGTATCTAAACCTACAGTGTGGTAGGCTTAGATACAGGGCCCAGCAGACAGGATCACGCATGGGCCATGTATCTAAGCCTACCATGTGATTGGCTTAGATACAGGGCCCAGCAGACAGGATCACATAATCTGTGATCCTGTCTCATGGGCCCCCTAAGCCTGATACATCGTAGGCTTAGGGGTTGTGCAGTCCCTAAACATTGATGGCCTATCCACAGGATAGGCCATCAATAGCTGATGTGTCGGGGTCCGTCTCCCGGGACCCGCAAATCAGCTGTTTTGAAGGGGCCGCAGCACTCGTACGAGAGCTGCTTCCCCTTCATTTCACTACTCGCTCACACTGTGAATCGCCGACACCGATTCACAGTGTGACCGGAATGAAGTGACCGGAATGAAGTAACCGGAATGAAGGGCAGCAGCTCTCGTACGAGTGCTGCGGCCCCTTCGAAACAGCTGATTGGCGGGTCCCGGGAGTCGGACCCCGCCAGTCAGGGCTAACCTTACCTTCCTCTTCGGCCGCGGCGGGAGTTCTGTAGTCTCGATGCTGTGCGCGGCGGCATAGCGCTGTGACGTCATGCGCTGCGCACAGCGCCTGACATCAGGACCTCCGCTGCGATCCGGAACCAGGAAGGTAAGTAAAGTATGTTACTATAGTAACAGGGGCCCGCGGCCCGAGTTACTATAGTAACTTTTTATTGATGTGGTGCGGGGGGCCGTGGGCCCCCCTGGCTTCGGGGCCCGGTCGCAATTGCGACCGCTGCGACCCCTATAGCTACGCCAGTGGTTTCATATATTTTATTAGAATTGGGAAGTGAAAATAAAAACAATCCTTTTTCTTCAATAAGACGTAGCTTTAGCTCAAATGTTTACATTTTCTCAACAATTAAAGGAAAAAAAGAACCCCAACATTTGTAAAGTAACTTCTCTGGAGTACGGAAATACCCCATATGTGGGCATAAACTGCAGTTTGGGCACACGGCAAGGATCAGAAGAGGAGCGCCATTTGGAGCACAGACTTTTTGGATTGGTTTGACATCATGTCGCTTTTGCAAAGCCCCTAAGGTAAGGAAATGAAAGGAAAAGTAGAACCCCAACATTTGTAAAGCAATTTCTTCTGAGTACAGCAATACCCCATTTGTGGTCATAAACTGCTGTTTGGACACACGGCAGGGCTCAGAAGGGAAGGAGCGCCATTTGGCTTTTGGAGTGCAGATTTTGCTGGATGGCTTCTGTGCGCTATGTTGCATTTGCAGAGCCCCTGTGGGACCAAAGCTGTTGAAACCCCCCAGAAGTGACCCCATTTTGGAAACTACACTCCTCAAGGTATGCAGCTAGTGGTGTAGTGAGCATGTTAACCCCGCAGGTGTTTTGCAGAAATTAGTGTGCACTCGATGTTGCAGCATGAAAATTTTATTTTTTCCATAGATATGCCAATATGTGGTGCCCAGCTTGTGCCACCATAACAAGACAGCTCTTATTATGCTGTTTCCCGGTTTTAGAATCACCCTACATGTGGCCCTAATCTTTTGCCTGGACAATCGACCAGGCTCAGGAGTGAAAGAGCAACATGCGAAGTTGAGGCCTAATTTGGTGATTTATAAAGTATTGGTAATTGCAGGGGCTCTGATGTGAAATAATAAACGAAAACTGCACCCCTCAAGGCATTTATTAAGGGGTGTAGTGAGCATTTGACGCCGCAGGTCTTTTTCATAGATAATTGCGTTGCGGATGGTGCAAAGTAAAAATGTACATTTTTCCCCAGATATGCCATTTCAGTGACAAATATGGTGTGCACAGCTTTGTGTCACTGGACACACCCTAAAAATTGTTAAAAGGGTTCTCCCAGGTATAGCGAAGCCATATATGTGGAAGTAAACAGCTGTTTGGGCACACATTTTGCTTGGTAGTTTTGTTTGAAGTTTTACTGTTATTTTAGCTTATAATGTGGGGCTACATGTAAGCTGTGCAGAGTACATGAGGGGCATAGTCAGGTGGTATAATAATGGGGTAAAAAAATAAATAAAAAATAATCCATAGATATGTTACGCTGTGAAGCAATTCTTTATGCACAGGCCGGTGTCCCACTGATAAATGATCCTTACTTATCCCCCTTTTGGTCCACACGCCGCACCTTTGCAGTTTGAGGAATTTTGCTGGGAAAGTGTTGTCCTGGCATAATACGGGAACCCTCGCTTCCAGCAGATATGGTTGCGCCCTCCCTTTCCTCGTTCCCTAGCTTTGTTCATTTTGCACCTATAATAATTGTTTTGAGAAAGTGGCATAAGATAAGACTTTAGTCTCATTAAAACGTGAAGACCTTATCTTGAGGTCATAATAAGTTCAACCTATTATAATTCTTTAAAACAATTTATGTACTGAGACTTTCAAGACCTAACACATCTTCACATACTTAAAGGGAATGTGTCGCTAGAAATGTATTTTTTTTTCTTTAGTTAAATAGTTAGTGTATACATGACTAGACATTATTCTAATTTTTTTTATTTTTTCACGAGTAAGGAAATATTATAAATTAGATTCTAATTGATAACATTTCCCTGTGCTGGTCACTAGAGGGAGCAATTCCCAAAATTACAGCATCGGCATGTGGTAAAGCAACCACATTGCTTTATGCTGCAAAATTTGAGAAGACACACTCGCTCTAGCGTCCTCAAACAATCCTCCCTCCTTTATCCTGGCTAGTGCCAGGAGAAAGGAGGGGATTGAATGTTCAAACCTCCTACACTGTGTGTTGCCATTTTTTGAGCGAATACATAGTGTAGTAGGCTTACATACAGTGGTAATCACACACTAAAACACGAACATACACAAACATAAATTACCTGCTCCTGCCGCCGCCGCTCCCTCCGGTCCGTCCGCTCGCTTCTGAACACATGTCCGGAAGCCGCGACCGGAAGTAGTCATCTTACTGTCCAGCCGCTGCTTCCGGTCCACAAGAAAATGGCGCCGGATGTCGCTCGGCCGAAGACCTTCCATTTGCACTGTGTGGGAGCGGCGCATGCGCCGTTGCCCCACAGACGGCGTACACCATAGTGAATGCGAACGGCTCCCGTTCGCATTCTCTATGGGGATTTATGTGCTGTATTCCATGATGTCTGTATGTGTCGTTAATCGACACATACAGAGATGAAAAAAAAAAATGGCAGCCCCCATAGTGAAGAAGTTAGAAAAAAAAAAAAAGAAAGTAAAAGTCAAACACACAAATAATTTTTTTTTAAATAAAACACTAAAAGCAAATTGATAAAAAAAATTTTTTCACGACACCCTTCCTTTCAATTTTTTAAATATATCTTCTGTGGAGTCCCTGAAAACTTCTTGGAAACTATCCTGGGAATAAATTTTTAACACAGCCGAGTTTGACAATCTAAATTTGATCCTCTTTTTTCTTTTACCAAGAGTGTACAAATTTGTGAGAAACGTTTAAGTTTAGCATTTAGGACCATAGAATAGTCTGAGAAAATTAGGCTCTTTCTACCTTCCCAAAGAAAGTCCTTAATTGCTTTTATCAGATGATCTTTTTGTGAATAAGGGTACGTTCACACACAAACTCAAAAACTTCTGAAAATACGGAGCCGTACCCTTTCTATTTTTAGGGAGGTTTTTATGTTTTTTTGCATCCCTAATGCTTCTGGAATTTAAAAATATGTAATTACAATAAATTCTGCAGGAGTTTATAATTTTTTGGAAGGTAAACTATACAAACGTTATATTATCGTGACCTATTTTCCATGTCTTCAACCCTATCCTTAAGGGCATGGGCCATGTAAACGAGTCAGCTTGTTGATTGGCGCTCGTTTGCTCCTTTCACATGGAGCAATGACTGGATATGTATAGGGGCGAGCGTTCGTCCCTATACATTTTCATCATGTCGGCAGCGCATCTCTGATTACACAGGTAGATGTGCTGCCGAAAACAATGAGTTTCAATTCTGCATTAAAGAGCAGATCAGCCGATAAACGAGCGTTTGCTCATTCATAAGCTTATCATTGCCGTGATTATTCACGGCAATGATCATATGAACGCTCGTTTGCCTGATCATTGGCCCGTGTAATAGGGCCTTAAAGGGGTTGTCCGAGATAACAGAATATTTTTAATAACACCATTAAATCATTTAAGTTAAAAAAATAAATACATTTGTAATATACTTACGTTTTCCAAAGTGGCCCAGTTTCCAGATCCTGCCGTCGGGAACTTGATTGTTGACGTCTCTCTCTGCTCCGGCTCTGCTGCTTTGTTGATCTTGAATTCTTGCCGGGTACACGACACGTCACTTGTGACGTGGTGTGTATCGGCTTGTTCTGTTGTAACGCGCATGCGCGGCCCCTGCTGTTATCTCGAGAACAGCAGTGACAGCGCATGCGCGTTACTGCATGTGAAGCAGAAGAAGCCGATCTACACCACGTGACAAGTGACGTGTCGTGTACCATCCGAGGTCTCGCTGGTGCGAGACCATGTGATCGGGATACGACACGACAGTGGAGGCGGCTGAAAAGGTGACGTCAGAGCTCAAGTGACCAGAAGGAAGAAGCAGCCAGAGCGGAGAACAGAAGCAAGATTGCACAGGTAAGTATATTATGCAATTTTTAATATGTGTAATGTATTTCTAACTGTACTTAAAAAAAAAAAATCTCGGACAACTCCTTTAAGTATGAAGTTTTCTTTAATTAGATCCTGTACTTAAAGAAGCTCTGTCACCAGATTATAAGTGCCCTATCTGCTACATAATCTGATCGGCGCTGTAATGTAGAGAACAGCAGTGGTTTTTATTTTGAAAAACGATCATTTTTGAGGAAGTTATGAGCAATTTTAGATTTAGTTTCTTAAAGACCAACTGGGCGTGTTTTTACTTTTGACCAAGTGGGCGTTGTACAGAGGAGTGTATGAGGCTGACCAATCAGCATCATACACTGCTCATTGTTCCAGCCCAGCTTCTTTCAATGCACAATCACACTGTGCTGTGGATCATGTTGGGCTGGAACAATGAGAAGTGTATGACACTGATTGGTCAGCCTCATACACTTTTTACAACACCCACTTGGTCAAAAATAAGAACACGCCCAGTTGGTCTTTAACCCGTTAGTGACCGGCCCATCGTGTTTCTACGTCGGTCACTAACGGGCCTTATTCCGATGCCATAGACTTTTTACGTCGCGGCATCGGAATAAGTAAACAGAGCAGGGAGCTGGGAGCGTCCCTGCTCTGCCGGGTGAGATCGATATTAGTATCGATCTCACCCGTTTAACCCCTCAGATGCGGTGCACAATAGCGTGCACCGCATCTGAGTGGTTTTGGAGAGAGGGAGGGAGCTCCCTCTCTCTCCCACCGACACCCGGCGATACGATCGCCCAGTGTCTGTGTCTCCAATGGCAGCCGGGGGTCTAATAAAGGCCCCCAGGTCTGCCTGGAGTGAATGCCTGCTAGATCATGCCGCAGGCATGACCTAATAGATGCCTGTCCGTGTTAAACGGACAGGTAGTAAGTAATACACTGCAGTATTGCAGTGTATTATAAATGCGATCGCAGAATCGCATATTATAGTCCCCTAGCGGGACTAGTAAAAAAGTGAAAAAAAAGTTTAATAAAGTTAATTTTAAAAAAAATGTGAAAAAAAAAATGAAAAACCCAGCTTTTCCCCTTACAAAATGCTTTACTATTAAAAAAACAAAATAAAGTTAAAAAGTTACACATATTTGGTATCGCCGCGTCCGTAACGACCCCAACTATAAATCTATTACATTATTTAACCCGCACGGTGAACGCCGTAAAAAATGTAATAAAAAAGTATGGAAAAATTGCTGTTTTCTGTGAATACGGACTTTAAAAAAATGTGATAAAAAGTGATCAAAAAGTCGCATCTACTCCAAAATGGTACCAATAAAAACTACAAGTCTTCCCGCAAAAAAAAGCCCTCACACAACCGCGTCGGCGAAAAAATAAAAACGTTACGGCTCTTCAAACATGGAGACACAAAAACAAATAATTTTGAAAAAAAAGCGTTTTTACTGTGTAAAAGTAGTAAAACATACAAAAACTATACAAATTTGGTAACAATCGTAACAACCCGCTGAATAAAGTTATTGTGTTATTTATATCACACGGTAAACGGCGTCGATTTAAGACGCGAAAAAGAGTGGCGAAATTTCAGGTTTTTTTCTATTTTCCCCCAAATAAAAGTGAATAAAAGTTAATCAATAAATAATATGTCCCCCAAAATGGTGCTATTAAAAAGTACAACCTGTCCCGCAAAAAACAAGACCTTATACAGCTATGTCGACGCAAAAATAAAAAGGTTATAGCTCTTGGAATGCGACGATGGAAAAACTTAAAAAATGGCTTGGTCATTAAGGTCTAAAATAGGCTGGTCATTAAGGGGTTAAAGGACAGGTGTCGCAAGAATTTTTTTTTTATATCAATTTGCTTTTAGTGTTTTATTAAAATAAATTGTATTTATTTGTGTTTTACTTTTTTTTTTCTAACTTTTACTTCACTATGGGGGGCTGCCATTTTTTCTTTCATCTCTGTATGTATCGATTAACGACACATACAGAGATGGAATACGGCACATACATCCCCATAGAGAATGCGAACGGGATCCGTTCCATTCACTATGATGTACGCCGTTGTGTGGGAACAGCGCATGAGCCGCTCCCACACAGTCCAAACGGAAGGTCTTCGGCCGAGCGACATCCGACGCCATTTTCATGTGGACCGGAAACCGCGGCCGGACAGTAAGAGGACTACTTCCGGTCGCGGCTTCCGGACATGTGTTCAGAAGCAAGCACTAGGAGCGGACGGACCGGAGGGAGCGGCGGCAGGAGCAGGTAAGTTATGTCTGTGTATGTTCGTGTTTTAGTGTGTGATTACCACTGTATGTAAGCCTACTACACTGTGCATTCGCTCAAAAAATAGCGGCACACAGTGTAGGAGGTTTGAACATTCAACCTCCTCCTTTCTACTGGCACTAGCCAGGATAAAGGAGGGGGATTAATTGAGCACACTAGAGCGAGTGTGTCTTCTCGAATTTTGCAGCATAAAGCAATGTGGTTGCTTTACCACATGCCAATGCTGCAATTTTGGGAATTGCTCCCTCTAGTGACCAGCACATGGAAATGTTATAAATTAGAATCTAATTTATAATATTTCCTGACTTGTGAAAAAAATGTAAAAAATTGGAGCAATGTCTGATCATGTATATACTAACTGTTTAACTAAAAAAAAAACAAACAAACATTTTCTAGCGACACATTCCCTTTAAGAAACTAAATCTAAAATTGCTCATAACTTGCTCAAAAGTGAGTTTTTAAAAATAAAAACCACTGCTGTTATCTACATTACAGCGCCGATCAGATTATGTAGGAGATAAGGCATTTACAATCTGGTGACAGAGCCTCTTTAAATGCAGGTCCTCTTCATCGTCCTTCAAAGCGACCATATCAGTTAATCTAGTATTCTGGATCTTTTAGCTTATTATTTAGCTCCTTCAAAGCCTGCTGCTAGACTGCATTTTAGATTGTTTAGATAGTAAAGAGAGAATCTCTTCTGCCAATGTTTTAGCTACAGAGTTAATGTCCAGCTGGCATATTTGAGTCATTGTATTCGCATTACTTAAAAGGCGTTGTGCCACTAAGCTAACTGCACCTATTAAGTTAATATTGTTGCTGCAGTAATGTCTGCGTCCTGTATTTTCATGTTTGGGCTGTTTTTTTGCATAATAAAACGTAAATTTCGGTGTCTTCATCTGCCCCTGAAATTCTTTCACTTCCGTTATGATGGTTGGCAGTCCGTGCTTCATGCACTGTCCCACAATCCTTCTGTGGTGTGCAACGTTCTTTGAGAGAAGGCACTGACATCTTAGCGTTGGCACTCAGCGCAGGGAACTGCCATTCAACTGTGCACACGTGACTGGCTTAGTGCACCGATTATCCGGATGGAACTATTGGCAATGGGCCATATGAACATCGGAGCCACAAGGAAATTAGCAAGCAATATAGACAACAACAGCAGAAATTGAAAATTCATGTATATTGAAAAAAACCACTATTCATTAAAGGGCTTTTCCAATCAGGAATATTTATAACAGAACCATAGGAGCCCCAATGCAGGTCCCAGCTCTGGTACCTATCTCTAGATGCGGCTCCCAGTTCTGGTACCCATCTCTAGAACAGGGCCCCTTAAACCCCGTTCTACCACTCTGTGTTGCGGCTGAAGCGTGTGATTTCTGACCATGAAGAAGAAAACAGTCTAGCTCGCTGAGCTAAGCTGCTTCCATACCTGCCATTCACAACTATGGGACTTACGAAAACAGCGTAGCTCAGCGAGCTACGCTATTTTCTTCTTCTCGGAAATCACACGCTGCAACACAGAGAGGTAGAACGGTTTTTACCTGTGGATATGTCATAAATGGCCCTGATGGGAAAACCCCTTTAACTCTTGATGCATTGGAAAACCATTCTAGTTTATGGGACTACCCCTTTAATATGGTTTCAGTGAGGTAAGTATTTTGTTTAGCATCAATGATCGGGCAAACGAGCGATCATATGAGCATTCGATCCCGATCAATGCCCTGTGTAAACAGGGCAATGAGAGCTGTTCATCGGATGATTTCTCATTTATGCAGCAATACATTTTATTGTTGTCTTCCACAAATCCCCCTGTATAAACAGAGAGACGTGCTGCCGACATGATGGAATGTATGGGGACGAACATTCGCGGTAATGATCACTCGTCCCCATACATGAGCAATTATTCCTTGTGAATGTATTAAACGAGCACCAATCAACTAGCTCGTTGATAGACGCTCATTTCAGGGCCCAAATCAGACCATGTAAAAAGACCTTAAAGGCGTTGGCCAGGAATACATTTTATTTTTATTTTAACCTAATGTGACATATACAATTACTTTTATAATATAATGTTTGTTTATATATGGCAGCGTTGCCTACTTATAATTTTCGGTCACATGACCGCACCCAGAGTAAATTTTTGTTTTCCTGTGATGTTCCGTGTCTTTGCTCAACCAGCACTTCCGGCTGAACAAAGGCACGGCGCGTCATCAACTACATTTCTGGGCAGTGGGCCGGGCGGATGTTTCATGAGCTCTTCAGAGCGCCGCCTCTGGTCCCACTGCCTGTAGATGTAGTTGATGACGCGCCGTGCCTCTGCTCAGTCAGAAGTGCTGGCTGAGCAAAGACAAGGAGCGTTGTCTCTCCTAGTACACGCCCCACATCCTTCTACTCTCTGATGGGGAGATGTAAGCTGTCTCCTCAGATGCAGCAAGGGATCATGGGTATGGTGGGTTACAAGGCAGGAAACAGCCAGGACCTGAAGCAAGGGATGTAAACAAACAGAAAGAGCAACAGTGACAATGGAAATCAAACAGAAACTGGTTAGAAAGTATGTAGGGGGGTTTTAGGGAAGGCAAAACCAAGGCTGGGGGACACTTTTTAGAAAATATTTTTTTCCTGGCCAACCCCTTTAACTCAAGTGAGTATAGTGCGGATACTGAGAAGAATTAAAGTGCAAGTGATTTCAATGTAAAGTGAAGTGCTTGTGATCAGTCCCTTTATGCATGAGCAGCTCTGTGTATCATTCTCAGAAGAACTACATGTATTTTCTGTCTGTACAATCTACATAATGAACTTTATATACTTTTCCAAATATTTCCATGTTGCTAAATGTAAAAAAGAAACAACAGATTTGGTTTTTAAAGAATATTTATTTAAAATACTGAGCTATTTTAATGTATTTCATATTTACACTTGGTGTATAAAGATTCATCTTCTCATTACTAATGTGCACATTTTAGTATATTATAATGCTGTACTGCCCCCATATCTTTAGCGCTAACTTTTCACAATACTTTATAAGGAGCCGGTCATTCCGTATGAAAGTGGCCTAATCTGCAGAGCAAATCCTCAACAATTGTTTGAAGGGGTTTCCTGATACTTTTATTTGATGGCCTATACTTAGCATAGTAGATATGTATGAAAGAGAGAACAGCCGTGTGTGTTAAATGATCGTGTAGAGCCCCTGATGTATCGCCACAAAATACTGCTTCCTCAGGGGTAAAGACACGGTCTTACCCTAACCCCTATATTGTATACTCAATTAACAATGTATAACACCCATCCAAAAAACTAATTAAATATAATAAAAGATACCTGGACCGAATCCATTGAAAAGCACCTGTATATGGCTGCCGTAGCTCAGAACAGCGTTCGGAAGTATCTACAAAGCATGTGTAGGAATCCCATACTTGTGTGGACATAGTAGTTTAATATCAATAGTTTTGCCGCAGTAGAAGTAAATGCCACAATGATCCAGCACATGCACCATAACGAGTTGATTTTATGATCCATATAACTTAAGGTACAGTGGTGGAGTACAAAAAGTATCCAGATATGAACGCCATAGGAGATGTATTGTTTATAAACCTAACATATAATGGATGCACTAAGCCAGGGGTATCAAACTCGGCCAGGTAAATGGGCGGCACATAGAAAAAATGTGAAGTTGGCGCTACGCATTACTTTAAAATTTGATACAATACAAAATTATTGTTAATCAATTAGTTATTTTAACTACTATAACAATACTACATTACTATAACAATACTACATTACTAGAACAACATCGCTAAGTTTAAACTTACTGGAAATTTGCGAGTTTACTTCACATGCTTATTTTAACAGTCAAGTTTAAGTGTCGTTAAATGCAGTCTGGCTGCTCAGTTGACAGCGTTTGGCAGACACAAGAATGTCAAGATTGGGCAGCCCCTTTTAAGATACTGCCACCACGCCCTGTTGATAATTCCACAGTACGCTCTGTGGATAGAGACACACCACCCCCTAGATAATTCCCCAGTGACTTCAGTAGATAATGCCACACATATCCCCCTATAGATAGCGCCATCGGGGCTCCCTCTAGGAGTGGAATCCCCAGCCAAAGTGTTGCCGGCACTTTAGCCGGAGATTCCTCTCCTGGAGGAGCCCCGGACGTCACTGTCCATATATGGACAGTTACGTCAAAGGCCTCGTCTATCAGCGGAATCCCCGACCAGTGCGACAGCAACGTGCTGGCTGCCATTCTGGTCCAGGAGGAGCCACTGACGTCAATGTCCATAAATGGACAGTAACGTCGGGGGCCAGGTCTATCAGCGGAATCCCCGGCCAGAGCGCTCTGGCTGGGAATTCCACTCCTAGAGGGAGCCCCAATTAAGCCATCTATAGAGGGGGTGTAGCTCTGTCCACAGGGTGGGATGTGGCACTATCTACAGGAGTGTTTGCGGCCCTCATTTTTTGGCCTGCTCTCCCGCGGTCAGCGGGCTGCAGATGACAGCTTCAGGCGCCGCATGCGGCCAGCGTGTTTGAGACCTTTGTACTAGTGCAGGTGAATAAAGTTCATCTTTGAATTTTACACTCTTTTTAAAGGACAGATAGTGCTTTGTTTTAATGCCATTTGTCAGTATACATCATTTTTATTTTTTTCTCTAAAGTGGGCAAAATTGGAAAAAAATGCAAGAATTTAGCAAATGTGTCAGTTTATGCCAGCATTTTTCCACACACAGTATAGACCACGGACAAAATTAATCTCCTTTCACATTCTTCCACTTCTCCTGTGCTTTATTCACTGTGCGGCATGTGCCAGGGCGTAAAAGAAGGCTTCTTGGCCTTTTCGGTCCAGGAATTCTGCACTTGATTTTATAGGAGCATACTGTTTTCTGGGGGGCCTAATGCTGCTGAAACATTAGAAACACCCCATAAATGACTTCATTCACACAAGTAGGCCCCACAAGGTTTTCTTCAAGGGGTTTATCGTATTTTTATAAAGTCCAGATTTCTTCTGAAAGTTTCTTGAATAAGATGGAACAAAATAAAATTAGCATTTTTTGGCAAATGCGTCAGTTTATGCGAGCATTTTTCACACACACTATAGACCACGGACAAAATGCATCACCTTTCACATTCTGCCACTTCTCCTGTGAAGTGGATACCAAATATGTGTGCCTTATTTATCACATAGAGATGTAGGAGGGCTTACAATAGAAGAAGCTTATCTCACAAATCATCTTTTTTCAAAGCTGGTATAACAAAACTCAATGTAGTGTCCATGGCCACGGGCCGTCGGGTTTACTCACATCCCGACGCCCGCAGCCATGGATCCGTGAGCGCTGGTTCGAATCTCCTTCCCAGGAGACACCAGCGCTCACTTCCACTCCGGTCTGCTGTATCCGTAAGACCCGAGACCTGATTGCTCGTCACTTTTGGTGCCCCACGCTACCTAAAGATGTTCTGGACTTTGTCTCTTCTTGCACGGTGTGTGCTTCTAAAAAAGTTACTCACTCCAAGTCTGCCGGTCTGCTTCTACCTCTGCCTGTACTCAATGCCCCCCGGCAGCACATTGCGATAGACTTCGTCACAGACCTTCCCCCCTCAGCAGGATGCAACACTGTCTGGGTAGTGGTGGACCGGTTCTCTAAGATGGCACATTTTATCCCGCTGACAGGCCTACCTTCTGCTCCTCGACTGGCGAGTCTCTTCATTCAGCTCATCTTCCGCTTGCATGGCTTGCCTCTTCACATTGTGTCCGACCGGGGGGTTCAGTTTACCTCTAAGTTCTGGAGAGCCCTCTGTAAACTCCTGGTTGTGAGATTGGACTTTTCCTCAGCCTATCACCCCCAGTCCAATGGGCAAGTTGAGAGGATCAACCAGATCATGGAGAATTATCTCCGCCACTTCATCTCTTTACAGCACGATAACTGGGTACAACTTCTTCCATGGGCCGAGTTCTCGTACAACAACCACACAAGTGAGTCCACCACTTCCACTCCATTTTACATTGTGTACAGTCAACATCCTAGAGTCCCTCTTTCACTGTCTACTACATCTCAGGGACCCGCTGCTGACTCTGCATATGGGGACTTTCTGCAAATCTGGCAACAGACCCGGTCCTCTATTTTGCTGGCAGTTGATCGCATGAAGCGAAAAGCAGATACAAGGTACCGGGTACCAAAGTCTGGCTGTCCTCTCGGAACATTCGTTTGAAGGTGCCTTCATACAAGTTTGCTCCCAGGTTCCTCGGTCCTTTCGAAATTCTGCAACAAACCCTGTCTCCTATAAGCTGCTGGCTCCCTCTTACCGTCAGAATCCCCAACTCCTTTCATGTGTCCCTCCTGAAACCTGTGGTTCTGAGCCACTACAGCAAGACTTCTAGTTCCACAGTTGCTCCCAGCAGTTCTTCTGATGTGTTCGAGGTGAGGGAGATCCTGGACTGCAAAAGGGTAGGTGGAAGGACTTTCTATTTGGTGGACTGGAGAGGGTTTGGTCCTGAGGAGAGGTTCTGGGAGCCAGAAGAGAACCTCAGTGCTCCTGCTCTTATTAAAAAATTCCTCTCTCGCTCTGGCCCCAAGAAAAGGGGGCGTAAGAGGGGGGGGGATACTGTAGCGTCCATGGCCACGGGCCGTCAGGTTTACTCACCTCTCGACACCCGTAGCCATGGATCCGTGAGCGCTGGTTCCCATCTCCTTCCTAGGAGACGCCAGCGCTCACTTCCGCTCCGGTCTGCTGTGGCCTTAAAGGGCCAGCGCGCGCACAAGAGGAAATCATCAACTGCCCATGATTTCCTGGTCTATAAGAAGGCCCCAGCCCTTCTGATCCTTGCCTGACCGTTGTTAGTTATCCCAAGTCTGTCTTGCAAATGGTCCCTTAGTGTTTCCCGTTACAGTTGTAACCCGTGCCCTGTTACCTGTTCCTGTATCCCGTGATGTGTTCTTGTTCCTGTGCCTACTAGTTGGAGTTGTGTCTACTGCACCTGCTGTTGCCTTGCCACGTCCGGAGGGATTCGCCACGTCTGGCGCAACCTGCGGCACCTGCTGTCATCTGCCACGTCTGGCGTTAGTTGCTGCACCCACCTCCATCCGTGCCAGAGCTGCGGCCATTGTCTGGACTATCCAGGTACTCTTGTGCGGGACTTTGTATTCTGGGGTTCCTGTTTGGTCAGCTGCCTCCCTGCTACGGCGGAGCGGCCTAGTGAGTCCACATACCCACAAACTGTGACACTCAACAGTTTCTATAACACTTCCAAAATATCTGCTCTTGAAGCAGAGATCCCAAAAGTATTCATCTAGGGGTATAATGGGAATTTATTTTTTTGGGTTTCCTAAAGTAAGAAATTGCAGGTTTATGCAAATGGAGCTATCCAGCAGATGAACTTTAGAAAATATGCAAACATGACATCCACCCCCCCACCCATTCCCTCCCTCACCCTTGGAGTAAAATCATTGGAAAAATAAAAATGTAATGTAGGGCAAATATATGTTCAACTAAAATCTAATAATTCAGAACAGTGTGGTATTTTTTAAAACATGGGTGAATGCAAAGGCCTGGATGGGAGGGACACGAGGGACAGAAATATTGGGAATATTTGCGGCGCCCGTCTTTTCTGCAGACGCAGCACTTTTTCTGGGGGTTGCTTCTAGTTGGTGTTGGGAGAATGGGGGTGATGAAATGTCTTTCAGTCAGTCACTTGACATCCTCAGACTGGGGACATTCTCTGGTGTCCTGAACGTCAAATATGAGGCCTTCAATAATTTTCTCCTGGAAATCCAGATATGTGTCTCTGCCTCTGTTTTTTTTATAGAGCACAAATTAATTGTGGATTGCCACCTGTAGAAGATAAATGGCCACTTTTTTGTACCAGGTGTTTGTTTTACGTTTTACTAAATAGGGCTGTAAATAAAACATGGTCGCTTAAAGAGGCTCTGTCACCAGATTTTGCAACCCCTATCTGCTATTGCAGCAGATAGGCGCTGCAATGTAGATTACAGTAACGTTTTTATTTTTAAAAAACGAGCATTTTTGGCCAAGTTATGACCATTTTTGTATTTATGCAAATGAGGCTTGCAAAAGTACAACTGGGCGTGTTTAAAGTAAAAGTACAACTGGGCGTGTATTATGTGCGTACATCGGGGCGTTTTTACTACTTTTACTAGCTGGGCGTTCTGATGAGAAGTATCATCCACTTCTCTTCAGAACGCTCAGCTTCTGGCAGTGCAGACACAGCGTGTTCTCAAAAGATCACGCTGTGACGTCACTTCCCCAGGTCCTGCCTCGTGTCAGACGAGCGAGGACACATCGGCACCAGAGGCTACAGATGATTCTGCAGCAGCATCGGCGTTTGCAGGTAAATCGATGTAGCGACTTACCTGCAAACGCTGATGCTGCTGCAGAATCAACTGTAGCCTCTGGTGCCGATGTGGCCGACACGATGCAGGACCTGTGAGTGACGTCACAGCGTGATCTCTCGAGAACACGGCTGTGTCTGCACTGCCAGAAGCTTGGCGTTGTGTAGAGAAGTGGATGATACTTCTCGTCACAATGCCCAGCTAGTAAAAGTAGTAAAAACGCCCCGATGTACGCACATAATACACGCCCAGTTGTACTTTTACTTTTCAACACGCCCAGTTGTACTTTTGCAAGCCTCATTTGCATAAATACAAAAATGGTCATAACTTGGCCAAAAATGCTTGTTTTTTAAAAATAAAAACGTTACTGTAATCTACATTGCAGCGCCGATCTGCTGCAATAGCAGATAGGGGTTGCAAAATCTGGTGACAGAGCCTCTTTAAATCCACCCCCCCCATGTACTTGTTATATTTGGACACGCTCACTGGTTTGTGCTTGTCCGATGATGCCCCTTTCCTTCACTGCCACTGTTCCTGCGGTATGTATCGTGCTTAGTACATACACATCTGTGCGATCCCTGTACTTGACCGCCAGCAATTCTTCAGATGCATAAGCACAGGAGTCCCAGTTTACCATGAGCTTCCCCACTAACTGCTGCGGAAAACCAATTCGGTTTTTGCGCATGGTACCACATGCACCAGTCCTTGCAGAATGCAAATGCCTAAACAGGGGCACACTTGAATAAAAATTGTCGCAGTACCCCTGGTGAAGAAGAGGCTGCATTATCTCCCACACAATTTTGTTGGTGGTGGAAAGGTCAGGGGGGCATCCAGGAACATTGAGCGGTCCCGCCATTCATAAATTCTGAAGGCGGTGGCATATCCTGACCCGCTTTCACACAATTTATAAAGCTTAATGCCATATCTTTCCCTTTTGGAAGGCAGATATTGGCGAAAGCAAAGTCTTCCATGAAAGTTGAGGAGGGATTCATCCACACTTACATTCTGCTCAGGGGTGTAGAGTTGCAGAAATAAATGATTGAGGGAATTTATTAGTGGTCTTATTTTGAACAACCGATCAAGGTTTGCATCTGTACTTGGGGGGGGCCTGTGCGTTGACAGTGAACCTCAATATTGTCTCGTAACGAGACCTGGGCATTACTGCAGAATACACTGGGGTGGCTTGGGCGGCTCTTATTTTACAGTAAGACCTAATGTAGGGCTTTTTTAGAATACCCATATTTAGGGTGAGCATCAAATTTTTTTTTCATTCCTGCAAATTGGTGGACGTCCAATCTCTGGCATGGGTGGATGAAGGTTTCTGCCTTATATACTGAGCGGCATACAAATTAGTTTTGTGGACAATCATATTTAGGATGTCGTCAATAATAAATAAATGGAGGTAATCCATTTGGACAAAATTTGTATTGTCCACAGTTATGCCAGGAGTGGAAGTAAATCCGTGGATTCTAGGCCCAAAAGATGGAGTAGATGCCCATACAAGAGCCTGAACTGGAGGAACCAGGCTGTCTTGTGCTACAGCGCTACTTGGCCCTGCACTTTCATGTTCTGCAGTTTCAACTGCGTCAGGGACAACGTCCCCTGAAGATGAACCTGAAGTGACGCTATAGCCACGGACTAAAACAGTTTCCATTTCTAACGCCATCTCTGATGCGGTCTCAGACTCTGACCACAGCATGGCGTATGCCTCCTCAGCGCTAAATAACTTCCTCGCCATAACGTCACTAACATTAACTAAACAAACAATTATTTATTTTTTATAAAACACACAAAACTGCTATATATATCTACACTACCGCTAACAAAAAAATAAACCGCTATTGATATAATATATTGGTGGACGACAACGGCCGGGTAAGTATGAATGTCTTTTACATTTACCTCGGAAAGGGCTGCCCCTTCTCTCTATCCTGCACTGATAGAGAGAAGGGGCTGCCGATTAGTGCAGTGCAATTTTGCATCGAAAACGTGCCCGTAAATACGGGTGGAATACTGGTGATTCCGGAACCGTATTTACGGGCACGGGTCCGTAAATACTGGTGCAAAACGTGTCGAATACGTGTGACACCGGACCCGTATTTACGGGTGGGAAAAAATACGGTCGTGTGCATGAGGCCTAACTCTGTATTTTTTTGGGTTTTCACAGTATTCGTAGCAGCAATTCTCTCAGGTCTCTTCTTCTCCTCACACTGAATCGATGCGTGAGGCCCCATGCACACGACCGTAAACCTCCGTTTTTGCGTACCGCAATTGCGGTCCGCAAAAACGGACCCATTCACTTTTATTGAACGCGGACACCTTTCCATAGCACTACGGAAGGGTGTCCGTGCCGTGGAAATGTTCCGGGAATTATGGAACATGTCCGTTCTTTTGCGGCCCGTGCTCCCATACTTTGTATGGGAGCACGGCCCGAAAATGCGGCTGTCAGTCGGCGGGCGGCCGTCCCGCAATCGCAGGCCATGATTGCGGGCACGGTCGTGTGCATGGGGCCTTAGGAGAAGAAAAGAGGCAGGAGATTTGCTGCCAGAAATGTCAAAATAAAAACAGGGCTGTGTGCACACGATTGCGTGTACACTGTATTTTGCATTGAAATGCATGTGATCGCTGTAATTAGTTGTCACAGCGATCACATGTTCAGGGACCAAAAGATTGGCCCCTGACACTCTGTTGCCAACAGCCCTGGGCAGACAGGGCACAGGGCTGTGTGCACACTCTCTGATGTGCCGCCATAATTAGTCTATATGACGGTCTTCAGAGACCCTGACCGCTGGCTGTAAAAACACCTGTTAAAGGGACTCTGTCACCACATTATAAGTGCCCTGTCTCCTACATAAGGAGTTGGGCGCTGTAATGTAGGTGACAGTAATGCTTTTTATTTTAAAAAAACGATCTATTTTCACAACGTTAGGAGCGATTTAAGTTTATGCTAATGAGCTTTCTTAATGCCCAAGTGGGCGTATTTTTACTTTCGACCAAGTGGGCGTTGTACAGAGGAGTGCATGACGCTGACCAATCGGCATCATGCACTCCTCTCCATTCATTTACACTGCACTAGCGATATAGTTATATCACTATGTGCAGCCTCATACACAAACCCTAACATTACTACAGTGTCCTGATAATGAATACACATGAAATCCAGCCTGGACGTCATGTGTACTCAGAATCCTGACACTTCTGAATCTTTTCTGTGAGATTGACAGAAACGGATACGAAATCTCGTTTACCTCGTAATCTCGCGAGATTTCGTATCCGTTGCTGGAATCTCACAGAAAAGATTCAGATTCATTAGCATTGATTACAACTTCGTATTATATTATATACAACTGCATCTTTAACCACCTATATATTAGGACATATAATGCTAACGTGCGACATGGATTACCTGATATATGCTATATTGCCTAGCTCTATCTATTTTATTAGGTTTCTTTCCCTATAATATACATTACTATCCATCATCTTCGATGGCGCCGTGATCTGGATACTTTTTGTACTCCTCCACAGTACTTCAAGTTATATGTATCATAGATTCAACTCAACGTGATACAAGTTATGGCACATACGCTCAATCATTGGGGCATTTACTTCTACAGTGGCACTACTATTGTTGTTAAACTATTACGTCCACGCATGTGTGGTATTCCTACGCATGCTCTATTGAGACTTCCGAACGCCGTTCTGAGCTACGGCGAACATCTACAAGTACTTTTCAATGGCTTCTCCCCTCCAGGTATCTTTATTTTATTTCATTTGTTTTTTGGATAGGTGTTATTCATTATTTGAATTCAGTATACTATATAGGAGTTAGGCCGAATTCAGACGACCGTAGTTTACGTCCTTAAAACAACTGCCGTCACGCGGACGCATGTATTTCAATGGGGCTGTTCACACTGCTATTGGGTCCGTTGTAAAATATAACATGTCCTATTTTCTTCCGTTTTCACTGTTCCCTCGATAGACTCAAGCCTATGAGGGGTCCGTGAAAAATTTCCGTTTTTCACATCCGAGTTTGCACTCATTCGTGTGAAACTGACCTTGGGGTAAGACATTGTATTTACCCCTGAGGAAGAGGCATTTTACGGCAATGCGTGTAGGGCTATACACGGTATTCCCTCCTGCAACTCTATGTATTGGTAATGCTTTATTTCACCAGGATTTCTTCATGGCCCTTTATCAATGTTGTATCTCTGCATCTTTGTTAATTTTTTTCTATCGTCATATACTAGCACTTTTGTATCGATGTTCTTGTAAATTGTATTTTGCACATCTCATCCTTCTCTTGCATTAGCAGTTTATTGTATTGTGTATTCTGGTTATATCTTTTTACATTTATAGTGTCTACAGAATTGCTTGGAGGGTTGACTTGCGAGACTACAACTTATCTCGTTATTCCCTTGCGTCTGTGTGTTTACAAAAATAACAATTATTTTATTGGGGTATTTTAAACTATTTTGAGTGCATGGTTGCATTTTACCACTCACCACTGCTTTTCTTTCATACTTTCCTTTTTGGATGTGTGGCAACTTGTGCACAATCTGTACTTTGTGCGGTGCCTGCCCTTAAATTGTTGTTGTGCTATACTTAGAATAGGTTATCAATATTAGATCAGTGGGGATTCGACCACTAGCATCTCCACTAATCAGCTGACTTAACGGTCCGCAGTGACGAACGCCACGGCCTCGTCATAGTTTACCAGGCACAGTCCTAACACATCTGTAGCGGCTGTGCCTGTGATTGCAGTTTCTTTCATATTTATGTGGTAAACTATGAAGGAGCCGCAGCGGTCGGAGTGTCGGGAGTCGGACCCCCACCGATCTGATATTGATGACTTATCCCAAGGATAGGCCTTCAATGTCAAAGTACTGGAAAAATCTTTTACTTCAGACCTGCATTTTACGGTTTTCCGTCAGCAGTATCGCTAGATTTTACAGCAAAAAAAGCTCTTTATGCAGCGCTATTATTTTACATCAAAACAACTGACACCACATTGGAACCCCAAGTCAGAGGGATCCGGGGGGTGCTGTTGGTTATTGTACACCAACAGCGTTTGTTTTAGTATGTCTGCCTCCTTTTTTTGCCCATACAAGTATTGGATCCAAACGGGGGAACAGCTTACAACTATTTTGAGAACCCTCCTTCCCTGCTTGGTCACTCCATGTTCAATACTTACCATATTACTGGCTGTTTACTCATCGTTATTTCCAAACCCTGCAAAAGATGAGATAAAGAAAAAATAAGTTTGAACCAGATTTTTACTTGTTCTCTATGGCACAGCTATGATCAGTGACTGCTGCTCAGCAGCATGATCTATTATAGTCAAACACACCTCCTATGCGCTCTCCCTTCCTCATGCTTTACACTGCAGCTCTATATGATCAGATAAGTGGTGTGTAAAATCATGCGCACATGGACATACTATGAATTTGTTTTTTTCCTGAACAATAATACGGTACATAGCCTGTAACATGGACCTGTAGGGAGTCTACGTGCCCCTATAAGGGTATGTGCACACGATAACTGAAATTACGTCTGAAAATACGGAGCTGTTTTCAAGGGAAAACAGCCCCTGATTTTCAGACGTTTTTTGAGCAACTCGCATTTTTCGCGGCGTTTTCTACGTCCGTTTTTGGAGCTGTTTTCAATGGAGTCTATGAGAAAACGGCTCCAAAAAACGTCCAAAGAAGTGTCCTGCACTTCTTTGACGAGGCAGTCATTTTACGCGTCGTCGTTTGACAGCTGTCAAACGACGACGCGTAAATGACAGGTCGTCGGAACAGTACGTCGGCAAACCCATTCAAATGAATGGGCAGATGTTTGCCGACGTATTGGAGCCGTATTTTCAGGCGTAAATCGAGGCATAATACGCCTCGTTTACGCCCGAAAATAGGTCGTGTGAACCCAGCCTAAGGGATCGTGAATGCAGTAATGGACTCCAAGTACAAGCTCACCAGGAAGTCAATACATGAAGACCCGATTTTTTTTCCTAATAGGCTTATGGCCAGGGAAGGTTTCTCTCAATCTCAGCTGTTGCAGCGGGAGCCCGGCTGTCATTCACAGCCTGGCTCCCCCGGTGATAGTGTGGGCACAGCTTCTGTGCCCACGCGATTACCATTACATACATGCACGTCTGAATGCTGGAAGGTGACCCTTCCCATGACGTGCATGTACGTGAAAATGTGGGTTAATATCTAGTATGTAACACTTTTTTTTAGTTTTCAAGTAATTTTTGATACCTTGCCTGAAATTTCCTTAACAGAATAAAAAAGAAATACTTAGATTTACTTAGAGATGTGAAAAAATTATTAAAAAAAGAGGCGCACGCCGTTTAAGAAAGTGAAATGCTACAAGCGGTCGTAAATTTCTGCTATAGTTTGTATATTTTTGGTGCAAATGTCGAACAGCGGGTACTCCACCCTTCCACTAATCCCCACCCACTTTTTTCATATTGGCAAGAGTGGCGTAAAAGGGTAAAAAGTGAAAATAGTTTCCACAAAAGGTGTGCACAAATATTTGCAACTATTTTATTAATGGGGTGTAAATCTCTTAATCTCTGTCCTAGTCAGTAGTGCAGTGTATTATAATTGCGATCAGGGCCTCCTGCCCCCAAGTGGGACAAAGTAATAAAGTAAAAATAAGAAAATAAAAGTTTTAAAATTAAAAAAAAAAGTAAAAATCCCCCTTTTTGCATTATCAGTCCTTTATTATTAATAAAAATAAACACAAACTATACATAATTGGTATCGCCGCGTCCGTAACGGCCTGAACTGCAAAATTATGTTATTATTTATCCCGCACGGTGAACGCCATAAAAGAAAATAATAAAACATACAAAATCACAATTGTTTGATCACTTCACCTCCCAAAAAATGGAATAAAAAGAGATCAAAAAGTCGCATGTACCTAAAAATGGTCCTGATCAAAACTACAGTTCGTTACGCAAAAAACAAGTCCTCGCACGGCTTTCTTGGTGCAAAAATAAAAACGTTCTGGCTCTTAGAATAAGGTAACAAAAAGTAAATTATTTTTTACAAAAAGTATTTTATTGTGCAAAGGCCATAAGACATAAAAAATAAAAATAAACATCTGGTATCGCCGTAATCGTATCGCCCCGCAGAATAAAGTGAATGTGTCATTTATAGCGCACGGTGAACGCTGTAAAAAAAACAAATTGAATAAAAAAATCTATAGTAGAATTGCTGTTTTTTAGTCACCACATCTCTTAAAAATAGAATAAAAACTGATCAAAAAGCTGCATGCACCCCAAGAAAACTACAATGAATTCCTCAAGGGGTCTAGTTTCCAAAATATTGGGGGGGGGGGGGGGTTTCCACATTTTTGGCACCACAAGACCTCTTCAAACCGGAAAGAATGCCTAATAAAAAAGGAAGCCTCAAAATCCACTAGGTCCTCCTTTGCTTCGGAGGCCGGTGCTTCAGTCCATTACCGCACTAGGGCCACATGTGGGATATTTCTCAAAACTGCAGAATCTGAGCAATAAATATTAATTTGCTGGTAAAACCTTTTGTGTTATAGAAAAAAATGGAATAAAAAAGGATTTTCTGACAAAAAAAATAAAAAATGTAAATGTCACCTCTACTTTGCTCTAAATTCCCGTGACACACCTAAAGGGTTCATAAACTTTCTACATGCTGTTGTGAATACTTTGAGGGGTCTAGTTTCTAAAATGGGGTATTTCATAGGGGCTTCTAATATAAATGCTCCTCAAAGCAACTTCAGAACTGAACTGGAACATAAAAATGAGGCAATACTTCGCTTCTTACATTATACTGATAATGAGCCGTGCCCACTCCGAGATGACCCCAGTTTTGACCGTTTGTATAAACGGAGACCCCTATTAGACAGTTTCAGTGCCCGGTTTTCCCAAGCATACACCCCCGAGAATTGTATTTCTATTGATGAGTCCTTGGTACATTTTAAAGGGAGGCTTCAATTCCGCCAGTCCCTGCCGAGTAAGAGGGCAAGGTATGGCGTGAAGATGTATAAGCAGTGCGAGAGTGCATCAGGGTATACCTACAGATTTAGGCTATATGAAGGGAAGGACACCAGTATTCAGCCCCCAGAATGCCCCCCCCCCTTACTGGGAGCTAATGCTAAATTGTGTTGGATTTGGTGCACCCACTGCTGGACCAGCGTTACCACCTCTACCTGGATCATTTTTATACCAGCGTCCTACTCTTCAACTGCCTCGCTTCCAAAAGTCCTGCGGCACTGCTAGAAGAAATCTGAGAGGCCTCCCTAAGACTCTGCTTGGGCAAACACTCAGAAGGGGTGAGAGCAGGGCACAATCCAGCAGCAACATATTGTGTGTCAAGTACAAGACAAGAGAGATGTCCTTGTATTGACAATACATGGCCACACCTGTACCCATGTACCTGTACGATGTACCAGTACAGAGACCCCCAAACCAGATTGCATCCTGGACTACAATAGGTACCTGGGAGGGGTTGACTTGTCAGATCAAGTCCTGAAGCGCCATGCGGTAGGTGGTATAAGAAGCTGGCCGGGCACATCATACAGATGGCATTGTACAATGCGTACGGGCTACATCGATGTGCAGGTCAGAGGAAAACTTTCCTGGAATTTCAAGAGGTGATTATCAAGAACCTAATCTTTAGGGACCAAGAAGGGGGGGCACCCAGTACTTCTGGAAGCGGGGCCACACGCATCGTACCAGGGCAACACTTTCCAGGAGAAGTTCCCCAAACTGGCAAGAAGGGAAAAAGTCAAAAGAGGTGCAAAGTCTGCTATAAGAGGGGGATAAGGAAGGACACAATATATCAATGTGACACGTGTCCCGAAAAACCAGGGCTTTGTATGAAAGTGTTTTCAAATTTATCATATCCCTTGATTTTTAATCTACCGCAGTTTTACTTACCCTGCTCAGCTGACCTTGTGACTTACTGCATAAGAGGCGTAATCTAAATGATTAGGAACATACCCCTTGAAAAAGCCATCCACGCGAAACGCGCGTTGGGGTTTCTCCACTTCTGGGAGTCACCACATTCCTGGAACGATATGGGTCAGTACTATCGGTGTTTCTTTTGCAATATACGACTATTGACTGATACATTTACTCCTCTGAGCTTGCGACAGGTTTAGTTGCAAAACACTTATGTCTACTTAGACAGCAGGTTTGGTCGTACCGAGACTTTCTCTGCTTAACTATTAGGTTCCTTATCCTTTTCATGCCTGTTACTAGACTAATCGCTTTTTGCTGATATGTACCGACACTGTGTATGGTTATAACTAACCCTCGCTTCCTCTGTATCTATCGTTTGCAAACCGCTTAGAACCACTGATATAAACTGATGTTTGTACTGTTTTACCTCTATGACCCATGTTCCTCTCCCATACTTTTGGAGATATACAGTCTATTTTGATTTGTAGTCTATTTTTAATCGTGTTACTTGTACTGTCCAATAAAATATATATTTTTCTATGCCATTTGGCAAATTTACATTTATTGATAGTTTCTGACTCTTTCTTTCTCTTGTGCTTAATCTGATATTTGGAGTTTCTATCATTACTGGGGAGTCGAATAAATTTAACCGCACTTGCTGGCGACTTAACCCATAGACTGTATAGTCCCATGAGACATATGTTGACAGTTTTACTTACCCTGATGTACTCCGCACAGCTTATCCCCCTCATCTTTCCCTTCTGAGCCCTGCTGTGTGTCCAGGCAGCTGATAACAGCCACATGTAGGGTATTGCCGTACCCAGGAGAACCCACATTACAGTTTATGGGGTGTATATCTCCGGTCAAAATGCTCACACCTCTAGATGAATGCCTTAAGGGGTGTAGTTTTTAAAACGGGGTCACTTCTCAGGGGTTTCAACTGTACTTGTACCTCAGGGGCTTCTGCATACATGACTTCGCACCAGAAAAACGGGCCAAAACGCGCGTCGGGGTGGACTCCAGATACTCAAATTTGAGATCGGTAAGAAACATTGACACATTTCGATTTATTGCAGTAGGTACTTATGTTATGATGTGACATTCTTCCAGTTATTCTTCTCCATCGTTTTTGGGCTGTTGTCCCAATTGTATTACACAGTGATATTATACAGTGTATCCTTTATTGCTGCATGTACCACCCAGCACTTTGTATTGACACACAATTGGCTGTTTTGCACATTACTTGTCAGCCATTAATGCTATTTGCTACAGTTGTGCTCAGCCTATCTACACAGTGCCATCATTCATATTAGATATTCTGGTTGTCCATTTTCCTTGTTGTAATCATCTCTATGCTTTTACATAGGTGTTTATTTTAATTGATTCAATAAACTTTCACTGTTTTAATTCATCTTTCGTGTGTCAGACTCCAAGTTATAGGTTTTGTTTCATATTTAGCGGGCTCACCGTTACCACCATGCTTATTATGGGCCTGGGGCGCAGTTCCCTATAGAGCCCATACATCATTGATGAAGGGGCATTCACCACGGATATTGTAGGGAGCGGTTTGGTGTCCTCCATTTAGGTATAGTAGTACATATTTAGTAGTGTTTCTCTGGTAAAACCTTCTGTGTTACAGAAAAAAATGGAATAAATTCGAAATTCAGCAAGAAAAATGAAATTTGCAAATTTCACCTCCACTTTGCTTTAATTCCTGTGAAATGCCTAAAGGGTTAAAAAAAAACTTTCTAAATGCTGTTTTGAATACTTTGAGGGGTCTAGTTTTAAAAAATGGGGGGTTTTATGGGGGTTTCTAATACATAGGCCCCTCAAAGCCACTTCAGAACTGAACAGGTACCTTAAAAAAAAAAGGCTTTTGAAATTTTCTTAAAAATATGAGAAATTGCTGTTTATGTTCTAAGTCTTGTAACGTCCAAGAAAAATAAAATAATGTTCAAAAAACTATGCCAATCTAAAGTAGACATATGGGAAATGTGAACTAGTAACTATTGTGGGTGGTATAACCGTCTGTTTTACAAGCAGATGCATTTAAATTCAGAAAAATGCTATTTGTTTAAATTTTCTCAAACATAAAGCCCAATGTGTCACGAGAAAATCTGAGAATCGCTTGGATAGGTAAAAGCATTCCGAAGTTATTACCACATAAAGTGAAATATGTCAGATTTAAAAATGGTCTCTGAGCCTTAAGGCGCAAACTAGGCTGCATCCTTTACCGGTTTTTCAAGTATTTTTTAAAATTGGCCAATGTAGAAGGGGATGCATAAAAAACAAAAACACATTACTAACCTCACAGATCCCAGTCGTTCCAGCGCCGCCGCTGTTCCTCCCTGTCGCTGTTTATTGCATAGCTGTAGCGATTACGTGCCTGTATACCCAAGTGATCGCTGCAGCCAAGCACTGGCCTCCGCAATCCTGTGCCATACACCCACTGAGACCAGTGATTTGCTGCAACGGTCATGTGGGTATACAAGCACATCATCGCTGCAGATATGTCAATACAAAGCGGCGATAAACGGAAGCAGCAGCGCTGGAACGACGAGGATACGTGAGGTGATCAATGTCTTTTTTTTTTTGCATTCCTACTATTGTGGCCAATTTTTTAAAATAATTTGGAAAACTCCTTTAAACCAAAACCTGAAGTGCTTCATAAGAAGAGTAAAGCAAGTTTTTTTTATTTTTTATTATTCTCTTCCAGTGTTTGGGTTTCCCCTTGATCTTGGCTTATAAAGCTGGATGCAAAATACTCACCAAACCTGCATTGTACTAAAGTGTCCTCACAGAGTTTTTGATTTTTTGTTTTGTGTTGCCATATACTGAGAGCCATAACTTTTTTCGTTTTCTGTCAAATGAGCGGTGTGAGGGCTTGATTTTTGCAGGGCAAATTGTATGGGTATGTGCACACGATATCGACAATTACGGCTGAAATTACGGAGCTGTTTTCAGGAGAAAACAGCTCCTGCATTTCAGACGTAATTGCTCGTACTCGCGTTTTGCGAGGTGTCAATTATGGGCGTAATTTGGAGCTGTTCTTCATTGGATTCAATGAAAAACGGCTCAAATTACGTCCCAAGAAGTGCCCTGCACTTCTTTGCCGAGGCTGTAATTTTACGCGCCGTCTTTGGACAGCGACGTGTAAAATTAAAGGTCGTCGGCACCATACATCGGCAAACCCATTGAAAGTAATGGGCAGATGTTTGCCGACGTATTGGAGCCGTGTTTTCAGGCGTAATTCGAGTCGTAAAACGCCTCGTTTACACCTGAAAATAGGTCGTGTGAACCCAGCCTATCACTTTTTACGGCAATTTTTTGTGGGAGATGAGGTGACTAAAAAAGTTTTTTTACATAAATTTTTCGACTACGTTTACTGTGATAATGTGAAATTGTAATAGTTCTGATTTCAAAAGATGCAGCGATACCAGCGAAACATTTTTTTTATTAAGCCCTATAAAATACAGTTAAAGAGGGGTTATGTCGGGACCAAAAATTATTAGCAGTGTACTCACTGCAGTATGTGACCGGGCGTCTAGTTGCATTCTTTTTTGAGGATGATAAGACTCTTCAGCATGTGACCGTCCCCACTATACTCCATGTATAAGCAGTAGCACAGCGAGTACATAGAGTATAGTTGCGCCGGTCACATGACGAAAAGTCATGTAGTCAACAAAGAAGACTGTGCGACTAGACTGCAACTAGCCTTCCGGTCTCCCTGCAGCACTATAAAAATTACAGAATCAGCACGGCAGGGGACAGAATGTGTATTAACCCCTTCCCGTTGTAAACAACAACTTTCAGATTTTCATTTTCGTTTTTTCCTCCCCACATTCCAGAAGCCATAACGTCTTTATTTTCGGTCGATATAGTACTATGAGGGCTTGATTTTTGCGGGACGAGTTGTAGTTTTTCGTAGCACCATTTATTTTGCCGTATAATGTACTAGGAAAGGGGGAAAAATTATTTGTGGGGTAGAAAATGAAAAAAACAGCGACTCCTCCATGGTTTTTTGCACGCAGTTTTTACGGAATTCACTGTGCAATTAAAACAACATGTTAACTTTATTCTGTGGGTCAATACAATTACGGCGATACCAAATATATATAGTTTTTTCTATATTTTACTACTTTTACATGTAAAAACCTAAGTGTAAAAAAGAAAATTTATATTGCGTCGCCAAATTCAGAGAGCCATAGTTTTTTTATTTTTCCGTCGATTAAGTGGTATGAGGGCTTATTTTTTGCGGGATAAGCTATAGTTTTTAATACCATTTTGGGGTACATGCGACGGTTTGATCACTTTTTATTTCATTTTTTGTGGGAGATTAGGTGACCAAAAAATAGACATTCTGGCGTTTACAAATTATTTTTTTTACGGCTTTGACCGTGCGGGTTAAATAATGATATTTTGTAATAGTTCAGACTTTTACGGACGCGGCGATACCAATTATGTTTATTCATTTATTTTTTTACTATGCTCTAGGGGGAAAATGGGAAAAGGGGGGTTTTTTGAACTTTTAATTTTTTTTTTACACAAAAAAAAACGTATTTTTAATTTTTTATTAGTCCCCCTAGGGGACTTCAACCAGCGATCAAGGCTTAATAGGTTTACAAAGATGGCGGACCTGGGGGCATTCATTAAGCAGGTCCCAGGCAGCTATAGCAACCATCGCCCCCCCGCTATTGCTTTGCGGGGGGCGCAATGAGCCGTTAGAGTGGGCCGCCCCCTCTTTCTGACTATTTAAATGCTGCGGTCGGTATTGACCGCAGCATTTAACGAGTTAAACTAGCGGGATCGCGCTCGAGCGCGATGCCGCTAGTTACTCTGAAGTGTCGTCTGTAACATACAGCCGACACCGGCATCGTATGGAGCGAGCTCACTACGTGAGCCCCCTCCATACTTCCCCTACCCGACTTTGGCGTATGTATACGTCAAATGTCGGGAAGGGGTTAAGGAGTGTAGTCCCATAGCGCATTAATTTACATGTTCGCTTTATTGTTTGGGTCATTACGGGCGCAGCGATACCATATATGTGTACTTTAATTTATTTTTTGCACTTTTACTAAATAAAATTAGTTTTTATGGGAAAATTATTATTTAAATGTACTACTTATTTTATTAGTCCCACTAGGGGACTTCACTATGCTATCTCTTGATCGCAGATATAATGCTTTGGTATACTTAGTATACTAGAGCATTATTGCCGGCACGTCCTAATAGGTATATACCCAGGGCAGACCTGGGGGCCTCTATTAGGCCCCCGGCTGCCATGATACCCATTCGGAGGCCCGCGATTGCATTTGCACATGGCTACGGTCATGTGCACGAGGCCTAAGACATTGCTGTGATGCTTTAAAAAAATAAAAATAAAGCTACTTTACCTAATACTGATAGATATCAGATTGTAGTGTATATTGAGGAATGAAGTATTTGCGGAATACCTTTTTTTGTACTGCAGATATTTAAATATCATATTTAAATTAACATTTTCAATAAGCATGCAAAGTTGCAAAACATGAACATTTCAGTGGTAACGTTAGAACGTTGCATTCACTTTAGTAGGACAAAGAAACAATACCTTGCACAGCTGTTACGAAAGGAACGGCGTGTGCAAGTACAAACAGAAATCGAAATAAATTAAGATGCTGCAACGCTTGTACGAGCACTGCTGCCTTTTTTCAAAAGCTGATCAATGGGGGTGCCGAGAGTGGGAACCCCCACCGATCTAATACTGTTGCAGTATCCGAAGGATAGGCCATCAATTTTATAATCCTGGATAAACCCTTTAATAGTGTGAGAGTAAGGTTTACAGACAGGGTCACTCTTTTTGGTGTTTTCACTCTGTGGTTAGGCCTCTAGGGTTTAGGTAACCCACTTAATAGGGGTAGACACGGTCCTGGAACCTGCTGCTACATTGGGAGACCAAATTGCTAGCATGCACTGTGTAATCATTGGAGGCGGTGAGAACGTTCAGTTATATTGCTACAAGTATGATTTTGTGCGGTGTGTCTTGACCATATCTGCTCTGATCCACTGCACTTCATATTTGGCTAGATCGCAAAAATAGGTCTCACAGGACAGTGACCTAGCCCAGGTGTCCTTGAATCTGGATTACCACCTCCCGAGTATTAAATAGAAACTCTGCACTTCTATATATATATATACACAGAAAAAAGGAGTCATACCTACATACAGAATAGTAACACATAAAGCAGCAACAAAATCTCATATACAGAGCGTGTTTCGCGTGGTTAGCTTTATCAAGCGGTGATAAATCCCCTTGATAACGCTAACCACGCGAAACGCGCATTGGGGCATCTTCTGGGCATACAGGACACACGATCAATATGGGCAAGTCACTCGACCTATATCTATCTACATACCTACTTCGGGGAGACTATCTCTTTTTTGAAGTGTGAGGGGTCACTCCCTCCATATGTTATATATGTCTATAATATGTTACTTCAACATGACTTACTGACTAGCATGTAGTACTTATACTATCGCTTCATCTCCTCCTCTATAGACTTACTTTGCATGCATGATTCCACTTTTGGCAATTATTTTGCTTTATATAGTGTCCCTGTTTCAGGCACCTCATACCCATTTTTTCGTGTGACATTTCATACTTGTATCTACTCTTGATATGGCGCACTAGCCCTCTGTAAATGAGATTTTGTTGCTTCTTTATGTGTTTCTGTATGTAGCCAATATACAGTTATTGATTCGAATTCTCTATGTACAATTTTAACAAGTGTTATTTAGTAAAATTGAGTGTTTTTTTACTCTTTGAAACACTGGTAATAGTATATGACTTTTTTGTGCATATAGATTTGGTTAGATGCTGCAAAATATTAGAAAATAGGGCATTATTTGTAATTTATAAAGGTTTGTTGGTTGACTCGGTGGGGGTTCTTATTTTTTAATTCACAAAATATAAGCTAAATTAGAATTGTCTTGCCCTTTTGAGTGATATACTCTAATCCTGGTGGGATCTACTGTACAGCAGAATTTATTTCATTTTTGAACAATTGTGATTTAGGTTTATATCTATAATTAAACTAAAATGGTGTTCATAGGTGGACATACCGATAAAATCTTATAGCTCTCGCTAGGCATGTATTTCGATACTAAGATGTGCGGCCTCACAGCTAAGTATAGTAATACATGAATGTATGAGAGCGGGGCTGAGGCTGTATGATATATCCATTGCCCCGCTCCTGAGTCCTAACAAGTGCGCGCCGTCAGGATGATGTGATGCGGCCGGCGCTGCACGAATGATTGCCGGCAATGAAGACAGAACATGACGGGCGCACTGCAAAATACCCTCATGTTCTGTCTTCAGTGCCTGCGCCCCCGCTCATTAGTGTAGTGCCGGCCGCATCACCTCATGCTGACTGCGCGTGCACTTATTGTCAGGAGCGGGGCAATGGCTGTATTACACAGCCGCAGCCCCGCTGGCGGAGATCAGAGAAACCTCTTATCTCTGCCGTTATTCCACTGAATGCTGCAGTCAAAGCTGACTGCAGCATTCAGGGGAAAATGAGAAGGGGGGATGCCCTATGACGCATTGAGAAACATACCATATATGGGCAGACAGCCCAGGGTCCATTGAAGCCCAGGGCTGTCTTACCATATTTCCTGTTAGGGCATACCGAGGTATGTCCTAACAACTGCCTGTGTGCTATCCATACACAGGCTAATGTACTGGCATATAGATATATGCCAGTACATTAAAGTTTAAAAATAAACTAAAAACTTAAAGTAATATTACATTTAAAAAAATAAGTCTCAATACATAAAATATACACATTCTGTATTGGCACGGCCGTAATAACCTGCACAACAATTTTTTTTGTGTTATTTATGATGTGTATGCTGTAAAAAATAAAATAAAAACAGCTTTCTTTCACTTATTGTGGGGCACAAGGTGTGATGATGAATTTAACCTCCATGTGCCTCACATTAATAGTAATTAACCTCCATCATGTACCTTACACATTAACCCATTATGACTGAGAAACACAATGGGGTTAATTAATATTAATGTGAGGCACATTCAAAATTCAATAACACCTCGCGCCTCACATCATAAAATGGAAGAATTTTTTTTTCTATTACTGTTGGCAAAGTATCTTTTTGGTATCGAAATCGCAATACTACACAAAGTATCGGTATTGAAGTCCAAATTCTGGTATCGTGACATCCCTAGCTCCCGCTATCAAATCCTGTCACAGTGCTCAGCCTGCCCTGTATTGAACGCTACTCAGCAGAGTAACGTAGCTGTATTTATAAAGAAATCTATCTTGCCATATCACTTCTATTACCGTACGGTCATAAAGCAGCAGGTATCAGAGAGCTTGGGTGGGACAATCAGCCTACTATATTGCTAACAAGTAGAGTTGAAACTGTGACCATATTGAACTACATTCATTGGGTAACTCATTGCAGCCCTTTGGAGAGGACTACCATGTAGCAGTCACTAGACTTTGGATGCTGACATCATCATCTTCCTCTGGCCTTTATGTAAACGGTTGACTCCACCAGACTTTGTATGCATGTGTTTAAAGCACAAACCACCACGCCGTCATGCGGGAGGCGGAGAAGAAGGGTCATTGACAGCCAAACAAATGACTCTTAGGCCTTATTCACACAAACGTGTTTAACATCCGTGAAACGCGGGTGAAAATCACGCGCGTCGCACGGACCTATGTTAGTGAATGGGGCCGTTCAGACATTCCGTGATTTTCATGCAGCGTATGTGCACTGCGTAAGACTCACGACATGTCCCTTACTTGGGCGTTTTTCGCGCATCAGGCACCTATTGAAGTCAATGGGTGCGTGAAAATTAAGCACAGCACACGGAAGCACTTCCGTGTGTCGTGCGTAATTCGCGCAACAGTAGATCAAGAAATGAAGGGAAAAATAAAACCACTTCCTTCATTTCTTTTTCTAAACATCAAAACCGCGTGTCATAAGGCTGGCATATGTGTGAAAATCACGCAGCCACGCACCATTCACTGATGACACACGGAACTACAACGCACAAAAACAGTGTTTTTTGCAAGTAAAACGCACACGTTCGTGTGAATAAGGCCTTAAAGAGGCTCTGTCACCAGATTTTGCAACCCCTATCTGCTATTGCAGCAGATAGGCGCTGCAATGTAGATTACAGTAACGTTTTTATTTTAAAAAAACGAGCATTTTTGGCCAAGTTATGACCATTTTTGTAGTTATGCAAATGAGGCTTGCAAAAGTCCAAGTGGGTGTGTTTAAAAGTAAAAGTCCAAGTGGGTGTGTATTATGTGCGTACATCGGGGCGTTTTTAATACTTTCACTAGCTGGGCGCTCTGATGAGAAGTAACATCCTCTTCTCTTCAGAACGCCCAGCTTGTGACAGTGCAGATCTGTGACGTCACTCACAGGTCCTGCATCGTGACGGCCACATCGGCACCAGAGGCTACAGTTGATTCTGCAGCAGCATCAGCGTTTGCAGGTAAGTCGATCTTACCTGCAAACGCTGATGCTGCTGCAGAATCAACTGTAGCCTCTGCTGCCGATGTGGCCGTCACGATGCAGGACCTGTGAGTGACGTCACAGATCTGCACTGTCACAAGCTGGGCGTTCTGAAGAGAAGAGGATGTTACTTCTCTTCACAGCGCCCAGCTAGTAAAAGTATTAAAAACGCCCCGATGTACGCACATAATACACGCCCACTTGGACTTTTACTTTTAAACACACCCACTTGGACTTTTGCAAGCCTCATTTGCATAATTACAAAAATGGTCATAACTTGGCCAAAAATGCTCGTTTTTTAAAAATAAAAACGTTACTGTAATCTACATTGCAGCGCCTATCTGCTGCAATAGCAGATAGGGGTTGCAAAATCTGGTGACAGAGCCTCTTTAAGAACACAGGGAGAGGACTACGAATACTGCTGGATTTACACATTCAGTTTGTGACGGCGTATTTTTGAGCCAATGGCAATTTTGTATCTACTCCTGTGTTTGGCTTAACCAGTTGTCAACGCCGGACGAGTACGCTTGTTCTAAACAGCAGACAGTGCCTGCATGTGGATGAGCATACCTGATTGTACGGACACAGCAAGTGTACCCCTGTGATCAAGAGTGGGTCAACGGCTAAAACTAACACAGCACAAAGCCCAACTAACGGTGGAGATTAGTGGAACCTGTGGTCTTCATCTTTTAACCCCTGAGATACCATAGTCAATAGAGACTAAGGAAGGGGCTCCCTCTGTCAACCCATTGGTGTCTTGCCGATGGGTTACTCAAAGGCCCCCAGGTCTGCCATAAGAATCTGTCTATTAGCTCATGCCAGAGACACGGCCAAATAGGTTGCTTGCCAGTGTTACACGAACAGGCAAAAAAAAAACTGGAAGGCAAAAGGAAAATTAAGTGGAATACATTTTAGCAAAAAGTCTCCCAAAAAATCCTTTTTTTAAATTAAAACTTATATTTTCAAAAACAGTTCACTATTAAAACAATATATTTAGTACTGTCGCAACTATAAAGACCCGTAGAATAATGATAACTTATTATTTATACTGCAGGATGCAGTGTGTAAAAAACATCATTCCCTCCCCAAAAATTAGTCAATAAATTATCTTTCCCAAAATGCAACATTAAAAATGAAAACCCGTCCCACAAAAAACAAGCCATCATACGACTAGTCAACAAAAAAATAAAAAAAGTTATGGCTCTCGGAATGCAGAGACTGAAAAACTACTTTTTCTCATAAAACATGTTTTTATTGTGCAAAAGTGCCAAAACATAACAAAAACTATGCAATTGGTATCGCTGTATTCGTACGGACCCGTAAAATGTCAGATTTTTTTTCTTTGCATCCCCCTTAAAGAAAAATGATAAAATATCAAAAAGCAAGCCCTCATACATCTACAATGATAAAAAAAAAAAAAAAAACTGAAGATATGACTCTTGGAATTTGACTATGAAAAACAAAATACTTGGTCCTTAACCCCTTCCCGCTATTGGGCCTGACTGTACGTCCTGATTCACAGTGCATTCCCGCAATAGGGCGTACAGTCACGCCATGTAAATGAAGCGGGCACAGGAGCTGTGCTCGCGTAATCTTTAGCGGCTGTCAGCTGTAATACACAGCTGACATCCCGCTGCAACGGTGGCGATGGCAGTTACCGCCGATCAACCCCTTCAATGCGGCTGTCAATGGCGTCCGCCACATTGAAGTGGCTGACAGAGGGAGGGGGCTCCCTCTGTACGTCCAGGCCTCCCCCGCGAGAGATCGAGTGTGGCGATGGTTGCTATGGCAACCAGGAAGCGGTTTCTAGGCTTCCTGGTTGCCCAGGTACGGAAGCCTAATAGGCTAACTGCCAGATGAAGAATGACAGTTACAATACACTGCACTAAATAAGTAGTGCAGTGCATCATAGTGGGGATCAGAAGACCAGATCTTCAAGTCCCCAGGTCAGTGTAAAAAAAAAAAAAAAAAAAAGTGAAAAAAGTGAAAAAAATGTGAAAGAAAAATAAATACGTTTTAACTAATAAAAACAATAATTTCCCTGATCAACTCCTTTATAATTAGAGAAAAAATTAAAACATGAAAGAAAACCTATACATAATAGATAGCCACGTTCAGAACGGCCTGATCTATAAAAATACCACTATTTTTACTGCACGATGAACACAGTAAAAAATCAATTTAATAAAAAACAAATGACAGCATTTTACTTTTTGGTCATCTTGTCTCAAAAAAAATGTAATAAAGAGTGATCAAAAAGTTGCAAGTAACGCAGAATGGAACTAATAGAAACTACAGTTTGTCACGCATAAAACAAGCCGTCCCGCAGCGATATCAACTAAAAAAGAAAAAAAGTTATGGCTGTCAGAAAATGGCGACACTAAAACATGATTTTTTTTTTTTAGAAAAGGAGTCTTTTTATTGTGGGAACGTAGTAAAACGCAAAAAAACAATATAAATTTGGTGTCGCTGTAATCGTATCGACCCGCAGAATAAAGTTAACATGTTGTTTATACTGCACGGTGAACACTGTAAAAAAAACAAAAGCGGGCTAGAATTGCTGTTTTTTGGTTTCCTCATCTCCCAAAAAATTGAATAGTGATAAAAAAAAATCAAAAAAAATAAAAATAAAATATCGCATGTACCCCGAAATGGAACCAATAAAAAATTACAGCTCGTTACACAAAAAACAAAGCCCTCACACAGCTCCGTCAACGGAAAAATAACACGTTCTAACTCTCAAAACGCAATGATGCTAAATGACGGCCCAGACTAATTTTTTAGGTCCAGTAGAATTTCACTAAATACCCCACATCATCATTTGCTGGACCCCACAGGTAGACCCTGTAGATGCAGCGGAGATGAGGAAACTTTAGGGCCTTGTGCTGCTTATAGGGCTAGTGAATAAGTCAAAGATTAGGCAATACTGGAGCACAGATATTTTATATAATACCCAATAAACCCGGCCTGTGTATAAAGGATTGGTTCAAAGCGTACCACACCAATCCATGGATTATTCATTCACCCCATTTTATATCATCCTATTATGCCCTGATGCACTCCGCCCAGTTTACATATACCCTGATGAACTCCGCCCAGTTTACATATGCTCTGATGCACTCCGCCCAGCTTACATATGCCCTGATGTACTCCGCCCAGCTTACATATACCCTGATGAACTCCGCCCAGCTTACATATGCCCTGATGCACTCCGCCCAGCTTACATATGCCCTGATGCACTCCGCCCAGCTTACATATGCCCTGATGCACTCCGCCCAGCTTACATATGCCCTGATGTACTCCGCCCAGCTTACATATACCCTGATGTACTCCTCACAGCTTACATATACCCTGATGTACTCCGCTCATCTTACATATACCCTGATGCACTCCTCACAGCGTACACATGCCCTGATGTACTCCGCACAGCTTACACATGCCCTGATGTACTCCGCACAGCTTACACATGCCCTGATGTACTCCGCACAGCTTACACATGCCCTGATGTACTCCGCCCAGCTTACACATGCCCTGATGTACTCCGCCCAGCTTACATATACCCTGATGTACTCCGCCGAGCTTACATATACCCTGATGTACTCCTTACAGTTTACATATACCCTGATGAACTCCGCCCAGCTTACATATACCCTGATGTACTCCTCAGAGCTTACATATACCCTGATGTACTCCGCCCAGCTTACATATGCCCTGATGTACTCCGCCCAGCTTACATATGCCCTGATGTACTCCGCCCAGCTTACATATGCCCTGATGTACTCCGCCCAGCTTACATATGCCCTGATGTACTCCGCCCAGCTTACATATGCCCTGATGTACTCCGCCCAGCTTACATATGCCCTGATGTACTCCGCCCAGCTTACATATGCCCTGATGTACTCCGCCCAGCTTACATATGCCCTGATGTACTCCGCCCAGCTTACATATGCCCTGATGTACTCCACCCAGCTTACATATGCCCTGATGTACTCTGCCCAGTTTACATATACCCTGATGTACTCCGCCCAGTTTACAATTCCCCCTACATTATAAGCTGAAATACCAGTAAAACACCAAGGAAAATCTGCGCTTCAAAAGCCAAATGGTGGTCCAACTTTAATGGCAGTGTGCCCAAATGGCAATTTATGACCACATATTGGGTATTACTGTATTCTGGAGAACCCACTTAACAATTTATGGGGTGTGTGTCTACGGTGGTACAAGCTGGGAACAACATATTGGGCACTGAAATGGCATATCTGTGGAAAATGGCTTTTTTCAATCTTCATCATCTATTGTGTATTAATTTTTGCAAAACACTTGTGGGGTCAAAATGCTCACTACACCGCTAGATAAATTCTTTGAGGGATCTAGTTTCCAAAATAGGGTAATTTTTCGGGGTTCCACTGTACTGGTACTATAGCTCAATGCAACATGGTGTCAAAAAACTAATCTTGTAAAATCTCCACCCAAATACTAAATGGGGCTTCTTCCCTTTTTTAGAGACTTGCTGTGTGTCCAAATAGCAGTTTATGACCACGTGCGGGGTATTGACTTACTCTGGAGAGAATGCTTTATGAACGTTGAGGTGCTTTTCTCCGATAGTCCTTGTGAAAATGCAAAATTTTGGGCTAGAACTACATCTTTTCGCAAAACTACATCTTTTCACTACACCCCTAGATTAATTCCTTATAGGGTGTAGTTTACCAAATGGAGTCACATTTCAGGGGTTCTTACTGTACTGGTACTTCAGGGTTTTTGTAAATGCAACATGGCGCCCAGGAATCAATTCTGCAAAATCTGCACTCCAACTGCCAAATGGTGCTCCTTCCCTTGTATCCTGCAGTGTATCCAAACAGCAGTTTATGACCACATGTGGTGTATTTTCCTACTCTGAAGAAGTTGCTTTACAAATGTTAGGGTGCTTTTTCTCCTTTATTTGTTGAGAAAATGAAATTTTTTTAACTAATGCTACATCTTATTGGAAAATAAAATGCTCACTATACCCCTAGATGAATTCCTCTAGGGGTGTAGTTTCCAAAATGGAGTCACTTTTGGGGGGTTTCCAATGTACAGAGCTTTACAAATGTAACATGGTGCCGAGAAATCATTCCAGCAAAATCTGTACTCCAAAAGCTAAATGGCGCTCCTTCCCTTCTGAGACGTGCCGCTTGCCCAAACAGCAGTTTATGACCACATGTTGGGTATTTCTGTACTCTGGAGAAGTTGCTTTACAAATGTTGGGGTGCTTTTCCTCATTTATTTGTAAATAAAATTCTGAGGTAAAGCTACATCTTATTGAAAAATAATGTGATTTTTCATTTTCACTGCCCAATTCTAATGAAATCTATGAAATACTGGTGTGGTCAAAATAATCACTACACCCCTAGATGAATTTCCAAATGGAGTCACTTTTGTGGGGTTTCCTTTGTTTTTGCACCACAAGACCTCTTCTAACCTGACATGGTGCCTGTAATATAATTTAAGAAAAGAAAGGCCCTAAAATCCACTAGGTGCTCCATTGCTTCTGGGGCTTTTGCTTCTGTCCATTAGCGCACTAGGGCCACATGTGGGATATTTCTAAAAACTGCAGAATCAGGGGAATAAATATTCCGTTGTGTTTCTCTGGTAAAAACATTCAGTATTACAGAAAAAAAATGGATCAAAATGGAATTTCTGCGTGCAAATTTCCCTTCCACTTTGCTTTAACCCGTTAGTGACCGCCGCATAGTGTTTTTACGTCTATGCAATAGACTTTTTACGTCACTGCATCGGAATAAGTAAACAGAGCAGGGAGCTGTCAAATCTCCCTGCTCTCAGCTACTGGAGGTAGCGGAGGCCTGGGGGCATCCCTGCTCGAACGTGTGAGATCGATATTAGTATCGATCTCACTCGTTTAACCCCTCAGATGCGGCGCTTAATAGCGTGCGCCGCATCGGAATTGTTATGGAGAAAGGGGGGGGGGAGCTCCCTCTCATCCCACCGGCACCCGGCGATAAAATCGCAGAGTGTCTGTGTCTCCGATGGCAGCCGGGGGCCTAATAAAGGCCCCCAGGTCTGCCTGCTAGGTCATGCCTCTGGCATGACCTAGCAGATGCCTGTCCGTTTTACACGGACAGGCATAATACACTGCGATACAAAAGTATTGCAGTGTATTATAAATGTGATCAGATAATCGCATAGTGAAGTCCCATAGTGGGACTAGTAAAACAGTAAAAAAAAAAACAAAAAAAAAAAAACAAAAAACACTTTTCCCCCTTACAAATTGCTTTATTATTAACAAACAAAATAAAGTAAAGAAGTTACACATATTTGGTATCGCCGCGTCCGTAACGCCCCCGACTATAAAGCTATTACATGAGTTAACCCGCACAGTGAACGTCGTAAAAAAATTAAATAAAAAACCATGCAAAAATTGCTGTTTCTTTGAATCCAGCCTTATAAAAAATGTGATAAAAAGTGATCAAAAAGTCGCATCTACTCCAAAATGGTACCGATAAAAACTACAAGTCTAAAGGGAAGGAGCGCGATTTGGTTTTTGGAGTGGAGATTTTACAAAATTAGCTTTCTGACACCATGTTGCATTGTGCTAAGGTGTCAGTACAGTGGAAAGCCCTGAAAAAACAAACCATTTTGGAGTCTACTTTTCTGAAGAAATTCATCTAGAGGAATTTGGAGAATTTTGACCGTGCAAGTGTTTTGCAGAAATTAGTGCACAGTGAATGTTGCAGATTTAAAATTGCCATTTTTACACTGATATGCCATTTCAGTGACCAATATGTTGTGCCCAGTTTGTGCCACTGGAGACCCACACCCCATAAATTGTTAAGCTGGTTATCCAGAATACAGTAATACTCCATATGTGGTCATAAACTGCTGTTTGGCCACACTGTCAGGCTCAGAAGAACCGCCATTTGGCTTTTGGAGCATAGATTTTGCTTAGTAGTTTTGTTTGGAGTTTTATTGCTATTTCAGATCATAATGTGGGGGCATATGTAAGGTGTGCGGAGTACATCAGGGTATATGTAAGCTGGGTGGAGTACATCAGGGTATATGTAAGCTGGGTGGAGTACATCAGGGCATATGTAAACTGGGCGGAGTACATCAGGGCATATGTAAACTGGGCGGAGTACATCAGGGTATATGTAAGCTGTGAGGAGTACATCAGGGTATATGTAAGCTGGGTGGAGTACATCAGGGTATATGTAAGCTGGGTGGAGTACATCAGGGCATATGTAAACTGGGCGGAGTACATCAGGGTATATGTAAGCTGTGCGGAGTACATCAGGGTATATGTAAGCTGGGCGGAGTACATCAGGGTATATGTAAGCTGGGCAGAGTAGATCAGGGTATATGTAAGCTGGGCAGAGTAGATCAGGGTATATGTAAGCTGGGCGGAGTACATCAGGGTATAATAGGATTATGTAATAATGGGGTGAATGAATAATAAAATTAATAATCCATGGATTGGTGTGGTACGCTTTGACCAAATCTTATGCACAGGCCGGGTTTTTTGGGTATTGTACTAAATATCTGCGCTCCAGTATTGCCTAATCTTTGACTTCTTCAGTGGCCCTATAAGCAGCCCTATATGCATCATTGCGTTGAGTCAAAACGTGTTATTTTTCCGTTGACGGAGCTGTGTGAAGGCTTGGTTTTTGTGGAACGAGCTGTAATTTTTATTGGTTCCATTTTGGGGTACATGCGATTTTTTTTATCATGATTTATTACATTTTTTGGGAGACGAGGAAACAAAAAAAAACAGCAATTCTAGCACGGTTTTGTTTCTTCTTTTTTACAGCGTTCACCGTGCAGTATAAACATGTTAACTTCACTCTGTGGGTCGATACTATTACAGCGACACCAAATTTATACATGGGGCCTTACTACTTTCCCACCCAAAACATTTTTCTAAAAAAAATAAAATTAGGTTTTAGTGTCGCCATTTTCTGACAGACATTACTTTTTTATTTTTCAGCTGGTATCGCTGTAGGAGGGCTTGTTTTTTGCGTGATGAACTGTGGTTTATGTGTGTACCATTTTGGTGTACTTATGCCTTTTTGATCACTTTTTATTAATAGATTTTCTGAGACAAAGTGACCAAAAAAAGAAATTCTGTCAGTTTTTTATTTAATTATTTTACGGTGTTAATCGTGCGGTAAAAATAACGTGATATTTTTATAATTCAGGCCGTTCCGAGCACTGCAACACCTACTATGTGGTTTTAACAAAAATATAAAAAAATTAGAAAAGGACTTGATCAGGGAAACCGGGTAATTGTTTTTATTACCGAAGGGCTTATTTAGACGAACGTCTAATACGTCCGTGCAACGCGCGTGGTTTTCACGCACCTCGCACGGACCTATGTCTATGGGGCCGTGCAGAGTGTCAGTGATTTTCACGCAGCGTGCGTCCGCTGCGTGAAACGCACATGTCCTTTGTTCCTGCATCACGCACCCATTGAAGTCAATGGGTGCGTGAAAATCACGCGCAGCACACGGAAGCACTTCCGTGTGACACGCGTGATTCGCGCAACAGCAGTAAAACTATGAATGAAAACAGAAAAGCACCACGTGCTTTTCTGTTTACAAACATAGTGTCATAATGATGGCGGCTGTGTGAAAATCACGCAGCCACGCATAATATGATGACACACGGAGCTGTTAAGTACCTTTTGCACGCGCAAAAGGCCGCGTTTTTTTGCACGCGCAAAAGGCACACGCTCATGTAAATCCGGCCTAAAACATTTTATTTATTTTTCTTAAATATTTTTTTTTTACTCTTACTAGGGGACATTAAGATCTGCTCTTCTGATCCCCAGTGCAATACACTGAACTACTTATGTATGTACTTATGTAGTGCAGTGCATTGTAACTAATTTTTCACCTAACAGTTAAGCCTATTAGGACCTGCCTTGGGCAGGACCTAATGGGCTTCCGTACCTGGCCAACCAGAAAGCCGTTGCTAGGCTTGCTGGTGCCATCGGCACTAGCAATCTTTCGCAGGGGGGTAAAGAGGGAGCCTCCCACTGTCAACCACTTTAATGCAGCGGACGCCATTGACTGCTGCATTAAAGGGGTTAAACGCCGGCGATAACTGCGATCAACCGCCTTTGCAGCGGGATATCAGATGTATATTACAGCAGACACCCGCTGAAGATGAAGCGAGCGCAGCTCCTATGCCCGCTTCATCTACATGACGGGTCTGGTACATCAGATTGCGGGAAGATTCTTGCAATACCGACGTATTAGACCCTGCATTTTGTAGGAACGTTTTGACTTTTTTTTTCAGACGGCCTCGTAAAGAAAAAACCACGGATGGGCAGATGTTTGATGGTGTTGAAGGTCTGTTTTTTCAGCCGTTTATGCCCCGAAAAACGCCTGAAACCACTGCATGTGAACATACCCTAAAACTGACCGCCATCTGTTAGGCCTAACTAGGGATGTCACGATACCAGAATTTGGACTTAGATACCGATACTTCGTGTAGTATTGCGATTTCGATACCAAAACGATACTTTACCAACAGTAATAAAAAAAAAAAAAAAAAAAAAAAAGTTGTTCCATTTTGTGATGTGAGGCGCGAGGTGTGATGAATTTTGAATGTGCCTCACACTAAAGCGCTCATTTACACGAGCGTGTGCGTTTTGCGCACGCAAAAAGCGCGGCGTATTGCGTGCGCAAAAGGCACTAAACAGCTCCATGTGTCAGCCCTGTATGATGCGCGGCTGCGTGCTTTTCGCGCAGCCCCCATCATGATGACACTCCGTTTGGATGTTTGTCAACAGAAAAGCACGTGGCGCTTTTCTGTTTGCAAACAGACTTTTGACTGCTGTTGCGCGAATCACGCGCGTCCCACGGAAGTGCTTCTGTGTGGTGCTCGTGATTTTCACGCATCCATTGACTTCAATGGGTGCGTGATGCTCGAACAGCGCACAAAGATAGAACATGTCGTGAGTTTTTTTCAGCGGACTCACACTGAGCAGAACTCACGGACTGTCTGCACGGCCCCATAGAGTAATATAGGTGCGTACGACACGCGTGAAAAGCACGCACGTCGCACGCACGTATATCACGCTCGTGTAAACGAGGCCTAATAGTAATTAACCCCATCATGTTTCTCAGTCATAATGGGTTAATGTGTAAGGTACATGATGGGGTTAATTACTATTAATGTGAGGCACATGGAGGTTAAATTCATCACACCTCGTGCCTCACAATAAGTGATAGAAAGCTATTTTTTTTACAGCATACTCATAAATTATGCAAAAAAATTGTTGTGCAGGTTATTATGGCCGCACAAATACCGAATATGTGTATATTTTATGTATTGAGACTTATTTTAATGTTTATTGCAAAAAAATTGTATTTTTTTAAATTTAATATCACTTCGTTTTTACTTTATTTTTAAACTTTAATGTACTGGCATATCTCTATATACTAATAGTACACAGGCAGTTGTTAGGACATATCTCAGTATGCCCTAACAACAGGAAATATGGTAAGACAGCCCTGGTGTTCTTCAATGGACCCTGAGCTGTCTGCCCATATATGGTATGTCCCTCAATCACGTCACAAAGATTCCTGTGATGCGATCCGAGGGTCATCCCCCCTTCTCAATTTCTCATGAATGCTGTGGTCAGCTTTGATCGCAGCATTCAGGGGAATAATGGCGGAGATCAGAGGTTTCTCTGATCTCCGCCGTTATAGAGCGAGGCTGCGGCTGTGTAATACAGCCATTGCCCCGCTCCTGACAACAAGTGAGCGCGCGGTCAGCATGAGGTGATGCGGCTGGCGCTGCACTAGAACAAGCGGCGGCACAGGCACTGAAGACACAACATGGGTGTTTTGTAGTGCGCCCGCCATGTTCTGTCTTCCATGCCGCCGCTCATTAGCACAGGGCTGGCCGCGTCGTATCATCCTGACCCCGCGCACTTGTCAGGACTCAGGAGCGCAGCAATGACTGTATTACACAGCCGCAGCCCCGCTCTCATACATTCATGTGTTACTATACTGAGCTGTGCAGCCGCACAGCTTAGTATCGAAATACATGAAATAGCGGTATCGAACAGTTTGGGGATGCACAGTATCGAAGTTTCGATGCATCGTGCATCCCTAGGCCTAAGGCTGGGTTCACACGACCTATTTTCAGACGTAAACGAGGCGTATTATGCCTCGTTTTACGTCTGAAAATAAGGCTACAATACGTTGGCAAACATCTGCCCATTCATTTGAATGGGTTTGCCGACGTACTGTGCAGACAACCTGTCATTTACGCGTCGTCGTTTGACAGCTGTCAAACGACGACGCGTAAAAATACAGCCTCGTCAAAAGATGTGCAGGGCACTTCTTTCAGACGTAATTTGAGCCGTTCATCATTGAACTCAATGAAGCACAGCTCAAAATTTACGGCTGTCAGAGAAGCCTCGCAAAATGCGAGGAGGAGCATTTACGTCTGAAACGAGGCAGCTGTTTTCTCCTGAAAACAGTCTGTCTTTTCAGACGTAAAAGCCAGCTAGCGTGTGCACATACCCTAACAGTTAATCACTAAAGGCAGACCTGGGGGCCTTTGTTAGAAACCATTGGCACCCTGCCATGCACGCAGTGGGGGTGAGAGAGGGAGCTCTGCTAGTGGTCTCCGATCGTTGCCCTGAAGCCAGAGGCTGTTAGCCTGGGCTTCAGGAGCACACTGCACGATGCCGGAAAAGTTTTTCTGAAATGCCGACGTGGATTTTGTTAGACTCTTAAAAACAATGATTAATTTTACTCAAAGTTAAAAAAAAACTATTTATACCCATATGCTTGCAAGATTTTAAAAGTATAAAATTACTTTATGTGTACTGTAGTATTGTGAAGCTACAAGCGTGTCGGCGATTCAGAGTACAAGCAAATAAAGAATGAAGGGGTACGAGCGCTGCAACCCCTTCAAAACCGTTGATCGATGGGGCTCCTGGAAGTCGGATCACGACCGATGAGATAATGATGGCCTATCCTTAGGATAGGCCATCCATATTTAGAAAGAACCCCTTTAAAGCCCAAAACAGACCAGTCCTTAAAGGGTAAAAGTCTGCATCAAAAACTGAATGTGTGAATTTAGCCTTAGACAAATTTCTTGTTAGATGAAGGAATTGGAAGATTGCTTGAATAATTACACAATTTTTACTTCAAACTCTAAGGTGGTAATGAAACAGGTTTACTGTTTCAACCCCTTAACCCGTTAGTGACGGCCCATTAGTGTTTTTATGGTGGCCACTACTGGGCTTTGTTCCGATCCAATTGCTTTTTTAAAATAGCGTCGCTGGGAGGATGGATAGTTCCCTGCTCTCAGCTACCGGCGGAAGCTGAGGGCTTGGGGTACTGACTGGGGACCGTTGATGGCAGTCCCAAAACCACGGCGATCAACATTACAATGCTGTGTGAAACGCTTTTTATCTCCTCTCAACATTAATGTTTGGTGAGAGGAGATAAAAAAAAACGAATTGTTAGGCCCCCCCAACCAAAAAGGCAGACGCATGCGCTGTAAGTGCAAGGCAGAATCTGCCTGTAAGTTGAAACTGACCAGGGACCATTATAATTGGTCCGTGATCATATGGTCACTGTGATATATCGATCACAGTGAGTGACCATAGTCACCTATTTACAAAATACAGCACAGGATTTGTGTTGTTCCCCCTCCCTTCTCTCACTGTAGTTGTTTTGTGAGAGGAGACCGTGACACTGCTTTAAATCTTGTACTGTTATACTGTGAAAAACACTACATATTCGCCTGTGTTCGCAGGATACCCTAAGGCCTCATTCACACGAGCGTATCAGATTCACGCGTGTGAAAACCGTGCATGAATCTGGTCTGTGTGTTGCGTTATGCATTAGTGTGCTTTGCGAGGGGCGTGCGTTATTCACGCACTCGCAAAGCACATTTTTTTTTCATTTTCAACTGAATTGATGCACAAGTCACGCACCGCACATGCATCTGTATCCGTGTGCGGTGCATGGTTTTCACGCACCCATTGACTTCAATGGGCGCGTAGGTTCGTGATAACGTACCAATATAGAACATGCAGTGAGTTTCACACAGCGGACCCTCGCTGCGTGAAAAATCACACATGTGAATGGCCCCATTGAAATCAATGGGTCCTTGTGCTGTGCGTTGTTTCAACGCACAGCACACGGACGAGATTCACGCTTGTGTGAACGGGGCCCTAATCACCTCCAGATTACCAGTGATCTTTTTTTGCTGATTTCGCTGTTATAATAGCGGTTATTAGCTGCGGTTTAGCGTAATTATTTTGCTATTTTGAAAGTGTTACGGCGGATTCACACGAATGTGAATTGCGTCCGTGCAGGTCGCGTGGTTTTCACGCGGCTCGCATGGACCAATAGAAGTCTTTTGGGCAGTACAGACAGTCCGTGCTTTTTGCGCAGCATTTGTCCGCTGCGTAAAAAGCGTGACATGTTCAATATCTCTGCGTATTTCGCGCATCACGCACCCATTGAAGTGAATGGGTGCATGAAAACCACGCAGGTCGCACGGCAGCACTTCCGTGTGAACTGCCTGTTTCGCGCAACAGCTGTCAAAAGGATGAATGTAAACAGAAAAGCACCACATGCTTTTCTGTTTACAAACATTCAAATGGCGTGTCATAATGATGGCGGATGCGCGAAAAGCACGCAGCCGCGCATCATATGATGCTGCCTCACGGAGCAGGTAAGTGGCTTTTGCGCAGGCAAAACGCTGCGTGTTTTGCGCAGGCAAAACGCAGCGTGTTTTGCGTGCGAAAAAACGCCACGTTCGTCTGAATCAGCCCTTATATAAAAATAATTAAAATACGAAAAAAAAGTTAATTAGTGTAGCGAAAAATAAATTGCAGAAATCGCAGGATGTTCACTGCGGAGAAGGCGTACACCTTGCTGTGCGCCACATTAGGCAGCGATATGAACACTGCATCAGAAGGGATACAAGTTCTGCTTCTGCCACTGGACACCCCCAGCCCTATATGGTGGTGGATGCAGCTGTCACAGTTGAACCGTCAGGGGCAGGGGCTAGTAATGCAGTCCCTCCCACAATGTAGGATCCTGCAGTTTTTCTCCCCAACCCCAAATGTCGCCACTTTAGCCATCAACATGGATGTCGTAAGTTTTAGCCCCTATAATTTTTTTTTTTTAATTACTTCATAGGCGATCAGGTCCAGGAACTAATTGTACAGCAGACAAATATATATGGCAGGCAATTTGTGACCGAAAATCCAAGGTCTTACTAAGCCAGAGGATGGATCCCCACAATGGTCTCGGATATTAAAATTTTTTGGGAATTACCCTAAATATGGGGTTAGTATGAAAAAAAAAAAACGCCTTCCATCCGGTCCAACTGAGCTACCAGCGCTATCCACAGGACCCGTCTTTGCAGCCGTCATGGCCCGAGCACTATGAAACAATAATGCGTTTCATGCACTTCTCGGATAATTCTCAAATCCCCTAAGAAGTAACCCAGGCTATGATCGCCTCAACAAATCGAGACCCCTTATCTCCCTCCTATCGGAGTAATTTTTAGGCCTTATTCACACGCGCGCAAAAGGTCCGTGTGTCATCAGCATATTGTGCGTGGCTGCGTGATTTTCGCGCAACCGGCATCATGATGACACTCTGGTTTTATGTTTACAAACAGAAAAGCACGTGGTGCTTTTCCGTTTTCATTCATTTCTTTTACCAGAAGTGCTTCCGTGTGCCGAGCGTGATTTGCACGAACCCATTTACTTCAATGGGTACGTGCTGCGCGAAACACGGCCAAATATAGGACGTCATGAGTTTCACGCAGCGCACATACGCTGCGTGAAATTCACTGAGTCTGAACGGCCCCATTTACTAACATGTCTGTGCGACGCGCGTGAAAATCACGGACGTATAACACGTTCGTGTGAATAAGGCCTTAAAGTTATACAGCCCAGTTCAAAACCTAGCGGCAGCCGAGTCTCTTATGAACGTCAAGGGCCGTTCATCCTTTTGCCAAATCATCCCCTCCAAAAGAGCCGGATATTGTGTGAAACTGTTTAAGGTATGTGATAGCACAACGGGCTACACCTGTGGCTCTCTCATTTATGAGGGCAGGGACCGCCACCTTAATCCCTCAGGCTGCCCAGAAGATATTGGCATTAGTGGGAAAATCATCTGGGAACTCACGAGAAAGGGTACCAAGTGGACACGTACAACTACTATACTAGTGTCCCCCTGTCCCTCCATTCTGCATGTGCAGGGGCCTGTGGAACAATACGTAGAAATAGAGCTGGCTTCCCTCAACAAACGGTGTCCAGGCGTTCAGAAAGGGGTGCATCACTATCATTTGCAAGTGACCAGTTGCCGGTTGTCAAGTGGAGTGACAAAAAGGTGTACATCCCCACCACTATGCACGAGGACACCACCGTGTCAGTGAGAGAGCGGGTCACTACCACTCATAAAAGGAAACTGGTCTGTAAAGTCAAATATATAGGGGGGGGGGCTTGGGGGAGTCGATTTATCTGACCAGGTCCTACAACCTTACATAGTCATACGTAAAACTAGGATCTGGTATAAAAAAGTAGCGATCTACTTCATCCAGATGGCTACTTATAAGGGTATGTTCACATGGCCTATTTAAAGCCGTCTTTCGGGCCGTAAACGGCTGAAAATACGGGGGGGCTGAACGCCTCCAAACATCTGCCCATTGATTTCAATGGGAAAAACGGCGTTCCGTTCCCATTGGGCATTTTTTACGCGCCCGTTTTTAAAAACGGTGCGTATAAAAACAAACACCCTGTAAAAAAGAAGTGCTTGTCAATTCGAGCCGTTTTTCATTGTCTCAATAAAAAAACAGCTCCAAAAACGTCCGTAAAAAAAACCCCTGATGCATAAATAACAGCTGAAAAGCAGAGGCTGTTTTTCCTTGAAAACAGCTCCGTAATTTACAGCAGTTTTTTTTGCTAAGCGTGTGAACACACCCTAACAGCTATACGCTCTACAAGACACAAGGAACGCTCAGTCTCCTGCAGTACCAGGAAAAAATGATTGAGCACCACCTGTTTGACTCAAGAATCCTAAGGGTATGTGCACACGATAACGTCAATTACGGCTGAAATTACGGAGCTGTTTTCAGGAGAATACAGCTCCTGCATTTCAAACGTAATTGCGCGTACTCGCGTTTTGCGAGGCGTCAATTACGGACGTAATTTGGAGCTGTTCTTCATTGGATTCAATGAAAAACTGCTCCAATTACGACCCAAGAAGTGCCCTGCACTTCTTTGACGAGGCTGTTATTTTACATGCCGTCTTTTGACAGCGATGACGCGTAAAATGACAGGTCGTCGGCGCAGTACATCGGCAAACCCATTGAAATGAATGGCCAGATGTTTGCCTACGTATTGGAGCCGTGTTTTCAGGCGTAATACGCCTCCATTACGCCTGAAAATAGGTCGTGTGAACCCAGCTTTAGAGTCAGAGAATGTCAAAAGGCTCACTGAGCGCCACTTCCTTCACCCTGTCCCTGAGAATAAACAATACCCCCAAAACAGATGCAGAGTTTGCAGTGAACATGGAAGGAGAGATACCCGGTTTTACTGTCCCATGTGCCCTTCAAATCCAGGCCTGTACAACTTTCCCTGTTTCGAGACCCATCACACTAATTATTAATTTTATATATCATTTTAGGGAGGGAATTTCCTTTATTCATATTCTTTGTTTAGTTTCTGGCCTTTCCGAGGGTGGGATTTTCATGGGGAGGTAGTAAAGAGTCTTTTTTTCAGACTGTAAAATTTTACCCCTTATGATTTTTTTTATATGATTCTTGAACAATTAAATTTAGGACTTGATCACTCACAAATTAATTTCTAATATATAATTCTTGGACAATTAAATCCTGGACTTGTTCACTCACAAATTTATATATATTTTTTCATTAAGTTTATTGTGCAGGAGCCCACATCGGTCTATTCAGACCCCCACAATTGTTCTTGAAATAAAAATTAATTTATTAGTAGATAAATCCAACACCCATGCCACCCCTGAATTAGTGGAAGTCGTGCATTTTCGCAACGATTACAAGAATAAATTGAGGATGTATTTCCTTTTTCTTATGACTATGTCCTGCCACATACAGCGGTTACATTCCTATTTCTGTACCATGATACGGGCATGATATATTTTTTTTGATGAGGATCTCTAATAATTGAGCTGGTCCTTATCAATATACCATGGGCTTTGTGACAGTTTTATTCGGGTTTTTGCTGGATCTCTTACACCCGACAATACTTCTGGAAATACTGATATGGTTTTGGGGATTAGTGATCCTTTACTGTTCGTTACTATAGATGGTTTTGGACACTGCCCCTTTATATATACTTTAACCGATTGTTTGGTGCACATTGCGGTTTCTACTCTGGAGAGCAGGAGCCTCTTATGGTGTACCGCGTCACTTGGCACGTTCATCCCTCATATAGGGATTGATGGAGCTAAAGAGATGTTGTTGAGCTATCGAGCGCCACATCTTAGGGGTTAAATATGATCGGAGACCACAGCTAGTGGTCTCCGGTTGTTGCCCTGAAGCTGTTCGCAACAGCCTAGGCTTCAGGAGCACCCGCCCGATGCGGGAAAAGTTCTTCTGAAGTGCCGACATGAAAAGGCGGTACTTCAGAAAAACTACCCCGAACGGCCGACGTAAAAAGACTATACGCGGCTCGTTAAGAAATTAAACAAAAAAACAACTAACATACCACTTTCTGACTGTATGTTATAACCACTAACCTTTCTCTTCATACCGAAGCATTTTCAGTGTCAACAGTGCAAATCAAAATGTGATTTGCCAGCTAAGTAATATTGGGCAATAAAAAGTGATTAAGGTGCTTTCACATGTGCCAAATGGTACGGTCTTTTTTCCTGTGCATCCAATTAGCGTTTGGCAAATCCATGTAATTGGTCGCGCGGGAAAAAAAAAAAGCTGGTACCGTTTGGCATGTGTCAAAGCACCCTATGGCCGGGTTTCGATGGGTCGTATACGCTGCATAAAACTATGTAGCATATCTGACATGGAACCCGCAGAACATTCCGTCAACAAACACGCACATTGAACGAGGGAAAAAATTTTTTTTAAACATTTTCATACTTCCCCCGGCCGTTGCCATGGTGACACGTCCCTCCTTTGCCGTCCGGCCTCCCTGGATAACGCTGCAGCCTGTGATTGCCACATAGGATGAAACGTCATCCAAGGAGGCCAGACTGGCGGAAGAAGCAGGGCGTTCTAGGCAAGTATAAACTTTTTTTTATTTTTCCCGGCGGTGCGATTTTTGTAGCAGAAACGCGGCGATTCCAATGCAAACGTCTCAACACTTGGCTATTTGTTGCGGGTTTTGCTACCCCATTGAATTAAAAGGGGAAAAACTGCAACAGAAAATTTTAAATTCCGCACCGCAGGTCAATTAACGTTTTTCCTGCGGTTTATTTCCACAACGTGGGAACCCAGCCTAAGACAGAAAAATACACCGATTGGCCAGAACATTAAAACCTCCTGCCTAATATTTTAGTCCCGCTTGTTACGCCAAAACTGTTCTGACCCGTCAAGGCATGTACTTTCCAAAGTCTCTGAAGGTGTTCCGTGGTATCTGGTAGACCTATTTGTTAAAAATATCTCACGAAGTCCTGTAAGTTGGGAGGTTGGGCCTCTATGGATCAGACTTGTTTTTTACAACCCATGCATGGATGCTCAATCAGATTGAGATCTCGGGTATATGGAGTCATAGTCAACACCCTTAACTCGGTCTTGTCATGAAAAGCATTGAGGAACAATATTTGTAGTGTGGCAGGGCACATGAAAGAGGTAATTAACATCAGAAAAAACTACTGCCATGAAGGGATATACTTGTTCTAATTCAATGCTTAGGTTTCCCAGTAGAACATTGCCCAGAGCATCACACTACCTCCGCCAGTCTCCCTTCTTCCCATAGTGCATCCTGGTGCCATCTATTCCCCAGATTAATGACACACATACCCTCGGATGTTCAGAATGTAAAAGAAAACGCGATTACGCAAACCAGGCCATCTTCTTTCATTGCTACATAATCCAGATCGGATGCTTACGTGTCCATTGTAGGCCCTTCCGGCAGTAGACGGAGATCAGCAGAGGCATTCTGACAGGTCTGTGGCTACGCAGCAGACTGCGATGCTGTGTGTTCGGTCACCTTTCTATCATAGCCAGCATTAACTTTCTTAGCAATTCTTGCTACAGTAGCTCTTCTGTGGGATTGGACCAGACGGGCTAGCCTTTGCACCCCCATGCGCATCAATCATCCTTGTGCACTCATGAGCCTGCCACCACTGGTTGCCCTTCCTTGTACCAATTTTGTGAGGTACTAACCACTGCACACCGGGAAACCCACCCCTCTCCAGACATGCAATTTTAGAGATGCTCCAACCAAGTTGTCCATCACAATTTGTCCCCTGTCAAAGTCTCTCAGATACTTACGATTATCTATAAGGCTATGTTCACACCCTTAGCAAAAAACTTCTGAAAACACGGCGCTGTTTTCAAGGGAAAACAGCTCCTGATTTTCACTTTTTTTTAAGCAACTCATGTTTTTCACAGCCATTTTTGGAGCGGTTTTTCTAGAGACAATGAAAAACGGCTCCAAAAACAGCTCAAGAGACATGCACTTTTTCACTGGCATTATTTTACACTGGCGTTTTTCAAAACTGTCGCGTAAAAAAACGCCCCGTCGGAACAGAACGCCGGTTTCCCCATTAAAATCAATAGGCAGACGTTTGGAGGCGTTCTGCTACCAATTTATCAGCCTGTGGGTAGGTGATAATTCTGGGAATACCCCTTTAAGAATGGACTGTTCACTACCTCCTATATCCTACCATGACAGGTGCAATTGTAATGGGATAATCTATGTGATCTGTTAGTGGTCTCAATGTTTTGAGTGATACTTTGTTAAAGAGGACCGGTCATGTCCCCTGAAATGTTAATCTGCTACCATACCTTTATAAGCCAGCTTCTCCCTGATTACAGCAGTTTCTTTTATCACTGTAGGTGCCTTAAGGTAGAATACAGCTATAAAAAGGTATGGAGTCAGATGAACTTTTAGGGGGATATGGCATGTCCTCTTTAATAAGCGCATTTTTATTTATTTTTTTACTCTGGAAGGCACTCCCGTTGTGACTCAATTCTTGATTTACACTTACCTTAGATCCACAGCAGCAGATGCATTTATTTTACATCAATTGGGACAGGAAAAGGCCATTTAGGTTTTAGGAATTTAACTTCGCATGTTACACTTACCTGGAATCTGCTCCATCAGTCTTGCCTTTACAGAGGAGTTGCGACTGTGGAAAACCAGTGACATGGTCTTGAGTGTCTGCAGGGGCCAGGAGAGTGCATCCCACGCAGGTGACAACTTCACTGGATACTGCTTTTTTTCCCCCCGAGTAGGGGAAACCATTTGAGTGACTACCGCTTGTAAGCAGCAGAGTTGTTATGGGGCAATTCCATTAAATGCATAGAATTCAGCCCCAACAGCCATTATCCAATCGTCCAGCGATGTAATCTGAGAATTTTTGACATTCACCATCTGGTTCTTCTGTTCTGCATGTTCCCATAAGCAATGGAATATTCAGCTCCAAACACGTTTAGGGCTGATGCTCATGGCAAAGCTGTGAGCATAGAGCCTGTACAGAGCACAGGGACTCTGTGTACTGACGTATGCCTCCATATTACAGAGGTATTCTCCCATGGAAGCAATGCTTCAAGGGGAGCACAGCTCTATAATACGCTTTACATATGATTTTTCTTTTTTGTCAGATGCCATGTCTCTGCATTAAAAAAATAAAGCGTAAGGCCCCATGCACACGACCATAGATTTCGTCTGTATTTACGGACCCATTCATTACTTTTGACCACGGACACCTTCCCGTATATTTTCGGGAAGAAGTCTGGGCCGTAGAAAGCCTTGGCAAAAGATAGGACATGTCCTATCTTTTGATTTTTATGAACCATGCTCCCATACTTTTTATGGGAGCACGGGCCGAATATGCAGATGGATGTCCGCGGCCAACAGCCATGCCCGTAATCGCGGACCCGGATTATGGGCACGGCCGTGTGCATGGGGCCTTAGTGTTTTACTAAAATAAAGTGTAATCCTGTAGCGTTCAAAAAAAATTATAAAGCATTAATAAGAAATCGTAAATTCCTATTAACAATGTAGATCTGGCTGCCTAGTAAAATAATGCAACTACGCAACTGCCACAAATATGTTGCATGTAGTATAGTTCCTGCGATTTCCAGGGACACAACTACTTTGCTGCATGTGTGAGACAGTAAAGAAGTCAGCAAGCAATGTAGTAGCCAACAGAACTGCAACAATCGAATGCGTAGTGATAGAGTGTGATTTTTCCATGGAGAAGACACATTTTTAATATACAGATTTATTTGAGAGAAAAATGTAAAAATGCTGCAACATTCTAAGCGGCATCAGCTTCCACGATACGATCCAATGTTTACCTTAGTTGATGGTCCCATCATATCTCCTTTCTTGCTGTCCTTGATCAGCAACTGCTGGTGATGCATCATTTGAGGTCCAGACCACATAAATTAAATGTTTTGCCTACATCTGAAGGCATGCGGCAAAGCCAATACATCGGGTTTTTAGTTGGCACTCAGAGCTTGTGACCATGATAATTGGCAGTGAAAATGAGGAGTGCCTCATTTTTCACTTGCTATATGCTAAGAATCCATAGTAACCCCACTAGCTTGAGGCAAGTCACTTCCAAGTTACCTACTAATGCAAAATGTCACTGGAGAGGGTATAAAAATTCTATCCTGTATTGTCAAATGACCAATAAAAAAAAAAAAGAAAAATAAAAAAAATCTTAAAGGGGTATTTCCATCTTGGACATTAATTGCACAGCCACAGTATGTCATACATTTATGATAGATGCAGGTCCTATCTCTTGGCTACATCTACTTCCAGAAGAGGAGTCCCCAGACCCTGTCCTCGCTGATGGAGAATAAGCAGAAAGGTGGCGGGGAAATCAGAAAACGCCTGACTCGGCTGTTTCTGTCCCAGCCACCGTCACTGATTCCCTGCCTGGAAGCTACTCCTGGCGAGACCCCTGTTAGGAGGATAAGTACGGGTCACAGAGGTGGGACCTACATCTATCAGAAATGTATGGCTACTCCTGTAGATATGTCATAAATGTCTAAAATGGGAAAACCCCTTTAAAAGGAACTTTTCATACAGCTTTTAAACAAATTTGAAAAATAAATAACTGCTTTTGGTTTTTTTCCACTTTGTATCCTGCTTTCAATAAGAGCTGGGAATGTGACCTGTGGAAGCAGCTTGCAGCCATGTCTCTAGTGCCTCAATAATGGATTCTGGGGTTAAAGTGCAAATGATTTGAAGTATTTTCCTAGCTATTTCTGCAGTGCATGGCACTATTTCTCTATATTTCCAGAATCGTGGCTGCCTACTAATCAGTATTAGCTGTATGAAGTGATTTATTCTCCTACAACTGCATCTAGTTTTCCAGTGTTGTGAACTTCCTGCCAGGTCACTACCAAGACATAAAAAATGCTTCCCTAACAAATCTCCTAGAATGTGTGGCTTTTACTACTAATGAAGATTTAGGGTTTGTAAATAAATATTCAAACTGAAGGTCCACCTTTGCAACCCTTTTATTGCTCTAATGCATTTAAAATAAAAATTGCCCTTAAAGGCCATGTACACCTTTGAATGGTTTTTGAAGGTATTTTTTTTTTATTCTAAGCACTATTTTAATAGACTTATTCTATGTTTATTTTACAATACAGCTTCTATGTATCCTGTATACATAGAAGCTGTATCGTTCTCAGCCGAATCCATCAGTTCAGCTCAGAGAAGTCCTTTGTCTCTGACACACAGGATTGACCTAATATTATTAGATTAAGTTATGAACTTAGATGTCATTGAAATTAGGTGGATCCTGTGTGTCAGAGACACGCAGGACTCATTTTAACCCCTTCCCGCCGCAGCCATTTTTCAGATTTTCACTTTTGTTTGTTCCTCTCCACCTTCCAAAAGCCATAACTCTTATTTTTCCATCAATATTGGCGTATGAGGGCTTATTTTTTGCGGGACGAGTTGTAGATTTTCACAGCACCATTTTTGTACCATATAATGTAGTGGGAAACGAGAAAAAATATATATGTGGGGTGGAATAGGAAAAAAACAGCGATTCCTAAGCCTTTTGGGTGGTTTTGTTTCTACGGCGGTCACCGTACGGTAGAAACGGCATGTTAACATTATTCTGCGGGTCAATACAATTACAGCGATACTAAATTTATATAGTTTTCTTTATGCTTTACTACTTTTACAAGGAAAAAACAGATTGTTAAAAATAAAATTTGAGTTTTGTCACCACATTCTGAGAGACATAACGGTTTTATTTTTCTGTTGATTTAGCCGTGTGAGGGCTTACTTTTTGTGGGGCGAGCTGCAGTTTATATTGGTACCGTTTTGGGGTACGTGAGACTTTTTGATCACTTATTTCATTTTTTTTTGTGGGAGAAGGGACCAAAAAACAGCAATTCTGATGTTTTTAATTTTTTACAGCGTTCACCGTGCGGACTAAATAATGATATATTGTAATAGTTCAGACTTTTACGGACGCGTCAATACTAGTTATGTTAGCTTTTTAATTTTTTACATTGTACTTGAGGAAAAATGGGAAAAGGTTTTTTTTTTGAGCTTTTAATTTTTTTTTATTTGTTAAAAAAAACAACTTTATTTTTCTTACTTGTCCCCCTAGGGGACTTTAGCCAGCGATCGTTAGATCGCTTGCACGATATACTGCAATACTAATGTAGTGCAGTATATCGCGTTTCTGAGTCTCCTATGAAGCCCTGCCGTTGGGACGTTACAGGGGGTCACCCCCGTTTTTAGTAACTTAAATGGCGCGATCTCTATTGAAAGCGGCATTTAACAGGTTAAACAAGCGGGATCGCGCTCGAACGGGATCCCGCTCGTTACCCGGAAGTGTCGGCTGTAACACACAGCCGACACACTTGCTCTATGGAGCGGTCTCAGCCCGTGAGCCCGCTGCATATTCCCCCACCCGGCGTGCGCCGTATATATATACGGCGGATGTCGGGCAGGGGTTAAGCAGAGTCATCAGCACTTAGATGTGATTGATATCAGGTGGATCTTGTGCATCAGACACACGTAGGACCCGCTCTCAACTTAATTGACAAATTCGGCTGAGAAAGGAACAATACAGCTTCTATGTGTACAGGATACACAGAAGCTGTATCGTGGGGGAAAAAAAAAAACTACAATAAAAAAAATACATTGATTTAATGATTGATTTTAAAATTCAAAAAGGTTTTCATATTTTTTTTAGGACCAAGCCAATTGTGGCCTTGAGGACCAGAACCAACGTACTGACTTTTCCTCTTTGCATCCTGGCACTTTAACGTTTTCATTCTGTTTTTTGTGCGGAGCGTGTTGTACTTTATGTAGGTGCCATTTTTTTGGTATATTTACATTATCGTTTAAGAATACATTTTATTTTGGCAAAAAAAATTATGCTGGTCTTTCTATTTATTTCTTTTTTATATAGCTTACACCGATCATAAATGCTGCTATAAATTTGTTCTGCAGGTTGTTACGATCCGGACGATACCAAAAATGTGCATTTCATTTTGTGTTTTGGAACTTCTATTTATTTATCGTAAAAATGTACGTCGGTGTGTATTTTTTTTTTACAGACTTTAATTTAACATTTTTTACATTAATTTAACTTTTTTTAACTTTTAAAATTAAAAAACCTAAGTATGCCCTAACAACAGGAAATATGGCCAGACATCCCTGGGGTCCTTCAATAGGCCATAGAGCCGCATGCCTTACTCAATCGCGTCACAGCAATCCCCACTCACTCTTTCCCTTTGAATGCTGTGATCAACTTTGATTGCTGCATTAAGGGATAGAGGTTTCTCTGAACTCTACCTTCAAAAGCAGTGCTGTAGTTGTGTATTACAGCTCTTGCCACAACCCTGATCGCATAGATACTTTCGTAGGCTCGTACGATCAGCACGACGCGTAACGTCCTGCCGCTCATGACGAACACACATGTCATGCGTTGTGAAAGGGGTTATTCCGGGGACCAAAAATTACATTGCAATAATATATTTATGTAAAACTAAGTAACTTACTTATGTACTTTAATTTAAAATTCTGTACTAAATGGTGCAGTTCAAACCTCGTGAATTGTTGCCGGAAGTGCTGGAGGTTTTCGAATAATGATGACGCTCCAACATGGCCCGTGACTGAGCTCTTGCTTCACGTGCTGTTCGTGAACATTACCGCAAGCGGCTGTCACATTGCCAATTTTGAGTCCCGAGCAGAGCATCAGCTAGCGCTTTGCTTTGGACTGCAGCAGAAAGTGGGCAGAAGAGCTGAAGTCCCCAGGCAGAGCATCAGCTGATTCTCTACTCAGGAACTCCAGCGATAGGAAACCCCTGAATTGACCAAATATGGGACGTTGGGAGTAGCGCTTGAATGAGTCCCGAGCAAAGCGCTAGCTGATGCTCTGCTCGGGACTCAATAGGCAATGTGACAGCCCCTTGTGGTCATGTTCACGAACAGCACATCAAGAAAGAGATCAGTCACGTGGGGCTGTGTCGGAGCGTGATCATTATTAGAAAAGCTCCAGCACTTCCTGAATAATTCATGAAGTTTGAACTGCAGCATTCAGTAAAGAATTTTAAATGAAAGTACATTAGTAAGATACTTCGTTTCACATAAATATATTATTGCAATACAATTTTTGGTCCCCGGATAACCCCTTTTTTAGCAGTTTATTAAAAATGTCCTATGGTTTTGTGTCTACAGCTAAGATGGATGGCATTATGAATGCAAGATCAGACTACAGAGTTTGTTTGGAGAACACACACACACATATATATATATATATATATATATATATATATATATATATAGGAGCGCTTTTCAAAGTAGCTTAATATCTCATTTTAGATGAATGAAAACAAAAAAAGTTATTTGTGAAGGTGGACCTTCCCTTTAAGACCATGTTCTTCAGGCTAACATTTGCACAACTATTATGTGACCCTCTACATAAATCAGTAAGAAAGCAAAAAATGTAACATTTCTAATCATGTGAGAACGTCTAGGAATTATTGGACTGTTCCATCCCTAGGAAGATACTTACACTGCACAGATATCACATTCCTTGAGAAACTGCAATTTTCCGTTGACATTTGGCGTCCGCAGCACCAAGCCAGTATGTGTACAACACCAACAGGTTATCATGTTCTTCATCCCCAAAGGTCCTCAGAAATCTTCATCACCAATCACTCCTTCCATGTCTGCAGGCGGTAAGGACTCATAGAAGCCAGATTTCCATTTACTGTCCTTTAAATTGTTTTATCAGCTCCCCCCTTTCCCGTTCAAACTCTGGAAGAGATTTAACAAAACTAGTGCAAGGGAAAAGTTGAGGTATGACCGATGGCATTAGGTTGCTGCATTCCTTTTAAAAGGGCCTCTGAAAACAGTTAACTGAAATTTGATTGGTGGTTACCGGCAACAGCTACTTTTTCCTTGCAACAGTTTTTTTTAATAAATCTCTGAGGCACAGGAGCATAATATGGGTGCATTCCTGTGCCTGTATTACGGACGCAAATCCTAGTCCGATTGCAGGTTAATTCAAGAGAATAAACAAGCTGTAATAGGGGGTAAAAAATATGCACATATTACACTCACGTGAAACTGGCCGTATGCGTTGAAAATAAAGGGTTTATTAACAATTAAAGCAGTTTAGTTTTTATTGATGTATAATTCAAAGTTCAGAGTATGTGGTTCTCTTCTAAATTCCAGTAAAACGCTTTGACAAGCTATTAAAATGTGATATAAATTGACTAATATCAATACTTTGCATTAGCAGGTAAATATACATTTGTAGCAGGTCTATGGCTTAATTGGCTCTATAGTTCCTGCTTGAATATTAGACTACAATCACATTGTGTGCATTTTATTTTGAATTAAAAATGGATTCAACAGAGAAATTTTAAAAAGTTACTTTGATACGTCACAGAGAAATTAAGAGTTTGTTCGGTGGGAGTACGGGCGCTAAAACCCAATAAAACTAACGTCCATAAGCGCTTACCCGAGCTTTCTGCCCTTTCGGATGTGTAACAACGGACAGCTCACTAATCAATAAAAGTCAATGGGTCTATTCACACAAGTTTTTTTTTTCATGGAGCCTGTGTCTGTTGCAAGAAACTCACCGCATGTCCTATTCTGTGCACCAGACTCGCCCATAGAAGTCTACGTGTGCTTGGAAAAAAAAAAACAATTGACAGCACCAAATAACATCCATGTCCTGTCCTGTATTTCTTAGAAACTGATCAGTGAAACCCCCCCCCCCCAAAAAACACATTCTACAAGCCTGTCTTTAGCCTAAGGAGAGCCAACCACAGCCAAAAGGTGCAAATCTCTCGACCAGCGCTTCTCAAAACCTGGACTCCCACCGATCAAAACTTCTGATATGTCTCGGACATATCAAAATTTCTGTGAAAGTGCAGTAAATTTTTAGGCTTTCATTCTTATTTTCACCTATGGGTATGCCAAAAATCTAAAAAGGCTCAGGAACCCTATTTAATGTGTTGCCTTATTTTTTGAATTGCATTGATTGAGCATTCCTTCCCCATCCAACTGTAAAGATGCTTAAAAAGTTTTTTAGGGACTTGCCTATCCTTATGATAGGTCATGAATATCAGATCAGTGGGGGTCCGACTGCTGGTACCCCCACCAATCATACACATCCATAGCGGCTTAACTTTTTAAGCATCTTTACAGTTGGATGGGGAAGGAATGCTCAATCAATGCAATTAAAAAAATAAGGCAGTTCCTGTCCCATTCAAGTTAGTCGCTGTGGCCCCTTCAGTCAGCTGATCGGTAGGGGTGCAGGGAGTTGGACTCCCACTGATCTCATATTAATGATAGGTCAATCTATATAAAAGCCCAGGAAAACTAAACCAAGACATTAATGATAAAAGTAAACAGAAAATAAAGCTGCCCACAGTATTGGTCAGTGTACAGAAACTTCTGCGCGTTTCTGGAACAAACAGTCATGTAGACTGGTAAATGGAATGGCTGAGGGGAGGAGATTAACCAAATAGAGGTGGAACTTAACAATACGTGTGCTACTGCAGACAGGGTAGAGGGGGGGGGGGGGGGCTCCTGCTGCAGCCAGTTGTCTAACAGCCAGACAAGATTGTAAGGCATAAGAGGGGGTAAATGACTGATCGCTTGAGACACATCATGAAGAATTCTTTATATATTGCTCAGTTTAAATTGAAAGGAGACAAAAATAGTATCAAAAGGAAAGCAGGTGATTAAAGGAGGAATTGCTGGCAATGTTTTCATCTTTTTCTGATTATTCCTTTAAAATAACAATTTGTAGTCAGTCTAGAGTCTATAGACTACCGTAAACTCATGACTACTAAATGGCAATTTACTTGACTATAGAGGAAGAGGTGAGGGGAGTGGGCTGCTGTGCCTACTCGAAAAGTGGAAAGGACACAGCTGTTACTACCAAGGAGAACTTCATTATTACCACTGCTACCTTGCTCAGATTTGGTCACACAGTTTGGCCCCATGCACGCGACCATAGAATTTGTCCGTAATTACGGTCCGCAATTACAGACCCATTCATTTCTATTGACCACGGACACCTTCCAGTATATTTAGGGGAAGGTGTCCGGGCCATAGAAAGCCTCCGCGAAAGATAGGACATGTCTTATCCTTTGCTTTTTATGGACCGTGCTCCCATACTTTGTATAGGAGCACGGGCCGAAAACGCAGTTGGCTGTCTGCTGATTACAGGCACGGCTGTGTGCAATGGGCATTAATCTTGTACAATGTCATTTAAAAGGGGTATACCAACCGAAGACATTATGCCATGTGTGCACTCGGCAGAAGTCTCATAGTCAAATGAAGAGAAATGCACATGCAAAACTAGCTCTTGCGGTCATCCACTACTATCTGCCCCCTAATATCATAATTCAGGAATCACAAGATCCTTGCTCTCCCAATAGGTATTGGTCTATAAAAGATTTCCAGCATATCCTGTTCCTAATCTATGCCTGTGCAGATGGCTCCGGTAAAAGACTACCTTGAGGGTCATAACCTGGAGGTTCACCTAGAGCTTAGTCTTTGCCTCCTCATATGGGTTCTAGGTAAATACCAATGAAAAACCTTAGACTCCACGGTTTGAAGAAGTCAGCTCTTATCTAATCGAAGTCCAGAGGTTCCAAATGACAGAAATGTTATACAGAAGAAAAGTAATACAGAAGAAGATTTTATGTATATTTAAACTGTTAAATGATAATAGCCAGTGGGTATACACAACACTCCATTCAGAAACTCTCTATGACAGGAATATCTATAAAAAAAGTTTCTCAGAGATGTATAGACAAAATAAACTTCAGCTTAGAGTAGGTAGTAAGATGTATGCGCTCAGCTAGCAGTTCACATAAAGTGTTCAGGATGGAGAGAAGTCTCAAACTCATCTTGAAAATGGGAATCTGTAATCATTTTATTAACTCACAGGAAGCTGCCAAACATTAACAGCTGCAGCTACCGAACATGCCCAAAATAATTGTATTACAACGGGTAAAATTTGCTGCAAGTCTGGAAGAAATCTATGAGAGGATAGGACATGCTCTGGATTTATAAATCTTCAGCATGCCATTAAACCTAGAAATGAATGGTAAAAGTAAACAAAACTTAAAACTTGCTCACATTGTCAATCTGTAGGGCTTTCTGCATGTTCCTGAAACAAACAGTGTTGTAGCAATCCTGCAGAGAACACATGGGGTAATCTCCTGCTGTTCTGTTCCATTTTTGGCTGCTGAACAACTGAGGGGAGGGCTTAACAATGTGTCGTCCTGCAGACAGGCAGAGGCTCCTGCACCAGCCAGTTGTCTTATAGCCAAACAGAGGAGTAGGGGAAACGGTTGATCTCCTGGAACACGTACAGAATAATTCTGTATATATTCCTCAGTTTAATTGCAACATGAGACAAAATAGGATCAAAGCAGAGGAGGATATTAAAAGGGGTTATCCGGGGACCAAGAATTGCATTGCAATAATATATTTATGTGAAGCTAAGTAACTTACTAATATACTTGAATTAAACATTCTGTACTAAATGGTGCAGTTCAAACCTCATGAATTATTCAGGAAGTGCTGGAGCTTTTCTAACAATGATGATGCTCCGACACGGCCCCGCATGATTGAGCTTTTGTTCATGAGGTTTGAACTGCACCATTTAGTACAGAATCTTTAACTAAAGTATATTAGTAAGTTACTTAGTTTCACATAAATATATTATTGCAATGCAATTTTTGGTCCCCGGATAACCCCTTTAAGGAAGCAATTACTGGGATTTTAATTTCGATTTTTCGTGTTCCTTTAAATCCAGGTGGATATTTACCAGTGTGATGGGAATGCACCCTGACAGTCTACAACAAATGCAATAGGTCCCACAGTGTGCAGAAGCCCACCGAAAGGTACCTATAAGGCTAAACCTAGGCTTTTTGTAGAGAGATTTTCCAATTTTAACAAGTGACAGCAGAAGTTCACATAATTAGACTGATTTACAGGCAACAAGCTGTACCTCGATTGTTAAAATTGGACTCTCATCACAAAAATTCCAGGTGTAGCCCTGGCCTAATGAGGGGAGATTTATTTCTAAACAAAAAAAAATGAACTATTTTAGCTATAATCTTCAGCTTTTTGAAATAATTAAACGGTGATTTGACACCATAAAGTTTACAAGTGTTTATAAACAGCACATTATATAGTGTGTGGAGTGATCTTCACAGCCTACGTGCTCCAAACTACCGATTATTCAAAAACGCAAGGTATGGCAAATAGATCTTGACCTTCATAAGGGATTGTGGAAGCCATTTTTACAAGTCTGGTAAAGTCCTACCAGAATGACATTAGCAAATTTATTTTTTTGCTGCTTTATTAATGTGTATTGTTTTAGTCTAATCTATACTTGTTTTACTATTAACAATTACATATTGCAAACAATATTGGATTTGTCACAGAACAAAACATTGAATATTAACGACAGTGAAACAATCGAAAATGACCCCAAAGGGCTCAAGTTAGCAAAAAATAGGAAATTACTAAAGGAAAACACTTACCAAGTATACTGTATCAGAACTCAAAATAAACTGAGGAACACCTGCTTATGGCCCACTTCTTTCTTGTTAAGGGCATTTATGGCAGCTACTGCTTCTGCATAATTTAGCATGCGCACAGTGGCTATGCCCTTTTCAATATTTTTGAGATTCACAGAGCTCACTTTGTAGTCAAGAAAAAGGTCTAAAATTTCAGCAACTGTGACGGAAGCAGGCAAGTTCCTAATAAACAGTAAAGTTACTTCACTGTTCTTGGTTTCGTCACCTTCGTAGGCCATTTCCTCATCACAGCAATTTTCATTGTCCAGAAATTCCTCTGCTGGATCGTTCTCAATCAACGGTGTTGCAATATCTGATCCGAATGTGTCTTCTGATTCTTTATTTAAAGGTGGGACACTTTCCGAATCACAACACATTCCTACCTCATTGGAGTCCAGCGCTGTCTCTCCATTGGTTTCGACTGGTGGTTCCTTCACACTGGAAACAGGATTGGGTAATGGTTCTGAAGTAAAATCAGGTGCGTCATCTGCTTCAGTAACAATGGGGATATCTTCGTTAGCCTTCTTTAATGCCTTCATTTGTTCCTCAGTGATGCGGCTCAATAGGATTTTAATCCCTAGAAACGTTTGATGATTTACTTTTTCAGCATTAGATGCCTCTTTGTCATCTGTGAATTTTACCAATGCTTCCCCAAGACCGATACCTTTGTCGTCATGTAACAGATAAACGTCTTCTTCTTTTACAGTTTGCCCAGAAAAGAATTTCTGGACATCAGCCACAGTTACATCAAATGCAAAATTTCGCATATATATGTACTTTCGTTCTTGTCGACTTGGAGACTTTCTCCTAGTTTGTTTATCTTTACAGATTCTGACACTCATGCGTTGAATGAACTGCAACATATCCTTTTTGGAGATGGGTAATATAGTTATAGTGCGGCCTTTGAAGTCTTCACCGTTTAAGCAGATTGCTCTTTTATAACCCTTTTCGGTAGTGAACATGACAAAACCTTCTCTTGTTCTATTACCCTCTTTGTCAACTAGGAAGGTAATCTGAGAGTCTTTCATGTCATAATCATAAAATAACCTCTTGATTTCATTTTTCTCAGCTCTGTAGCTCAGATTAATAAGATGCACATAGTAATCACGTACATAAGGTGATATACGTCTAGTTCTTCTTCTTGGTGATCTGGATCTGCTCCGTCGTCTTTCATAGCTAGATGAACGTTGAGGAGAGCGCTTTCTCTTTGAAACAAGTTCTCCACCGTTTTTGGTCCATTCAACCTCATTAGAAAGCTTGAGTGCTACTTGTGAACCACAAATGGGCATATTGTTAAGTTTCAGTCCTTCACTCGCATCTGCACTTCTTCCAAACTTGACAATGGCATTGCCATTCCTCACTCCATTTATGAACTTCAAAAATAAGACATCTTCAACAAGAAGTCCCCTGAAAAATTCTCGGATTTCCACTTTTGTAGCTTTGGTTGACATTCCATGTATGTATATGTATGAAAACGTTGCCAAAAATTTCTTTTCAGGACCTCTTGGATTAACATCAGAGTTACTTGAAGCACTTGTTGACGGCTTTAGACCTATCTGGTATATCTCCAATGCACGTCTCATTTCTTCTTCATTGCTGTATGTTAGATGGACATATGAATCCTTCAGAAGACGTCCCGACAGGCTCAAGGCGTACCGGGCATCTTCATATGTTGCAAACACAATATAAGCCTCACCATATTTTCCACCTGTGATATACACACCTCCTCTGGGAATATTCAATCCGCAAAAGAACTGACGAATGTCAAAAGAATCTGCTACAGCAGGAAGACCCTGCAGCCGGATGATTAGCGACATTTTCCAGTCAAAAGCAATTATACCTGCAGATAGGGAAAAAAGCGCATTACACCTGTAATTTTCTGCCAAAAAGAGAATGGACACGTACTACGGATAAAAGCTAGTCTGACATTAGAACCGATGTTCACATAATCTAATATACAAGAGAAAAACTTTGATATAAGAAGTCAGGAGATATAGGTTTTCCATTAAGGACCAAATGTATATGTGATGACTTCAAACATATCACACGCTATGCGGTTTAAAAAAAAAAATACCTTCTAAATCCCTGTAAAAAAAAGTGTATTAAATAAAGCGAATTCATATTTCAATAGGACCTAAAACAATAAGAGACACAAGATACTTTATCTGCATGTATACACAGCGATTTTTGTTAGGTTGGAATTATTAGATTGGCTTAGACACTAGATACAGAAATGGTAAACATTGGGCCTCGGCAGAATTCGAGCCATTACGAGAACCCAAAGCAAAACTGCATAGATTACATGTGGTTTTGCAGTGGTGTGGCTCTCTACTATACATCACTTTACAATGAAAACGTACCCTTAGAAAAGTGATTTACAATGACTATTAGGCTGGGTTGGCAAAGTGAAGGAGAAAATGATCCAGCGCTGATGTTGGTTAAAAGGGAAAAACAAGTCCCATGTTTATTTAAGGAAATTATTAAAATCGGAAGGGAGACGCAGTCCCAAGGCAGAAAAGTAGGAGTAGTTAGGGTGAATGCCATGACTAAGAACGCAGACCGCGTTCGAAACGCGTAGGCTTGGGCATTCACCCTAACTACGCCTCGTTTACGTCTGAAAATAGGTCGTGTGAACCCAGCCTAACACTTACTAGAAGCTGCAGCACATCTGTGTGTGTCTTTCGCCTGTCTCAATCTACGCCTGCTCTCCTCCTCCCCCTCCCCATAGATTCCAATGGGCAGCTGTAATCTACTCCCTCAGTGAGCTCAAAGCTCGACAAGATGAGAAGGCAGTAAAGTGAGTGAACAGTTTAGGATGGGTGGGGGGGGGGCATGATAAGTAGAGAAAGTAGAATTTTTATCTAATAAGATATAACAAAAAGTTTCTTATATTCACTTATACTTTTGATTTACGCAAAGTTTGTTCAAAGGGAGATGCCCATTTAAGTTATAGGCAACAGCTTCTTCATTCTTACGAGCGCATTTAAAATAATCTAGCTCAGAGAGTAAATCATCAACAGGAAATTTTTTAACAGTTTTAGCAGTCGCGATCATCAGAAAGATGCCTGCTGTGACCCCTTGCAAATTATATTAGTAACTTTAGGGTATGTTCACATGTCGATGATTCTTGAAAACCATATTCGCATTGTAGTTACCCTCGATTATTGCATAAAGATTTCCTCAAATGGGTAAATACACAAAGCAATCATGTGAAATTAGCTATAGATGGGGCATGTTCTGCAACATTATATAAAATTCAGAGTGAAACTTCTCTTTTGGTGTAGAAAATGTCCCACATTAAAAATACTCACAATCCACAATGTATGATTTCTGGTTTATTCTATACTTTGCCCAGAAGCTGAACCAATCTTGTGTAAACTTCTGAAAACAATAAGCAGCACTAAAGCTTTGTTCACATTTGCACTTGGAGCCTCCATCGCTAATTCTGTCAGATTTGACGAGAGAAGTAGTGCTGCACGCAACACAAATTTTTCCCCTTAAAACGACAGACACCACAACGGCACCAATTGAAAGTTAATGGAGTTAATCGGCCTTCATTGTTTTCCATCCTAAGATTATGTTTATATTAGCGGCGTGGCTTACGTTTATAAGGAAAGCCGCGACACAAGTCTGAATATAGCATAACAATCAAAGGAACAAAAGTAAAAGCTCCAGAATTCGGTCATTACACTAACTAAAAAAACAAGTCTTCATGTTTATTTTCCATGTTTTAGGTTATCATGTTTTGCATCTTTTTTAACAAACCAAATATAAAAAATGGTTTCAAATAGTGAAAAGGCAGTGGTGCCACAAGCAAAAAGTGTACATATTTAGGCTAGGTTCACACTGAGTTTTTTGACGCGGAAACCGTGCAAAAAAGCTCGTCAAAAACGGCCCGAAAATGCCTCCCGTCGATTTCAAAGGGAGGCGGGGCGATTTCCTCCCGCGAGCGGTAAAACCGGCTCGCGGGAGAAAGAAGCGACATGCCCTATCTTCGGGCGTTTCCGCCTCTGACCTCCCATTGACTTCAATGGGAGGCAGAGAAAGCGTATTTTGCGGCGTTTTATGCCCGCAGCGCCCAATGGCCGCGGGCAAAAAACGCTGCGAAAATCAGCGTGCAGGGAGAGGGAATTCTGCCTCAAACTTCCAAACTGAATTTTGAGGCAGAAATTCTGCCTGCAAAATACTCCGTGGGAACATAGCCTTACTCTGGGAAAACCACACACTCACAGATGTTTCCATTTTGGTTTGTGGCGTTTAAGTGGCATTTTTGTAGTGTATTCTAAAAGCGATCAAATCATTGCATAGCAAAGTCCCATAGTGGGACTATATAAAAAAAAAGTTAAACAAAAAATCACAAGTAAAAAAAAAAAAAAAAAAAAAAAAAAAAAAGACAGAAAGAAGATTTTTTTTACCCTAAATGTAAAAACTTACACAATTGGTATCGCCACAACCAAAAGTTCAGATGTACACCAAAAAGATAATAAAAACTACAAGTAGTCCTGCAAAAAATAAGCCCATACAACAACATCGGCGGAAAAATAAAAGGGTAATGGCTCTTAAGAATACGGCAACACAGAAACTAATTTTTAATTATTAAAGGGGTTATCCGGGGATCAAAAATTGCATTGCAAGAATATATATATGTGAAGCTAAGTAACTTACTAAAATACCTTAATTAAAAATTATGTGCTAAACGGTGCAGTTCAAACCTCATGAATGATTGAGCAAGTGCTGGAGCTTTTCTAAAAGTGATGACGCTCCGACACGTAGGGATGTCCAGATACCAGAATCTGGACCTTGATACCGATATTTTGTGTAGTATTGCGATTTCAATACTGAAACGATACTTTGCCAACAGTAATATATATATATATATATATATATATATATATAAATTCTTCCATTTTCTGATGTGAGGCGCGTGGTGTGATGAATTTTGAATGTGCCTCACATTAATAGTAATTAACCCCATCATGTTTCTCAGTCATAATGGGTTAATGTGTGAGGTACATGATGGGGTTAATTACTATTAATGAGGCACATGGAGGTTAAACTCATCACACCTCGTGCCTCACAATAATTGATGGAAAGCAGTTTATTTTTATTTTTTATTTTTTTTACAGAGTACACATCATAAATGATCCCAAAAAATTGTTGTGCAGGTTATTACGGCCGCGCCAATACCGAATACGTGCATATTTTATGTAATGCTTACTGTAAAAAAGGTGTATGTGTATTTTTTTAAATTTAACATTACTCTATGTTTTTACTTTATTTTTAAACTTTAATGTACTGGCATATATCTATATTACAGTACATTAGCCTGTGTACGGATAGTACACAGACAGTTGAAAAGTCATACCTAAGCATGCTCTAACAGGAAATATTGTAAGACAGTCCTGGGGTCCTTCAATAGACCCTGGGCTGTCTGGCCATAAATGGTATGTCCCTCAATTGCGTCACAGGGATTCCTGTGATGCGATCCAAGGGGCATCCCCCCTTCTCATTTACCCCTTGAATGCTGTGGTCAGCTTTGATCGCAGCATTCAGGGGAACAAAGGCGGAGATAAGAGGTTTCTCTGATCTCCGCTGTTAGAACGGGTCTGCGGCTGTGTAATACAGTCATTGCCCCGCTCCTGACATTAAGTGCACGCGCGCTCAGCATGATGTGATGCGGCCGGCAGTGCACTAATGAGCAACGGTGCAGGCATTGAAGACAGAACATGGGGGTGTTTTGCAGTGCGCCCGCCACGTTGTCTTCAGTGCCGCCGCTCATTAGCACAGCGCTGGCCACATCGCATCATCCTGACGGCGCACACTTATCAGGACTCAGGAGCGGGGCAATGGCTGTATTACACAGCCGCAGCCCCGCTCTCATACATTCATGTATTACAATGCTAAGCTGTGCGAACTCCAGCGATAGCAAACCCCTGAATTGACCAAATATGGACGTCGGGAGCAGGGCTGGAGTCCCGAGCAAAGCGCTAGCTGATGCTCTGCTTGGGACTCAAGCAATAGGCAATGTGACAGCCCCTTGTGGTCATGTTCACGAACAGCACATGAAGCAAGAGATCTGTCACGTAGGGCCGTGTCGGAGCGTCATCATTATTAGAAAAGCTCCAGCACTTCCTGAGGTTTGAACTGCCCCATTTAGCACAGAATTTTTAATTAAAGTATATTAGTAAGTTTTTTGTTGTACAAAAGTAGTAAAACATAAAAAAACGTAGTATTGCTGTAATCGTTATGACCCACAGTGGTTATTTATACCGCACGGTAAACAGCGTAAATTTAAAGAGGCTCTGTCACCAGATTTTGTAGCCCCTATCTGCTATTGCAGCAGATCGGCGCTGCAATGTAGATTACAGTAACGTTTTTATTTTTAAAAAACGATCATTTTTGGCCAAGTTATGACCATTTTTGTAGTTATGCAAATGAGGCTTGCTAAAGTACAACTGGGCGTGTTTAAAGTAAAAGTCCAACTGGGCGTGTATTATGTGCGTACATCGGGGCGTTTTTACTACTTTTACTAGCTGGGTGCTGACGAGAAGTATCATCCACTTCTCTTCAGAACGCCCAGCTTCTGGCAGTGCAGACACACAGCGTGTTCTCGAGAGATCACGCTGTGTCGTCACTCACAGGTCCTGAATCGTGTCGGACGAGCGAGGACACATCGGCACCAGAGGCTACAGTTGATTCTGCAGCAGCATCGGCGTTTGCAGGTAAGTCGATGTAGCTACTTACCTGCAAACGCTGATGCTGCTGCAGAATCAACTGTAGCCTCTGGTGCCGATGTGGCCGACACGATGCAGGACCTGGGGCAGGAAGTGAGTGACGTCACAGCGTGATCTCTCGAGAACACGCTGTGTGTCTGCACTGCCAGAAGCTGGGTGTTAACGAACAGAAGTGGATGATGCTGATTCGTCAGCATCATACACTCCCATTCCTAACGCCCAGCTAGTAAAAGAAGTAAAAACGCCCCGATGTACGCACATAATACACGCCCAGTTGTACTTTTACTTTAAACACGCCCACTTGGACTTTTGCAAGCCTCATTTGCATAAATACAAAAATGGTCATAACTTGGCCAAAAATGCTCGTTTTTTAAAAATAAAACCGTTACTGTAATCTACATTGCAGCGCCGATCTGCTGCAATAGCAGATAGGGGTTGCAAAATCTGGTGACAGAGCCTCTTTAACACGCGGGAAAAAAAAAGTTTCGAAATCTCAGATATTTCTATTACCCCCCCCCCCAAAAAGTTAATCAATAAATTAAATGTACCCTAAAATGGTGCCATTAAAAAAATACAACTTGTCCCGCAAAAAAGTAAAAATAAGTTATGGCTTTTGAAATGTAATGATGATAAAACTTAAAAAATAAATCACTCCATCATTAAAGGAGTTTTCCAGCCAGTAAAAATTGATGGCCTATCCTCAGGATAGGCCATTTAAAACTGACGGGTCTGGGTCCGACTCCCGTGACCCCGCCGATCAGCTGTTTTGAAGGGGCCGTAGCTCTCGTACGAGCGCTGCTTCCCCTTCATTTCTACTTGCTCACTGAATCGTCGACAGACATGTACACACATTCATTTCAATGGGAGAAGGCTGTAATACCGTGAATCGCAGCTACATCTATGTCAACGATTCACAGTAAGCAAGTAGAAATGAAGTGAAAGAAGCGCTGCAGTCCCTTCAAAACAGTTGATCGGTGGGGGTCCCAGAAGTCGGACCCGACCCATCAGCTATTCATGGTTGCTTTTTCGTTTTCCACTCCCCGCCTCCCAAACCCCATAACTTTTTCATTTTTCCCATCAATTGAGTGGTGTGAGGGCTTATTTTTTGTGCACGAGAAGTTGTCTATTGGCACAATTTAAAGCACTATATAATGTACTGGGAAACTGAAAAAGACTCTTTGTGGAATGGAATTGGGAAAAACGGATTTCTTCATTTTTTCTAAAGTTTCGTTTTTACGGCTTTCAACGTGCAGTAAAAACTACAACTTAACTTTATTCTGCGGCACAATAAGATTCCGGTGATACGAAATTTATATAGTTTTTTTTTATATTATACTACTTTTACAAAGAAAAAGACTTTGTTAAAAAAAAAAAAAAAATTTAGTTTCACAACATTCTGAGCGCAATAACTTTTTTTAATTTATGTCGATTGAGCGGTGTGAGGACAAAACTTTTTGATCACTTATTACTTTTTTTTTGTGCTAAGGTGCCGAAAATCAACGATTTTGGTGTTTAATTTTTTCTTTTTTTTATAGGACTTGAGGATAAATGGAAAACATTTTTTTTTTTTTTTTTAAACTTTTAATACTTTTTTTTTTTTTTTGTTGATTTTTACTTTTGAAAACGTTATTCCCACTGGGGGATAGGAAACAGTGATCATTAGATCGTTGGTACAATACACTGTAAGGCTGGGTTCACACGACCTATTTTCAGACGTAAACGAGGCGTATTATGCCTCGATTTACGCCTGAAAATAGGGCTACAATACGTCGGCAAACATCTGCCCATTCATTTGAATGGGTTTGCCGACGTTCTGTGCAGACGCCCTGTAATTTACGCGTCGTCGTTTGACAGCTGTCAAACGACGACGCGTAAATGGACTGCCTCGGCAAAGAAGTGCAGGGCACTTCTTTGCCACGTAATTTGAGCTGTTCTTCATTGAACTCAATGAAGAGCAGCTCAAGATTTACGAGCATCTCAGACAGCTCGCAAAATGCGAGGAGCATTTACGTGTGAAACGAGGCAGCTGTTTTCTCTTGAAAACAGTCTGTCTTTTCACACGTAAATGACAGCTAGCGTGTGCACATACCCTAATACTAAAGTATCGCAGTGTATGGTCATTTTTACAGGCTTCTGTTAAAGGGGTTTTCCGAGATAAAGCCTTTATGTGTCAGCGATTTTAATCCCGGAATGTGATTACATTTGTAATGCACTTACTGTATCGAAATTGGCCCCGTTTATACTCTTAGGGTATGTTCACACGGCGGGGGTCCGTAACGGCTGAAATTACGGGGATGTTTCAGCCTGAAAACATCCCCGTAATTTCAGCCGTAACGGCATGTGCAGGCGCTTGAACGCCGCGTCATTTACGGCCGTAATTAGCGCTGCTATTCATTGGAGTCAATGAATAGCGGCTCTAATTACGGCCAAAGAAGTGACAGGTCACTTCTTCTACGCGGGCGTCTATTTACGCGCCGTCATTTGACAGCGGCGCGTAAATATACGCCTCGTGTGAACAGACAAACGTCTGCCCATTGCTTTCAATGGGCAGATGTTTGTCAGCGCTATTGAGGCGCTATTTTCAGACGTAATTCGGGGCAAAAACGCCCGAATTACGTCCGTAAATAGGCCGTGTGAACATACCCTTACAGACTTACCTCTGTGGCATAACCCTACTTTACCATCCTTATTAACCACGCCCGAACCTCAGTTTTGGCTGCGGCAGAGTGTGACGACGGTGGGAGATGTTTTAAGGGAGGGGTCATTTCTCACTTTGCATCAGTTGCAGGAACTACACGGTCTCCCTCATTTGCGATGGTACCGCTACTTTCAACTCCGCCGCGCTTTCCAATCTCAATTCCCATCTAATACTATAGCTATATCTATATACCCCCTGATAGGCATATCAAAATCACAAGGTCCAAATGAGGTCATATCTGCATTATACAACTCATTTGTTATCAGCGAAAGTGTTCTCAACACCTTTACCGGTATATGATGGGTGGAAACTACAAATCCCTGATCTTACTCCTGACGATAAAACTGATGTCTTAAGCTCTCATTTAACAGTCTCTCCGGTGACTAATAATAAACGGATTCAATTATATATTATTCACCAGGCATATTTAACACCTATCAAACTACAAAGAATGGGCAGACTGCCAACCTCGGCGTGTCACAGATGTTATGGTTTAGAGGCGGATTTTTGGCACCTTATGTGGGACTGCCCTTACATTTCTACCTTTTGGTCAGAAGTCTAACTTTCTCACATCCCTTCTAACAATCGCTTTGCCTCCTTCTCCCAAAATCGCATTGCTGGGCATTTTGGATGAAGATCAATGGACACATTATGCACGCATATTTTTGGGAGAATCTTTATTTCTGGCTGAGAAAATTCTAGCTATACATTGGATGGCAGACAAGCCGCCATCGCTTTCACAGCGGAAGACGTTGGTGAACACCATCATACCTTATGAAAAACTAGTGTATCAACATAGGGGCTGTCCTGAGGAGTTCCAGAAAATGTGGGGCTTATGGCTGGACACCACTGACTCTTGATATGGGAGACTCTTGACGAGTTCCTTGAGATTTATCACAATACTGTTTATTATCTGTTCTGATGGTTATATACTGTTCTATATTTCAGAATGTACTATAAGGTGGCACAGACAACTCGTTTTGTTCCTTATATTAATACTGGTTTATAAAACATCTTTGGAAATGTTGCTATTGCACTTAGAATATCTATAATATCTATGCTGTTATATCCTTTGATTTGTGCATTGAAAACCTTATGTCGATATGTACCGCATTTTTCGGACTATAAGACGCACCCAGGTTTTAGACAACAGAAAATAGAAAAAAAAATTATTTGTTAAAAAATAATTTATTCTGTTTCACCACATTCTGAGCCAAAACTTTTTTTATATTTTTTTTAATCGATTGAGCGGTGTGAGGGTTTATTTTGTTGCGGGACGAGCTGTAGTTTTATTGGTACATACGATTTTTTGATCACTTTTTTTTTAAAATGTCATTTTAAGCAGTAAGGTAACCAAAAAAACTATTTTGATGTTTTACATTTTTAAATTCACCGAGTTAAATATTGGTATATTGTAATAGACTGGACTTTTACGGACGCAGCGATACCAAATTATTTTATTTTTTACATTGTGCTTGGGGAAAAATGGGAAAAGGTGTTTTGTTTTTTTTACTTTTAATATTTCTTTTTTTTACACATTTTATTAGTTCCCCTAGGGGACTTGAACTTGGTTACATGTGGAGTTACTGAAACAGCGTTACTACGCCGTTTCCCTAACTCCAGTAGTGAATGGCAGTTACGGAAGCAGCATAGCATGCGAGCTACGCTGTTTCCCCTAACTACTGTTCAGTTCTATGGGAGTTACGGAAACAGAGTAGCTCAGCGAGTTACGCTGTATCAGTAACTCCACATGTAATCAAGTGGTCCACAGGATAGGGGATACATGTGACATCGCTGTGGGTCCGAACGCTAGGGGTCCGACCGCTGGGACCCCCAGCGATAAGGAGAACAGGGGAATGTAAGTCACCCAAAGCGCTACATGAGAAGCCTGGACTCCCGGGTTCTGTGTCCGGCTTATCTGTTCCGCAGCTCCATAGAGATCAATGTAGAGCCGCTCGTGCATGCACAGAAGAATCCCATTGATCTCTATGAAGCTGCCTGACATAGAACACAGAAGTCACAGCTTCTCATGCAGCGCTCCTGGTGACATTCGGTCCCCATTCTCCTTATCGATCACATATGTATCATGGCACAAGCCTTTTCAACTGCCAGGAACAGCGAAATTGCTGTCCCTGGCCGTTACAGCAGCGTGTCAGAAGCGGACACCTGCAGTGTATGGAGCGGGCTCAGCGCGTGAGCCCGCTCCATACATCACCCCCCCCCGCTCCATGATGTACCGGCACGTCATTGGTCGGGAAGGGGTTAAGTAATGATGCAGTCATGACTGCGGGCTATAAGACGCATGGACTATTTAGCAAGATTTATTCTTGCTAAAAACTGTCTTATAGTCCGAAAAATACGGTATATCTATTCTGTTTGCAACAATTTAAATAAAACGAATTAAAAAAAATTGGCCCTGTTTCTCGATGCTGCCATGGGGCACATGACTGGTGATGTCACTGTCTATGCCTGCTGTGTTTACCAGCTGCATACCTATCATGTGGTCAAAGAGTTAAAAGTTTCTGCCTGGTATACGACATCACTAGTGACGTGCCGTGTGCGGGCTGTGTGCGGACAGTGCAAGTGCTCTACAGCTCATACACTGTTCGTAGCAGTGACAGCGCCCCCTTGCCTGTTGGGGTGAAAAGACTGCAATCGCACACGCTCTCTCCTGCTGTGGCACTGTTCATATCTGATTGGACAGTGTCACAGCCATAGTAACACGCCCCCTTGCCAGTACACTCCCCGTTGACTGTTCAGGGGGTTATTTAAATATCGGGCACCAAATGTAACGGCACCGATATCTAAATAACGGAGGGAGGTAGAAAAAAATATGTAAAGTGCCCCAGGGTTTGTGCAGCCCTGCCCATTACGTGCTGCACATGTATGGGAAGGTGAAAAGTGCTCTTTAAGCTAGGTTAGTTCTGCAGTGTACAGCAATATTCCTACCACATTGGGAAAAAAGTGCTAAAACAGAATGTTAGGTCTGGATCAATCATTTCCAGGTCTAAAGGGGGTTTTACACTGGGCGATTATCGGGCATTCATAGTTTAGATGTGATTGATAACCGGTGGATCGACTCGCTATTGCTTCCAGCAAAACGACGGGTCCGGTGCACAAAAGAGAAACGGAAACCACGGGCACTGACTCCGTCATCATTGAAATCAATGGTGATGGAAACGGAAACCTCTGGTTTCCGACGGTGTTAGTTTGTGTCTGCTCAGGGTCCCGTTCTGACGGAAACTTCCGACAGAACGGGACCACAACGCAGATGTGAACGAAGCCTAAGCTGTGCGGCCGTACAGCTCAGTATCGAAATACACGAATGCACCGTACTGCACTGTTCGAGGGTGCACGTCATCAAAATAGTATTGATATTTAGATGCATCGTGCAACCCTAGCTTTGTATACAGAATACAAAGCAGCTGTATCTCAGAAGTAAAATTATTTTTAATAAAAAGTAATAAGAAAGTTGCACCAAACACACTGAAAACGTTTTTGTTCTTTTTATAAAAACTTATCAAAAGGTGTACATAGCCTTTAAAGTGTAGCTAAACGTTCGACAAACTTCTGACATGTCATAGTGACGTCTCAGAAGTTTGGATTGGTGGGGGTTCGAACACGGAGACCCCCACCAATCTGTAGAACGAAGCAGCTGAAGTGCTCGTGTGAGCGCTCATTATGATTTGTGTCTGTTCGGCTTTTTCCGGAAATAAATGTATCGGTGTACGGACTCAATACAAAGTCTATGAGCCCGTACTCCGATACATCGGCTTTCTGGAAAAAGCCGAAAAGAAACGAAGCAGCTGAGCGCTCACACCAACGCTTCAGCTGCTTCGTTCTAGCGATTGGTGGGGGTCTCAGTGCTCGGACCCCCACCAATCCAAACTTCTGACATGTCTCTATGACATGTCAGAAGTTTGTCGAACGTTTAGCTACACTAAGTTCTCTCTGTCAAGTACCTGTATGTCCATTATATAACCAAGACAATGAATCGTGAATTTTGTTGGATGAAAGCAAGCAGAGATCTTGAAAAACTTATTTTGAGTAATTCATTAGTTTGAAGAAGAAAAAAAAAAAAAAAAAACAGTATATATCCATCACACACAAACAACAATTATTCAATGCGGCAGTTTTTATCCTTTTTTGCCAAGTGGTTACAAGCCAACAAATCCCATACCTGTATATTTGTGGCTGCTGTTTGCTGGCTATTATGTTGTATAAGGTACCTGCAAATGTAAAAAAAAAAACAATAAATAAAGTGAGTCAAAAAAACATTGTCACATTAATGAAAAAAAATACCATAAAATAAAAATATTTGGCAAAAAAAAAGTTTCTGCGTGGCCAAAACGCTGCCTTTTTTTCAATGATGCTTCCAGAATACTTTTAAAGCACTCCTCGAGTCCATATAAATAATTTGACTATACAATTCAAATGACGTTGGCCCGTGTCCAGATGTGCCATCATCATCAGCGCTGGTACATCGGAGGTTAGTGAAGGGGGTGGGGGTGTCTCATATTTCCAAAAAAGCTCTCCATAGGGAAGTCTGAGACTGCAGCGGCCATTTTGGAGAGCATAAAACAGCGGACCGCAATGCAGGAACGGAGGCCAGATCAATCAGGAGTGGAGCAGCAGATATGAATAGTGAAATTTGGACTGGGGGATCGATTTAAAGGGGTTGTCAGGGCAGGGGATGATTTTTCATGAAGATGGCCTATCCATAGGGTAGGTCATCAGCATATGATCAATGGGGGTCCAGCGTCCGGACCCGGCACTGATCAGATGCTCCTCCTGCCCCTGGGCACCGGATGTTATGCAGTATTTAGTGCTGGAAGCAAAAGGCTCCATACACCGTATAGTGGCCGTGCGGCAGAATTGCAACTCTTCATCTATTTTTTAATATCATGCAAAAGAGAAGAAAGGCAGCACTCCAATGTTAGATTTCAAATGGTTTATTCACCCATATGTGAAAAGGATGCAACGTGTCTGCTGCTCAGCGCAGCCAATGTCAAGCAGTAACACTGCGGTGTTCTCACATATTTATACAGCCCACAATAGGTGAAGCTATAAATTAAAGGGTAACTAAATGTTTAACAAACTTCTGACATGTCAGAAGTTTTGATTGGTGGGGGTATGAGCACGGAGACCCCCACCAATCGCTAAAACGAAGCGGCAGAAGCGCTCGTGTGAGCCACTTAGTTTCTGTTCGGCTTTTTCCGCAAAGCCGATGTAGCGGAGTATGGGCTCATAAACTTTTTATTGATCCCGCACTCCAATACATTGATTTACAGAAAAAGCAGAAACTAAGCGGCTAAGCACTTAGACGAGTGCTTCTGCCGCTTCGTTTTAGCAATTAGTAGGGTCTCAGTGCTCGGACCCCCACCAATCAAAACTTCTGACATGTCACTATGACATTTCAGAAGTTTGTTGAACATTTAGTTACCTTTTAAAGTGTAGGTAAATGTTCGACAAACTTCTGACATGTCATAGTGACATGTCAGAAGATTGTATTGGTGGAGGTCCGAGCACGGAGACCCCCTCCAATCGCTAGAACGAAGCAGCTGAAGAGTTCGTGTGAGCGCTCAGCTGATTCGCGTCTGTTCGGCTTTTTCCGGAAAGCCGATGTATCGGAGTACAGGCTCATAGACTTTCTATTGAGTCCGTACACCGATACATTTATTTCCGGTAAAAGCCGAACAGACACGAAGCAGCTGAGCGCTCACACGAACTCTTCAGCTGCTTCGTTCTAGCGATTGGAGGGGGTCTCAGTGCTCGGACCCCCACCAATCCAAACTTCTGACATGTCACACTTTAAGAAATGTCCAGAAAAGTCAAATATATTTTATTGCCCATACATTACATAAAAACCTACACATATTAGGTAACTACACAACCGTAATAACCTGAAGAATTAATTTGACAGGTTAGGCTTCGATCACATCTGCGTCGGACTTCCATTGGTCAGACCTTTCCATCAGGGGAACCCAGAGATTTCCGTTTGGCATTACCATTGATTTCAACGGTAATGCTTCTGTTCCAAATGGTTTCTGTTTTTTTTTGGCAGAATCAACAGCGTAGTCCACTGCACTATAGATTCCGCAAAAAAACTGAAACCTTACGAATCAGAGACAAAAGGAAACCATTTGCAACAAGAGCATTACCATTTAAATCAAAAGGTAATGCAAACAGATGGTCTGACGAAATCCATGAACGGAAGCTTGATGCAGATGTGAACAAAGCCTTAAGAGGCTCTGTCACCAGATTTTGCAACCCCTATCTGCTATTGCAGCAGATCGGCACTGCAATGTAGATTACAGTAACGTTTTTATTTTTAAAAAACGAGCATTTTTGGCCAAGTTATGACCATTTTTTGTATTTATGCAAATGAGGCTTGTAAAAGTACAACTGGGCGTGTTTAAAAGTAAAAGTCCAACTGGGCGTGTATTATGTGCGTACATCGGGGCGTTTTTACTACTTTTACTAGCTGGGCGTTCTGACGAGAAGTATCATCCACTTCTCTTCAGAACGCCCAGCTTCTGGCAGTGCACAGACACAGCCGTGTTCTCGAGAGATCACGCTGTGACGTCACTCACAGGTCCTGCATCGTGTCGGACGAGCGAGGACACATCGGCACCAGAGGCTACAGATGATTCTGCAGCAGCATCTGCGTTTGCAGGTAAATCGATGTAGCTACTTACCTGCAAACGCCGATGCTGCTGCAGAATCATCTGTAGCCTCTGGTGCCGATGTGGCCTCGCTCGTCTGACACGATGCAGGACCTGTGAGTGACGTCACAGCGTGATCTCTCGAGAACACGCTGTGTCTGCACTGCCAGAAGCTGGGCGTTCTGAAGAGAAGTGGATGATACTTCTCGTCAGAACGCCCAGCTAGTAAAAACGCCCCGATGTACGCACATAATACACGCCCACTTGGACTTTTACTTTTCAACACGCCCAGTTGTACTTTTGCAAGCCTCATTTGCATAACTACAAAAATGGTCATAACTTGGCCAAAAATGCTCGTTTTTTAAAAATAAAAACGTTACTGTAATCTACATTGCAGCGCCGATCTGCTGCAATAGCAGATAGGGGCTACAAAATCTGGTGACAGAGCCTCTTTAGCAAGAAACATGAATGGTATAAAATATATATATATTTTTTTTCTATATTCACAAGCGAAAATAAGTTACACAATCATTTCTTTGTACCTGTAAACTGCACAAGAATAAATATACAATTTCAAGTTATGGCTGCTGAAAGGCAAAAACGAACAAATGTAGCTGGTCAATATGGCATTTTCAGGCCTGGTCATTAAGGGGTTGAACGATTTGGAGAAGAGAAACAAGTGCAGACCATTGCGGCAGTTCCTCATAACTGCCAGTCTCCTCTATAGACCAGCTAATAACTGAAGTGACCTGAGCGGTTACTATTGGCAACCACAGCACATACAGGAGGCAACACCATGCACCACGAGTAACCTGCCATATACACACATGTACCACAAGTTCTCTCTCTGTAGGTCACACATCTGGGCCTTGAAACTGCGGCCGAAACATTAACAGTAATAAACATAATAATACGAACCATAAAGTTCGTGATCAAGGCCCAGACACGGCACAGGTCTGCAGTCCTCCTCCACTGTGACTAACGACGTCTAAAGAAAATGGCGGCCGGGGACGGTGCTCCCACTACTGCGCATGCGCGATTCCCCAGACGCTGAATTATGCTTTCCCCCCGCAAACACGCATGACTAGAAATAAAAAGTCGCAGCAAGTGAACTTAGTGTGTGTCTATATACCGATATTAATTATTCTATGCGCAAATACTTACACTTCGGAGAGAAATGAAATACGACTGGAAACACCGGAAATTGAAAGTATTTCTATAGCAGGCAGTAAATATGCAGCATGCTGACTGAAACTCTCCACACAGAACACTCAATTATAGCCAGCTATAGTTCCCCGACGTACTGTATACTAATATACTATATAATTAACCGTTAGCGCCAAATAACTAATAACAACCAACAAAATGTCTGCCTTCTGAGCAACGACTGGAACTTTTGGATGACGTCAATGGCGCGTCAAACTAGAAAATTCTAGGCGTTGCAAGGATTCGGAGACAGTGGGCGCCATTTTGGACTTCTAAAATCTCGCGTCCGGAGCTGCGGCGTTCGTCTTTTTTTGGGTACTAGGGGGATATTTGGTAAATATGAGCCGCGCACATTGTCACGTTAACTCCGTTGGAATGAACGGTATAAGATCTAGGAGTGTGCGACCATAGTCTTCCCGCCCTGTTTCAGTACTCGGAGCCGGGCGCTGAGTTTTGTGAGGTAGTGTTTATGTTGGTTCGGTTTGTGACCGATGTATTAGGCGGCATTCTTTGTGCCTGGTCCTTTTATGTTGGTTGGTGTCGGACATTTGCAGGTCATGGCTGCTGTTATATTGCCTGTGCTGGGAGTTGCAGAGCATCGACTGGTGTAATTGCAATGTTTCGCCTACAGGGGGATGTGTGAGTCGGATTCGTGTTGTCTACTGAATGAAATAGAAACTTCCTGCTTTCCTCAATGCTGAACTTCCATCCCAGATCTCGGCCACCAGGCTAATATTTAGCGCCGAAAACCGCACAGGCTTGTTGGGGATTTTTTTTTTTCTTTTTTATAACGTCCTATTTTATGTGAATTTTTCTCAACCTTGCCAGGTTACCACTGAAAGTTTCCTCTGGTACAGGATTGCTTTTTATTACGTGAGGGAATTGCTGATGGTGATAGATTCATTGAAGGGGTTTTCCAGAATTAGAAAAATAAGGTTTATAGGGGTTATCCGGGTTGTAAAAAAATTTTAATAAACGACTGCAAATGTCCTGAAATAAAATAAACAAACACTGCTCGCTGATTCTTTTTCCCAGCGCTGACGGTCCTACTGGTGTTTGTTTACGTGAAAGAAGCATGTGACCGCTGCAGCCAATCAGGACTCAGCGCTGAGGTATTGTATTCCTGACATCCGTCACTAGGTGTTCATGCCTGGATTGTAACACATGACTGCTGAGCCCTCTGATTGGTTGCAGCGGTCACCTGCTGCCTGTATGAAAATAAACACCTTGAGGAACACCCTGGATCGCCAGGGCAAAGAATAGGTGAGTATTCTCATTTTGGTTTTTTGTGGGTTTTTTTTTAGAATGTTTGCAGCCGTTCGTAAAAAAATTATAATTCAACAACCTGGATAATTCATTTAACCCCCACCCCACAAAGAAACTGTTCTTTTTCTGGTAATGTAGCTTTAGCCCTTTTCTAATCTTAGACAAAGCCCTTCAAGGCTGAGTTCAGACGTTGCGAATTTGACGCAGATCACAACTTTTTGCATTGCAAAGGCTAACAAAATCTGCGACGCATGAAATTAGCCGAACTATTTAACCTTGTATTGATTGTAAAGATGGCCAGTCACATTAGAATAATGTTGGCCAAACCGGATAGGTCAACTATCTGCGGGTCCGCTCGCACTGCCTGTTTTGGTACGGATTTTGATGTGAAAACCACGTCTCAATCAGCGACAAGAAACACCCCAAATCACCCCTTTTGATTTCAATGGGAGGCAGAGGTGTTTTTTTTTTCTTTTCCCTGGTGACTTGGCTGCTTGCGGGAAAAAATCGGCATGCTTTCTCTTTGAGCAGTTTCCCCTCTGACCTTTCATTGAAATCAATGGCGGAGGGGGGGGGGCCTGTGGCGCTCATTCAATGGCTTAAAAAAAAAAGGCTGGCAGGAGAAAAGAAGTGCTGGCAATTCAAAATCTGCCGCAGGTTTTTTTTTTTTTTTTTTTGTACCTGACAAAAAAACGCTGTGTGAACACCTAGTATGGATAAGGCCTCTCGACTCACCCTGACAGCAGATGTCGGGGGGAGAAGGATTAGGCAGATGGATTTCAAGGTGCCCGAGCCTTATTTTCTCATGTGAGCTGCCGCTTGAGGTGTCTGGCAAGGGCTATACATGCACGCTCGGCCTTATGCTGGGTTCACACGACCTATTTTCAGGCGTAAACGAGGCGTATTATGCCTTGATTTACGCCTGAAAATACGGCTCCAATACGTCAACAAACATCTGCCCATTCATTTGAATGGGTTTGCCGACGTACTGTGCCGACCTGTCATTTACGCGTCGGACGCATAAAATGACTGCCTCGTCAAAGAAGTGCAGGACACTTCTTTGGACGTAATTTGAGCCGTTTTTCATTGAAGTCAATGAAGAGCAGCTCAAGATTACGGGCGTCAATGACGCCTCGCAAAATGCGAGGAGGAGCTTTTACGTCCGAAACGACGCAGCTGGTTTCTCCTGAAAACAGTCTGTAATTTCAGACGTAAAAGCCAGTTCTCGTGTGCACATACCCTTACACGTGTATGGGGGGGGATCAGAAGCTATAGCTGTTCTAATGGGTACGGCTAGCCTTGAACTTGATCACACCGGTAGCTATAGGTAGCGCTATATATCTCCACTTCTGTTTGGGGGGGTGCCAGAACTTCCTGTGTGAACAAGGACTTTGTGTGCAGCAATATATGTTCTGTTATAGAGCTGCTGTAAGAACTACTTTTCTTCTGTTATTTGAGAGACCTTGCAGTGTGAATTCTTTTTCCTCTCAAGGTACTATACATTTATATCTGTTTTATTTTATTTTTACAGTTAAATTCCAAAAGAGCTTCAGAATTTACACAGGTAAGAAGACTGTTTTAGGCTGTCTTTTGTGCTTGGAAAGAAGACCGTGAGGCTGAAATTTTTATATTTGTTTTTTACTTTCAAATTTTATTTTTTAAATCGTTATTTTTTAAAGGCAATGTGAAGCTTCATCCCCACCCTGTTTCACGCTGTGTATGTATTTATTGCATAATCCAGTTGCTACAATAATCTGGTTTTACAGGTTTGGTTTGTGCGTGTTTGTTTTGGATAGGCCTCTCTCTGGCCTTCTCCTCAGACCTTTGTATGTTGCTTTGTGTTACCGCTTTCAAGCAAAAAAACATTTTTATACAGTAAAAAGGTCAAATGTGGTGTTGTATATTAATATTTTTTTTTTTGTGCAAAGTATTTAATTCCTGTCGTGCACTTTTCTTTTTAGGTGAAATTCTTTCAGACTCTAAAAATGGCTGTAGTGATCCGCTTACAGGGGCTTCCGGTTTCTGCTGGTTCGGTTGATATTCGGCATTTCTTCACTGGTTTGCAAATTCCTGATGGAGGAGTGCATATTATTGGTGGGAATCTTGGTGAGGCATTCATTATATTTTCAACGGATGAAGATGCTAGACGAGCCATGAGTCGGACTGGAGGTGTTATTAAGACCTCAAATGTTCAGCTTTTTCTTAGTAGCAAGACAGAAATGCAGAATACTCTAGAAATGAGCCGTAAAAGTAAAAAAAATCCGAAGCATCCGGCTGTACCACCGTCTGGTGATGTAAACCGATCAGCAAAGGTGAAGAAAGGAGCAAATAAAAATAAATTCGAGAAAAAGAGTTTTGATTCTGACTTGGACGGCAGTGGCTCAAAACATGGCGAAGCATACAAGCAAAAATATGACAAAAAAGAAGCGAAGTCTCCCAATGAAGAAATTTATGTGTTTTTATATGGGCTACCGTACAGTGCGACGGAGGAAGATATCAGGCGTTTTTTTAAAGGCCTAGATGTAATTGATATTATTTTTCTTTTGCGACCTAATGGTCTTAAGAATGGAAATGGCCTCGTGAAATTTGGAAGTGCAAAGGATGCTGATGCAGCTTTGAATTTTAATAATGAATATATAGGTAATCGGTTTATAAATCTAAAGCTAACGACTGAAGATCAGTGGGTGAATGCTGGAGGCGAAGTTGGTGTGGCTTACTCGAAACAATCCAGGAGACGAACAAGGTCTAGGTCACCGCAAAACCAACAATTTTATGTGCATTTGAAAAATTTATCGTATGCGGTAGAAAAACAACATATTAAGCATTTTTTGGGCATACCTGATATGGCAGACTCCCAGATCAAATTTCTGTTTGATGATCATAAAGTTAGGACGAGGGAAGGCTTTGTTATGTTAACAAGTGAATGGCAGTATGAGAAATGTCTTGGTTTGCACAAAAACAACTTAATGGGTCGACAAGTGTTTGTCCTCCCTATCCCTCGGAAGGCAATGTTGGAGTTAATAGAGTCTTATGAAATGCAAGCTCTCCAAAAACAAGAGAGCACGTTTAACGATTATCCAAGACAAGAGCCATCCAGTCTAAAGAGATGTATATACTTAAGGAATTTTCCCTTCGATGTGAGTAAAGCTGAAGTTCGAAAGTTCTTTACTGGATTTCCTGTGCACGAGGATGATATATTCTTGCTTTTTGATAACAAAGGAGTTGGATTGGGAGAAGCCCTAGTAAGGTTCCCTTCTGAAGAACAAGCATTGCTTGCTGAGGGCTTGGATCGTCAACTGTTTTTGGGGACAGAAGTTCTTTTGAGGCGTATTTCTGATGAGCAGTTGAAAGAGTTCGGCGCGTTCATTGATACTCCAGTTGAAACGCCCATGGCACATTCACCAGTCTATAGAGATGAATACATCAATACTCCACTACCAGAAGCCCACGAAAGGTCTTTTGCATTGCCTGAATATGACCACAGGGAATTTAGAGCTTCTCCAGAAAGGCTACGTGACTCTTATCCGATGGAGTTTGGTGGTAGAGATGAGTCTCTTGGCAGGTTTGACATGGAAGACGCTCCTATTGAATACAATAGCTCTTTCCCAACTCCTTACCAAAGCGGTGAGGTCAGGTCATCAGGGGCAGTAATACACATGAAAAACATACCATACACCGCTACCGTTGCAGAAATTTTAGATTTTTTCTATGGTTATAACATTCTTCCCGACTCCATAGATATAAAATTTAATAAACAGGGAAAGGCCACGGGACTTGCAACAGTCTGCACGGATAACTACGATGAAGGAGTGGCTGCTGTAAATGAGCTTAATGAAAGACCTATTGGAAAACGTACGGTTATTTTGAATTTGTCAAGGATCTGAAAGTAGACGATGGATTCGATTTTTAAACCCCTTTTTACCACTGAATCGCATGTTTCACAACGTTCTCACCGTCCATGGAAATTTTTGTTCTAAAAGTCTGGACACTTTTTCAGTTTTAAAAAATTGGTCATCAGGAGAAGCAAAATAGATTTCTGTTCTCAACACATTCCACATTTTGTCTCCAGTAATGCTTGTTCTGTATCTGTCTTGGATTAAAATGTTGACCTATAAACAATGCAAGAATGTCTGGAAATTATTTTTTTTCTTCGCAAATAATGAATGAATACACCATTCTTATAAGCCAAGAATACCTTATAAGTTATGAGGTCTATATTTGTCTTCACTTTAGGTGTTCTTCTCTGTGATTGGGAGATATTTTTTTAATATTGAAAAGACCCTGTTTTTTTTAAATATTTTTCTAAGAAAAACATTACATTGTTGCAGGTATTGTGCATTTTTTGCAGACTTCCGATGTGTACAGTAGATGGTACATCCGTAACCTGCGTTTGTGATATACATGGCGGCCAGTAGTTTGTTGTGATGGGTACCAGTACCTGGAAGCCGTTCTCGCTACTGGTTTTAGACTTTTTTTTTTGTCTTGCAGGGTCTGCTTTTGAGCAGTCCCTGAATATTTCCTTACTAACTTTTTCAAAACTCTCTGGTTGGCTAGTTATGTTAAGAGGCAAGTTCTTGTTGAAATCTAGCAAAACTGAAGGTCAGCTGTGTGAATTATTCTGGTGTTCTATTGGAGAACATTTCAACGAAAGCCCTGTGAATTGTCTCACGTTCGTTACCATACAGTTTGAAGTCCTACAACCTAGGATCAGGTACAAAGAATGGAAATGATAGCCAACACTTTGGACCAGGCTGGCTGTATGTAGCATGGAAACCAGTTTTCTGTTTAATAGGGGACAGTATTTTTTCTTATCTAAATGATTTTGTATTATCGATTTTTGGATGTAGAGCAGGGGTTTGTTGTTTTTTGGTGGAGCAATTGTAACGTCTACATTGAAATCTTACCAAATCTGTAATCAGTTTGTTTTTAACATGGCTAAAAAATGCCATTGGTGCAACCATCAGTCAGTCATAATGCTATTGTGTTGTGAGCAAAATATTTGTCCCCATCCCTTTTCTAATAAGGAGCAAATAAGGTAATTCTGCATATGGCTTTATTTTCTGTATGTTGTAAGGTAGTAAATGAAACTACAGGACAATATTCTGCATTGAAACGGTTACGTAAAAATTAGTATTATCTGAAATCCTATTCGTGGACAAGTTAATGTAGTACTTAAACTAATGCCACGCTTCACTCTGCAGTATAATGATCAATTCTACAGATGCAGGACTAGTCACATCAGTTTTCTGGATTTGAGTTTCAATTTTGGTTTGATCCATCATGGGCAAAAGGAAGTTTTGAAATATTTGCCCAACTTTTATTCGGATGTTACAATACATCGAATCACAATGTTGTAAGATCAGCAATGGTACGTTTGTCCACATTAAAATCCGTAGTGGCAAGTTTCTTGGGTACATCTGTAAAGTTTACTGCTTTGGGAAATAAAGAGGAGACCGTGGTAATTGAAACCGGTTAATGGAATTTGAACTTGGTAACATCGATGGTGATATGGTCTTCGTGAAAAATACCTCAAGTAACACTGGATGTGTTCATGTGCAGCTTTGACTGGATCACGAATACGTTTGCATTGGCGTACAGCACATGGCATCATTGTGGGCAGCTGCAGAATAGTAATCCAAAAGCATTTTTTAAGATTTTTACCACTTCCAGGAATGATGCAGTTGACTAACAGAACTGAATATAAAATTGGACCCAAAATAGGGAGATGAAGAAAATGTTTTTTTGAACATCGATGCAATGTGGGAAGATGTTGGCGACCCGTTTCACATCTGTTTTTTGCTATACCAAAGCAAGATCTGTTAGTGAAATGTCATGTGATAAAAATAAATACTGAATTTAGAGCTGACCAACTATGGTGAAAATCTCACTTATATGCCTTTATAATATTTACCAGATTGTACAAAATGTGTCGTGTTGTTTTTTTCCTTTGATTTCGATACCAGTGTGAAATGATTGGCAAAAAAAAAAACTACAAAAGCACAATCTCTGTGAATTCCTGGGTCACTGGTATAAACCTAAGGTCCTGATACGGCTCCAAGAATACAAGTCGAATGTGTCTCAATGCGTCGCCATCAAATCTCACCTGATCATTTACCTATGGAATGAGTTTGAGCAAATTGATACAACAAAGAAATACAATACACTGCAGTAAATGTACAAAGTGCATAAATAGAATCTCTTAGTAGCCAAAGATAATTATATCGCTAAAATGACACATGGCCTAATTATTTTATATTATTGAATTTCAGTCACACTGAGCAGCGCAAACTGAGTTCATCAGTATGCTTCGTTAAGTCTCATCACTAGTCTATTTACCTTTTTCTTGGTCTTGCTGAAATTGCAGGTGTTCGTTTTTTGTTTTTTTCAGTCTGGAGGAGGGTCCGCTTGCTTTCTCTGGCTTTTTTTTTATTTATTTTTTTGTGTGTGGCGCAAGTAATGTAACCTGAACAGGATCTCTTCACTCGCAGACTGTCACTTGTGGACTACAAGGGTCATAAAGGAATACTCTCTAATAATGAGATTATGGGTTCAGTACATAGCAATATATTGTAAAGAAATAAATTCACGTATAACCAGACAGAACAGGAGCAGCGGCACATGTACCGCAAACTCAATGCCCTTGAGGACAGCAGAGCAAATGCATTTCTACATGCAATTCCATAAACCGGATCAGGCAGTCACACCAATTTTATAGAGCCCTGCCCCTAAACCGTGAGGCACCGCTTTAACTATGAGTTTCTATAGCCACGCCGGCATACTGTTTTAGCTCCGCTGTCAAATTGCTGGTTAATAGCAGCATGTTGTGGGAAAAACATCTGTTTACCTGAAAAATCATGTGGCCATATAAGGTGTATTCATTAACCTCTTCCCGACATTTGACATATACTTCATAGCTGGGAAGGGGGAGTATGGAGCGGACTCACGAGCTGAACCCACACGACGCGGGTGTCGGCTGTATAATACATCCCAAACTTCAGTGTAACAAGCGGGCTCCAGCTTGTTTAAACTGTTAGATGACGCGGTCAATAGCGACCGTGGCCCCCTTTGACAGCCCATCGGCCGCAACGAGGTCGTGGGGTGCTTAAGGTTGTCATGGCAGCCTGGGGGCCCTCAGGTCTGCCATCTTTGTGCTCCTATTCAGCCCCGCCAGAGGCAGTGCTTAAAGAGGCTCTGTCACCAGATTATAAATGCCCTATCTCCTACATAATCTGATCGGCGCTGTAATGTAGATAACAGCAGTGGTTTTCATTTTGAAAAACGATCATTTTTGAGCAAGTTATGAGCAATTTTAGTTTCTTAATGCCCAACTGGGCGTGTTTTTACTTTTGACCAAGTGGGTGTTGTACAGAGGAGTGTATGACGCTGACCAATCAGTGACCAATCAGCCTTATACACTTCTCATTGTTCTAGCCCAGCTTCTTTCACTGTACAATCACACTGCTGTAGATCATGCTGGGCTGGAACAATGAGAAGTGTATGAGGCTGATTGGTTAGCCTCATACACTTCTTTACAACACCCACTTTGTCAAAAGTAAAAACACGCCCAGTTGGGCATTAAGAAACTAAATCTAAAATTGCTCAAAAATGATCGTTTTTCCAAAATAAAAACCACTGCTGTTATCTACATTACAGCGCCGATCAGATTATGTAGGAGATAGGGCATTTATAATCTGGTGACAGAGCCTCTTTAAAGTGTAGCTAAACATTTAACAAACTTCTGATGTGTCCATGACATGTCAGAACTTTTGATTGGTGGGGGTCCGAGCGCTAAGACTTCAGCTGCTTCGTTTTAGCGATTGGTGAGCGTCTCGGTGCTCGGACACCCACCGATCAAACTTCACTATGACATGTCAGAAGTTTGTTAAAAGTTTAGCTAAACCTTATATTAGAAGCCTGTAAAAATCACATTCGACTGCAATACATTAGTATTTCTGTATATTGTGCATTTCTGGTATAAAGAGAACCTTTCACCTGGCCATATGTGTGCAGCATGTAATGGGCAGGGCTGCACAAACCCTGGGGCATTTTACACTTTACCCTCCGTTATTTAGATATCGGTGCAGTTCTATTTGGCGCCTGATATTTAACCCCCTGAACTGTCAATGGGGCGTGTCACTGCTGCGGATAGTACAAGTGTTCAGGAGAGGAGAGCGCGCGCGCGCTCTCCTCTTCAACTCTTGCACTATCCGTAGCAGAGACATGCCCCCTTGCCAGTTTGGCAGGCAAGCACAAGACTGATCTATCGCAAGAGATCAGTCTTGTCCTTGTCTGGCGAGAGCTGAAGAGTGAGAGCGTGCGCGCGCATGCGCACTCTCCTCTCCTCTCTCCAGCTCTTGCACTGTATGCAGTAGTGACACGCCCCCTGCCATTACATGCCCCCTTGCCAGTTCGGCAGACTAGTACAAAACTGATCTCTCACGAGAGATCAGTCTTGTCTGCCAAAAGCTGAAGTTAGAGCGTGCGTGCGTGCACACGCTCTCTCTCCAGCACTTGCTGTGATACTGTCCGTAGCGGATTGGACAGTCACAGCCATGTTACACGCCCCCTTGCCATTACACGCCCCATTGACGGTTCAGAGGGTTATTTAAATATCGGGCGCCAAATATAACAGCACTGATATCTAAATAACGGAGGAGGGTAGAAAAAAAAAGTAAAGTGCCCCAGGGTTTGAGCAGCCCTGCCCATTACAGGCTGCACATGTATGGGGAGGTGAAAGGTTCTCTTTAAGTCGCCTAGGGGGACTAATAATAAAATATTTTGTTTTTATGTAAAATATAAATTATTATTTTTTTATTTTTTTTTAAACCTTTCCCCCCCTAAAGCAATGTAAAAAAAAACTATAAACCGAAGAAGAAAAGATGCAAATTGCCATTTGAGTATCAAAAATATGAAATCTTTAATAACAAAAATCTAATACATATATATTTAAAAAGGTCCACAAACACACTAAAGAGGACAGCCCAATCACATGCTCTGAAAGACATATAGTAAGCATAGTTATTATACATAGATACAAAACTGCACAAAGATATATAGTAAACAAGCAGTATTCTACGCCATGTACATCGTATTACACAACAGATGGGTAGCCCATGATGTGGTGCACAGACTGAACAGTAGATTGGTGTCCACCCGATGAGTGTTTCGGCACTCTTGCCTTCGTCTGGGGGCCTAAATGCGTGTTGGGGTGGATGCCAATTTATTGTTCTGTCTGTGCTTATTAACTTTACTATATATCTTTGTACAGTTTTGTATCTATGTATAATAACCACGATTGGTGACTCCCCATATTGACCCTCCAGGCCATACCTATGCTTACTATTTAATGTCTTTCAGAGCGTATGATTGGGCTGTCCTCTTTAGGGTATGTTCACACGGCCTATTTACGGACGTAATTCGGGCGTTTTTGCCCCGAATTACGTCTGAAAATAGCGCCTCAATAGCGCTGACAAACATCTGCCCATTGAAAGCAATGGGCAGACGTTTGTCTGTTCACACGAGGCGTATATTTACGCGCCGCTGTCAAATGACGGCGCGTAAATAGACGCCCGCGTAGAAGAAGTGACCTGTCACTTCTTTGGCCGTAATTGGAGCCGCTATTCATTGACTCCAATGAATAGCAGCGCTAAGTACGGCCGTAATGGACGCGGCGTTCAAGCGCCTGCACATGCCGGTACGGCTGAAATTACGGGGATGTTTTCAGGCTGAAACATCCCCGTAATTTCAGCCGTTACGGACGCCCTCGTGTGAACATACCCTTAGTGTGTTTGGACCTTTTTAAATATATATGTATTAGATTTTTGTCAAAGATTTTCATATTTTTGATGCACATTACATTTTTAATGTATTTTCTTCTTCGGTTTATATATCTAGCTATGATGCAAGCTATGTATGTTTAAAAAAAAACTACCTGTCCATGTAAGGGCCTGTTCACATCAGCGTTCGCTTTCCGTTCAGGGGTTCCGTCGGGTGAACCCCGCAACGGAAAGTCAAACTGAAACCACAGCTTCCGTTTCAGTCACCATTGCTATTAATAGTGACGGAAACATTGCTAATGGTTTCAGTTCGTCACCATTCCGGCATGTTTCCGTTTTAACGACGGAATCAATAGCGGAGTCGACTGCTATTGATTCCGTCGGAAAAACGGACACCTGCCAGAATGGTGACAAACGGAAACCATTAGAAAGGTTTCCGTCACCATTGATATCAATGGTGATACAAACGGAAGCTAAGGATTGACTTTCCGTTGAGGGGTTCACCCAACAGAAACATCTGACTGAACCCCTGAACGGAAAGCGAACGCTGATATGAACCGGCCCTAATCCATATTACTTGGTGGATGATCACTACTATAGTCTTTGGTTATAACAATGTAAAAACATTATTGGTGTCACTGCAAAAAAAACACAAACCGCCAGAATTGCTGTTTTTTCGTCCCCACCCTAAGAAATTAGAATACATGTAGCTCAAAATGGTAACCATAACTACAGCTCGCCTTGCAAAAAACAAGCTCTCATATTGCTCAATCGACAGAAAATCAAAAAGTTATGGCAGTCAGAATATAGCGACACAAAACACACTTTTTTTTTTTTTTTTTTAACAATTTCGCTTTTTCCTGTTTTTGTTTTTTTGTTTTTGTTCCTTGGTATTGGCCGTAATCGTGTTGACCCACAGAATAAATTTAACATGTCTTTATTGCATGGTGAACGCAGTAAAAACTTTAAAAAAATAATCAAGGAGTCTCTTATTAATTTCCCCATTCCACTCCACAAATAATTTTCCTCCACTACATTATATGTTACAATAAATAGTGCTATGAAAAACTTCAATTTGTCCTGCAAAAAAACAAGCTATCATATGGCTATATTGATTGGAGAAAATAAAAAAAGTTATGGCTTTTGGAATGTGGGAAGGTAAAAGCAAAAATGAAAATCTGAAAAATGGCTGCAGCGGGAAGGGGTTAATGGCCGCACAATTTTGATGTTAAACAGTTGTTTCACTCTAAAGAGAGCTGCACGGCGCCACATGGCACAGGTCACCAACATAAGGTATTGGCAGGTATGCTCACCTATATTACAAACAACCTCCGGGACAACTCTTCTGTAGGCAGAGAGGGATGTAAAAGTCAGCTGCAGCTAGGTCCCCGGAAGTGACGGAGGATACCGCAATAAAATAGCCAAAGTTCTAAGGTTCAAGAAAATTGCCTTTTTTTTTTTTTAATTGGCCTGATAAAGATGCTCGTACAGCGTCGAAACACGTAGCCACAATAAAGTGCTTATTATACAACTATTGTCTGGATTCCATTTGATGTCCGCAATGCTATGTTTGGGTCCATTTTTTTTTTTAACTTCAGAGCTTTGAGCTGCACAGTACCGCCACATCCATACCGCTTCATGAAGCCTTACAAAATGGCCTTCATATGTTAAGGGTAATTGGTAAAATCTCCTTTTAAAACTTCATTATATTTTAAAAAATTGTTTACAATAAAAAAAAATACATATAAAGTCAAAGTAAAACTGCAATACAAGAAATTGCTGAAGTTTAATGCTCTGGGTATCTACACTTGAGGCAATATATTTTTCCTTTTGTGTCACTTTCAAGACCTAAATGGAGCAGGCAGACCAAAGCTTCTGGTTTGACACAATTGGTCTAAAGTATTATGTAATAGTTCTAGAGAAGCACTTTCAAAACTTTTTAAAACAATATAAGGCTATGTTCACACGGGGTATTTTGCCGAGTTTTTTGACGCGGAAACCGCGTCGCAAAACTCGGCAAAAACGGCCCGAGAACGCCTCCCATTGATTTCAATGGGAGGCGTCGGCGTCTTTTTCCCGCGAGCAGTAAAACTGCCTCGCGGGAAAAAGAAGCGACATGCCCTATCTTTGGGCGCTTCCGCCTCTGACCTCCCATTGACTTCAATTGGAGGCAGGAGAAAGCGTATTTCTCGCTGTTTTATGCCCGCGGCGCTCAATGGCCGTGGGCGAAAAACGGCGTGATAATTGCTAATTGGGAAGTGCAGGGAGAGGAATATCTGCCTCAAAGTTCCAAAATACTCCGTGTGAACATAGCCTTAGGGTTTTGCAGACTCAGCAAATTCTTAATATGTTAATTATCCCCAACAACTACTTTACAAGCAGAAGCAATTCAATATAGGGGAGAAGTCAAATTCCTGCACATGGTGTTCTGCATAAGGGTATGTTCACACAGAGTTCTTTTCAGGCAGAAAAATCAGATTTTGCAGCAGATTTTGACCTGTCTGCACTCTCTTTGCTGTGCTTTTTGTTGTGTTTTTCATACACTGCCGCTGAGCGCTGCAGGCAAAAAAATGCAGCAAAAACCGTTTCTCTGCCTCCCATTGATGTCAATGGGAGGTCAGAGCCGGAAACACCTAAAGAAAGAGCATCTCACTGTTATTTTTTTGTCGCTCATGGGGAAAAAAAAACAAACGCCTCCGCCTGAAATCAGGTCTCTTTTGGCCTTTTTTGTCGCGGTTTCCGCATCAAAGACCGTGCCAAAAAACTAGTGTGTGAAATAGGCCTAATACAGGTACTTTAAAAGTAAACGTAGCTTTTTAGAGTCGCATCAGAAGTTTTGATCAGTGGGGTCCGGTGGCTAAGACCCCAACTTTGCTGGAACGAAGGTGCAGAAGCGCTAAGCTGAGCACTCTGCACCTTCGGCTGTGATCCACTATTCTCGTTAGGCTGAAGGCGGGCTCATGGACGTTCTATGTCTAAAAAAGCCTGTCTTTAGCCGATCACATCTGATCGCTTTTGCTGCTTTGTTTCATGCGATGGTAGGGGTCTCGGTACCTAGATTTTCACTGATGAAAACTTTTTAGGTCTCTGGCATATGTGAAAGTTCAGTTATTTTTTTACAACAGTCTATACAGTGCCTTGCATAAGTATGCCCCGCCCTTGCTGTTTTTCCTGTCTTGTTTCATTACAAACTCTAATTAAAATGTATTTCTCGAAGTTGTGTACCATGCACACTTCTTTTGAAAGTGAAAAATATGTTTTACTGTGACGCAAGCAATAATTAAGACAAAAAAAAAACAACCTTAAGGGGGTTTTCCAAGTTCATGAAAGATAAAAAAAAAAAAAGGTAAATCTGACCTGATGATAATACTCATGGGTTTTTACCCTTTCAGCCTTATAATTACATTTTGGCCGCTATCTGCATCCCTGTTGCACACTATTTACATCACAGGGCTGCTGTTGTGGAGCATGGCATTTCCTGCCATGCAGTGCTCTCTATCACGCTCCACCCTCCCACTTACTCGTTTGCAGTTCTCAAGGCCCAGGGAACTCCACAAGATAATGAAAGATTTGGTGCTCAGAATATAAGAATATTCATCCAGCTGATTCGGTGGCCACCTATGTAAACACTTGTGCTGTTCTGTATCTGTTAGGCTGGATTCACACGAGCATGTTTGGTCCGTAAATGACAGAACGTATTTCGGCCGCAAGTCCCGGACCGAACACACTGCAGGGAGCCGGGCTCCTAGCATCATAGTTATGTACGATGCTAGGAGTCCCTGCCTCTCCGTGGAACTACTGTCCCGTACTGAAAACATGATTACAGTACGGGACAGTTGCCCCGCAGCGAGGCAGGGACTCCTAGCATCGTACATAACTATGATGCTAGGAGCCTGGCTCCCTGCAGTGTGCTCGGTCCGGGACTTGCGGCTTAAATACGTTCCGTCCATTACGGACCAAACATGCTCGTGTGAGCCCAGCCTTAGCGCTGCAGCCCGCAGCGTACAGCGGGGACCATGCATGTGTGTTCACTGCTGCTAAAATGATCGGCCCCTGTAAGGCAATTCACTAGTGACGTATTTTTAAACTGGTGTGTGACTATCAGCTTCTTCACCATAGGAAGATGTACGGGATGCCACCAGAGTAGGAACTAAACATTGTCACGTGATGCATGTCCACTTCTGGAAATGAGGGCACTATTCTAAAAGTGAGTAATCTACAAAGTTTATCTTGTGTCCAAGCAGACAAGTTGATCTAGGAAAACCCCTTTAATGTGCATATATATCCCCCCCCCCCCCCCCAAAAGGTCACTACTTTGTGCAGCCCCCTTTTTGCTGCAATCACAGATACAAGTCTCTTGGGACTATGTCTCTATTAGTTCAGCGCATCTAGACAACTGGGATTTTTGCCCATTCTTCCAGGCAAAACTGCTCCTACTCTGGGTTAGAAGGGTTGTGTTGGTATACAGTAATCTTCAGGTCATGCCGCAGATCTGGGCTTTGATTAGGCCATTCCAAGACCTTTTATACCCTTTACACCACTCCAGTGTAACTTTAGCAGTAATAAAGGGTAACTAAACGTTCAACAAACTTCTGAAATGTCAGAAGTTTGGATCGGTGGGGGTCCGAGCACGGAGACCCCAACAATCGCTTAAACGAAGCCGCAGAAGGTCTCTTGTGAGTGCTCAGCCACTTTGTTTCTGTTTGGTTTTTTTTCCGGTAATCTGATGTAGTGGCGTATGGGTTCATAGACTTTCTATTGAGGCCATACTCCGCTACATTGATTTCCAGAAAAAGCCGAACAGAAACGAAGTGGCTGGGTGCTCACATGAGCACTACTGCCGCTTCCTTTTAGGAATTAGTGGGGGGTCTCGGTGCTCAGACCCCCAACCAACAAAACTTATGACATGTACTATGACATGTCAGAAGTTTGAGCGTTTAGTTAACCTTTAAGGTCCTTGTCCTACTGGAAGGTGAACCTCCATCATCCAGCTTAAAATTTCTGTCAGGCTTTCGCACAAGAATTGTTTGCACGCCCTTCAGTGTTAGGGTATGTGCACACACAAAATCAAAAACTTCTGAAAATACGGAGCTGTTTTCAAGAGGAACAGGTCCTGATTTTTAGACTTTTTTTTAAGCAAACGTCTTTTTACGCGCCTTTTTTTGAAAAGCGAGGCGTAAAAAAAAATGCCTTGTCGGAACAGAACGCCGTATTTCCCATTGAAATCAATGGGCAGATGTTTGTAGACGTTCTGCTACCCGTTTTTTTTCGAGGCGTAAACGCCCCGAAATACGCCTGACAACACTCCGTGTGAACATACACTTAGCAAAAAGTTTCTGAAAATACTGAGCTTTTTTCAAGGGAAAACGGTTCCTGATTTTCAGACTTTTTTTAAACAAACTCACGTTTTTTACGGCCGTTTTTTGGACTGTTTTTCTATAGTCCATGAAAAATAGCTTCAAAAACGTCTGAAGAAGTGGCATGCACTTCTTTTTCGCTGCCTTTTTTTAACGTGGCCGTTTTTCAAAACGGCCACATGAAAAGAAGCCGGGTCGGACCATAACGACCTTTTTTCCATTGAAGTCAATGGGCAGATGTTTGAAGGCGTTCTGCTTCCGACGGAACGTTTTTCGCTGCGTTTTTTTACGCGTAAAAGAAGTGAAGGTCACTTCTTGGGACGTTTTTGGACTCTAGCGAAAAAAGCTCCAAAAACTACCGTAAAAAACGCAGCGAAAATCGCGAGTGGCTTAAACGTCTGAAAATCAGGAGCTGTTTTTCCTTAAACAGCTCTGTATTTTGAGACTTTTTTGCTCACTGCATGTGAACATACCCTAATGGTTCTCTGTGGGATGTTCAAAGTTTGGAATACTTTTTTTTAGAAATTGGTCTCTGACCTGTTTGGAGAGCTCCCTGGTCCTCATATTGCTGGCTCAGGGGGTCTTTCAGAACAGGTGTTTTTATGCTGACATCATTTGGCAGGTCATGTGACACTTTGCACACAAGGGGTCATAATTCAACTTTTATTTATTTTGGTTTTTTTTTAACCGGGTATTTTTCATTTTCCATTGTAACGATTTGGGCTATTTTGTCAGGTCCAGTACATTAAAATCCATTTTCATTCTGGGTTGTAATGAAACAAAACAGGAAAAACACCAAGGGAATGAAGACTAGCAAGGCACTGTATACTGTGAATAGAGAAGGGATGTTGCATTGTGCCGATATGTATTCAAACTGAACTATTGCTATTACTATTCACAGAATACTGGCGACTGCACACACCTGTCCTCCGCTGAAAGAGCCACTCAATCCTACTCATTTGTGGGTGTGTTCACATCCTCTAATTGTGTCTTCTCCTAGTTTCAACCCTTGTTTGAATTGATGAAGTCTGTCGTGATTTCATTCTGACCACTGGTCTAGAGCGGCAGTTTATGTTCAGACCACAGGTCAGTCTCTGTCCCCCAGCTTCCCAAAAAAACAAACAAAACTGAGGCATGTTGTGAAATGTAATAAAAGCAGTGTGAGGCTGTATTGGCGGCACGTACAGGAGATGACTTCCGACATTCAATATAAAGGTAAAACATCAAGGATCGTGGCTGGCCCTCTAAAAAAAAAAAACTCTATTGCATGAGCTCAGATATTGGTTTTTTGATGTTTTGTTCCATGTATGCTATATTTTCTTAATAAGTTACCCAGGGACGACTCCATTGTATAGGCAGTGACTCCATACTCTTGATGGTATATAACTCCTCATCCTTATTTTTCTTTTAGGATGTTCAGTGCAAGCTTTCATCTCTTCTACAGGCTTCCGGATTATTTTGTCTCATCACTGGGGATCTCGTGTAGAGCTTCCTCTTAAGTTACTTGTTTTCTTGAAGCATCCATTATAACCATCCGTGTAATCTTTCTGTTGTACAGGGGCATTTCTAGTGTCTAAAAAGATCAGGGGCACGAGCTCCAAGGTATGTTATCCAACTCTCTGCCCTGAACCCCCCCCACCCCCCCAAAAATACTTTTACACAGTTTGTAGCAGATGAAGAGTCCGGTTCGGGCTTGAAACGTGTAATCTTGTGCACTGCGATTACTTTTTATGCAATAAAACTCTTTTATACATGAAGACAGAGGAGCCTTTGCATTTTTCCCCTGAGGAACAGCACCACAGAGAGTCTCAGAGTAATTACTCATTTTTATTCCTATTGAATTACCGGCTTCCTTCAAGAGACCTGGGAACGACTCAAGGCTGACCGTTCCGTGGATGGGATACAATGACTATAACGTGTTTAGTAGTTGTGCCTCACTGCACAACTAAAAAGGTGAGCATACTGCAAACCACACCACCCCCTCCAAAAAAACCTAAGGAAGCGGGTCTCTCTTTTTTTCCACCCTATCTAACGAAAAAAATACTTCAGACAGCATAGTTATAAGGCCGGATTTACACGAGCGTGTTACTTTTGTACGCGCAAAAAACGCGTCTTGCACGCGCAAAAGGTACTTAACAGCTGCGTATGATTTTTCACGCAGCCGCCATCATTATGACACCGTTTGTAAACAGAAAAGCACGTGGTGCTTTTCTGTTTTCAGTCATACTTTTTACTGCTGTTGCGCGAATCACGCGCGTCACACAGAAGTGCTGATTTTCACGCACCCATTGACTTCAATGGGTGTGTGATGCTCGAACAACGCACAAATAACGGACAGGTCGTGAGTTTTACGCAGCGGACACACGCTGCGTGAAACTCACGGACAGTCTGCACGGCCCCATAGACTAACATAGGTCCATGCGAGGCGCGTGAAAATCATGCGCGTTGCACGGACGTATATTATATTTCTCTAAATAAGCCCTCAGACTGGGTTCACACAACCTATTTACGGACGTAATTCTGACGTTTTAACCTCTAATTACGTCCGAAAATACGGCTCCAAAGCGTTGGCAAACATCTGCCCATTCATTTGAATGGGTTTTACAATGTTCTGTGCTGACGGTCATTTTTTTTATGCGCCGCTGTCAAAAGATGGCGTGTAAAAAAGACGCCCGCGTCAAAGAAGTGCCTGTCACTTCTTGAGACGTAATTGGAGCCGTTTTCCATTGGCTCCATAGAAAAACAGCTCCAATTACGTCCATAATGGACGCTGCGAAAAACGCCTGCACATGCCATTACGTCTGAAATTCAGGAGCTGTTTTCTCCTGAAAACCGCTCCGTAATTTCAGGCGTATCGGACGTGTACGTGTGACCATACCCTCAGAGTTTGAGATCGTTAAATAGGCTTCTATACTCCAGGTCATGAAAAAAATCAGTGCTGTAGGGCCTGGAACCTGCGTTCATAGATAACCCTTCCCCCAAGTAATATACTCATAAACACTGTGTTTGTAAAAAAAAACTATATCTCTGAATAATAGTCATTCTCTTACCAAGTAATACCACTAGGCAAGGGCTACATATTTATTGAATAATACCACCTTACTGTTGCTGAATGAGACTACTACTATATTATGACCAATTATAACTACAGAGTGATTGAATAATAGTCATACAGTTACCAAAAAATATCACTATACAAGGATTAAATAATATTACCACAAAGTACATTACCAATATCACCATGCATTGATAATCTGGTGGTCTGATACCAGTACTTCATTGCCATTTTGCAGAGTATAATCATGCTATACTGTTAAATCTAGTGACCGGTAAAGTCTTCTCAGAGATGAAAAGTGAAAGTAAACAACTTACTCAATCTGGCCCAGACCTCATGACTACTTGTATCTGTCTTTGGATCTCCGTTTTTCCAGCACATCCCCATCCCCTCATCGTTTGCCTCTCAGTAATAGTGACTCCCATAAGAGTAGTGGCCCACATTGTAATGGTGCCCCCTAAAAATTAATGTGCTCTCCACACTTTAATAGTACCCCCCACACACATTAATTGTGCCCCTTTAGTTCTTCCACACCGTAATAGTGCCGTCACAATATTGGTGCCACTGCCATCTTAGTGCCCACCACACAGTAATTGTGCTCCTTTAGTGCACCCACTCAGTAATAGGGCTCCCCCAACAAATACAACTAAGGGTATGTGCACACGATAACTGCAATTACGTCTGAAAATACAGAGCTGTTTTCAAGGGAAAACAGCCCCTGATTTTCAGACTTTTTTTGAGCAACTCACGTTTTTCACATCCGTTTTTGGAACTGTTTTCATTGGAGTCTATGAGAAAACGGCTCCAAAAACGTCCAAAGAAGTGCCCTGCACTTCTTTGACGCGGCAATCATTTTACGCGTCGTCGTTTGACAGCTGTCAAACGACGACGCGTAAATGACAGATTGTCTGCACAGTACGTCGGCAAACCCATTCAAATGAATGGGCAGATGTTTGCCGACGTATTGGAGCCGTATTTTCAGGCGTAAATCGAGGCATAATACGCCTCGTTTACTTCTGAAAATAGGTCGTGTGAACCCAGCCTAATACCTAGCCCTTTTCCTATGACTAAGGGCTTATTCAGACAAACGGAATATACGTCCGTGCAACGCGCATGATTTTCACGCGAGTCGCACGGACCTATATTAGTCTATGGGGCCGTGCAGACAGGTGCGTGAGTCCGCTGCGCAAAAGTTACGACATGTCCGTTCTTTGGGCGTATTTCGCGCATCACGCACTCATTGAAGTCAATGGGTGCGTGAAACTCACGCATGCCACACGGAAGCACTTCCGTGGGACAAGCGTGATTCGCGCAACAGCTGCAAAAAGGATGAATGAAAGCAGAAATCACCACGTGCTTTTCTGTTTACAAACATCCAAACGGAGTGTCATAATGATGGCGGCTGTGCGAAAAGCACGCAGCCGCGCATCATACGGGGCTGACACATGCAGCTGTCAAGTGCCTTTTGCGCGCGCAAAACGCCACATTTTTTGTGCGCGCAAACGCACACACTCGTGTGAATCGGGCCTAACAGAGCTGCCCAGGTCTTCTGCAGCCTATGAGACTCAAGACAAGTACTGGTCATACAAGTGTGACCCAATTGAAAGTGGGGATTATCTGGGGCGGTCATCGTGCCAGGTGCTCTAGATGCCACTGCAGTTGTATTGATTGGAAACTGATCTACAATCTCCATTTTGTTCCTTTTACTATTTGAAAAATGTTTGAATTAAAATGAGGTTTTTTTAAACCGCTAATTAAAAATGCACTTACAGATAAAACGAATTGTGATTTGCAAAACATGCCCTATAGTAGGTTTCATACCATTAGAACCACTTACCTGATATAATAATGTTATAAGAGTTATGTTAATCTATAGGACATTGGACACCTCTCCATACAAGCTCTGCAAGGTCTGGCATTAGAATACAGGCAATAGGGGAGATGTAACAAAACTAGTGCAAAGGATAAGCGGAGTAGTTCCCTATAGTAATTCTTTGGAAAATGAAAACAATGAACTGATTGGTTTCCATGAGCAACTACTCCACTTTTCTTTTGCACCAGTTTTATAACATCTTTCCAAGATTTATGACCTCTTGTATTTATCATCTTGCAGTTTTCAGCCAATCTCTGCGGAGTACTAACTCAGTAAGGGGGTGCCATTTTGGTCACTGTGCTGTACAGTCCAGTAACATGCAGAAATAGTGACACTGGGGCCATTTAATGTTACAGTTGACTTATTTAGACTACCTAATAAAGTTAAAGCGGTTATAATCCACAAAGTAATAAAAAAATTTTTTGGCATGAAGCAGACTGAAGGCTTAAACCTTGTTGGACTGCAATACCACACAAAAACCGTGGACTGGTGTGGCACTGTTTTTTAAAGAAAGCCATGTTATTCTAATTCTCGAAAACCCCATTAAAGGCTATGTACACCTTTTTGAAAGGGATTTTTTTTTTTATTAAAAAAAAATAAATCTGTGTGTTTTGAAAATATATCATTCGTTTTTATTAATACTTTTTGAGATGCAGCTTTTCTCAGGCTTTTTTCCCAGGTCACATTCACATATGCCATTTATTTATCATTTTGCCCCCACTACTGGAACATTAAGGCTTTGTTCACACAGGGCGGTTTAGTAGTGGATTTTCTGCCCGGTTTTGCGTGCGTAAAAAATTGCAATCAATAATTGTGGAAATTGACCTGCGGTGTGGAAACTTAATTCAGCAGCATGTCCATTTATGTTTTGAATTTGCTGTGCTTTATGTTGACTTTTCCCCATAGACGTTTAAGAGGACTTTAAAAAATAGCAGTTCAATATGCATCAAATGATTTGTTGCGGAATTTACTGAGTATTTGCACAAAAAAAAAACGCTGTAAATCCGCAGGTGCACTTTATAAAATAAAAGTTGTGAAAAATGAAAGGAAGGAAGAGGAAATACCACCATTTTGTATTCAATCACATTATATTGAAAACTATACAAATACAGAAAATAAAAATGATTGGTAACTTTCATAACAAGGTGAAATGAAATGTAAAGATCGTACACACATGCGATATCATTGAATGTGCTAACAAGTCTCTTACACATATAAAGAGTTCAAAATATAAATTACAGAATCCAGACTAGTTTGCCCAACAAGAGACAATGGTAGTCAAAATAAATAACCCTGTCGTAACATGGGTAGGCTGGAGGCAGAAGAGAGACATGAAGGAAAGTGGAAAAAGGTGAGAACATGAGGCTGATACAGGAGGACAGAAAAAGAAAGTTTAAATAAATACCCATCTATACTTGAACTTAAAGTGTAGCTAAACGGTCGAAAAACTTCTGACATGTCAGAAGTTTGGATTGGTGGGGATCCGAGCACCGAGACCACCGCCAATCGCTAGAACGAAGCAGCTGAAACACTCGTGTGAGCGCTCAGCTGCTTCGTGTCTGTTTGGCTTTTTCCGCAAATGTATCGGTGTACGGACTCAATACAAAGTTTATGAGCCCGTACTCCAATACATCGGCTTTCCGGAAAAAAACAAACAAACGAAGCAGATGAGTGCACACACGAGTGCTTCGTTCTTGCGACTGGTTGGGGTCTCCGGGCTCGGATCCCCATCAATCCAAACCTATAACATGTCAGAAGTTTGTCGAACGTTTAGCTATACTTTAAAGGCAATTAATAATAATTACAGCTCAAAATTCCGTGACCCAGGGATCAAATAGAGGATTACTCCAAGCAACCAAATGCGATGGAAAGAGTAAGTGTCCGGAGTTTCTACGTTTTCTAAAACTACCAGTTCCTCCATTTGCATGATTTGGTTCAGAGATTAGACCCATTAGGCTCTAGAGGGTGGTGTGGGAGATCTTCATAGCCTAGGGATATTTGTCTCATAGCCATTAGGAAATGTAAACGGTAAAACCTTTCAAGCAGAAGACAACGAACCCGGCACCATAGATAGAAAAGCAAGTTCAAGAGAATTAGTGACTGAGGAATTACATAGGGAATTAAAAAGGAGAATAATGGCCTGTGAATCATTGTGCCCTGGTCAGTAGGGCAGCGCCAAGCTAAAGTGGAGATCGAAGGTTATTTTTTATGCAAACGCATCGTGGTTCTATACCATCAACGTGTCAAAGTAGCCTTATCCCGATCCTGAGATGAAAACTATTTACCCAGCAGTCTTTTCCAGGCTGTATTAAACGGAATATTATCCTGTAATATCCTGTCTCCCATCAGTAATCCATAGAGTAAAGAGATGAACTAATGTGGGGCATTGTGTTTGGTGCAAAGATTTTCAAATGGTGTGAGAAATTGTCTGAGCCGATGTGGACGTGAAAGAATTGTAAAAACTATGGAGTTTGTTATAAATAAAGCAAGCTGAGCCCTGTAATGGAACTGGTAACGGGATCCTGAAGAAGGGTTTCAAGACCCTGTGGGTGGAAAAATGATGAATTTAAATGTGGTTAACATCGGTGATATATCGCTGCCGCAGTCCCTAGTGGAGGACCTGTCGGGGTCCTTCTCCTTTAAGTGGGCCAGAGACTCGCTTCAATACTTGGGGGTCCAGCTCTCCAGAGATCTCTCTCGCCTTTATGCAGTTAACTATCCTCCCCTCCTTCAACGTTTAAAGAGCGATTTGGATTAGTGGACGAAGGGCACCTTCATTTGATTCGGCAGATGTGCAATCTTCAAAATGAACATTCTCCCTTGGATATTGTACTTCTTCCAGGCCCTACCGGTCCACATTCCCCGCACTTTCTTCCGAGCTTTGTTGTCCTTACTCCACCGCTTAATTTGGGTGGGGAAACCGGCCTGTATACCCCGCTCCACGCTTTTTCGCTCTAAGAGTGAAGGGGGCGTGGGGCTCCCTGACTTTATCTCCTACCACCAGGCCTTGCACTTGGCGCGCATCCTGGACTGGTTCCACCACACGGAGGTCAAACAATGGGTGTCGATGGAACAGTCTTCTATGGCTATCCCCCTGCAGGCCCTGCCTTGGCTGGGCAGGGATACCCCTCTGTCAGCAAGGACACACCCGACGATAGGGCCCTCACTGGCAGTTACGTCGAAGGTCTTTCCCTGGAAAGAGATCTCCCCTTCTCCGTTCCCCTTGTTTCCAGTCTTGGGTAACCCGGCGTTTCCTCCAGGGCGGGAGGGGGGTCCATTTAGGAGCTGGTTGCGGGCAGGCAGGGATCCCGCCTCTCATTATCTGCATGGGGAGTCATGGATGACTGGCCCGCAATTGACGTCTTTGACAGATCCTCTCCCCCTCACTCCCTGGCAGGTCACTCAGCTGAGACACTTCCTGGTGTCCTTGCCTAACCCTGCGGAACATGCTCGGGACAAAACTCAGTTTGAACTCCTCTGCGTGGGCACCGGCTCGATGTGTCACACACTATCCAGAGTATACTCCCTACTGATCTACCCTCTCCACACCCACATATTTGCTACGGTGGGAAAGGGACTTGGGAATCACACTCTCGGCTGAACAACAAGATAGGGTATACACAATGACACATAAATCGTCCATGGCCAGTAGGTATCAGGAAGCGGGATTTCAAATTTTAACGTGCTGATATAGGGTGCCTTCCAGATTACATGCCATGATTCCGGCGGTCTCCCCGCTGTGTTGGAGATGTGGTGACCAGGTGGGAACGATAATACATGTCTTTTGGGAGTGCCCGAGGCTGACTGCCTTTTGGTGAGAAGTGTGGCGTATCACCTCCAAATTCACGGACTTCCCACTCCCGTGCACACCAGCCTTCTTCTTGCTCCATCTGTGCGAGGTTCCGCTGTTCTCATATCGTCGCTCTGTGGTCCACAATCTGATGAATGCTGCCAGGGCCTGCATACCAGCGCTGTGGAGACAATCTTGTGCGCCGTCGCTCAGCTTGTGGTTCGATAAGATACAGGAGATCATGAGGATGGAGGATCTCACGGCTTCTATGGGAGGTACTCACGACAAGTTCATCAAGACTTGGTACCATTGGTTCAGGTTCCAATCATCTTTGGAGTTCAGGAACATCGTAGCCTCTTGATTTGTACTTTCTGCATGACATATCACAACGGAACTCGTCCCTTCCTTTACCTCCCCTGTCGTTCCTCTTTTCTTCTTTCCTTTTTCTTACCTCTTTCTAAGATATGTTTCACTGTGGGCCTTAGTGCATGTCTGCAGGTTCAGGATGCATGGGGTGAGTCCCAATTATTGTTTAACATTATTCTGTATGTACACCTACCATTCAGGATGTCCACATATGCCGGCCTGCGTGCCGAAGTACTATATGGTTGCATATTCTTTTGGCATTAACGTGTCATGTTTGTAAAAATTGATAAATAAAAGAATTTATAAAAAGAAAAGAAAAAACATCGGTGATAACCAAAAAACTGGGATTATCAGTCCCCATAGGAAACTGAGGGTTATGTGAAGATAATTTAAAATGTTTAACAGTGGAATTGAATAATGATAGGACTGTTATACAAAGTGGCGTAGGAGCTGTAGTAGATGGAAGAGGGTATCCATAGCATAAATAGTAGTGGATACATATTTAGATGTGATTCTAGGGCTAGCCACAGCTTGGAGGTGGAATTAAGAAGAACATCTACAATACATGTGAGAACAGAAGCCTTGTGATAGAGAGATAAATCAGGAAGACCCACTCCCCCATTCAGTTTAGTATGCACCAATAAAGGGTGGGTTAGCCGAGGTTTGCAGTGGCCCTATACAAACCGGAGTGACACAGTTTTTAGTTTAGATAAAAAATGCCATAGGAACCAAGAGAGATCATCTGGAAGAGGTACAGGATCTTTTGCAACGTGTCTATTTTGAGAACATTAATTTTTCTGAACCATGATAATGGAAGTTTCACCCACTCCAAATATCCATTGCCCCCCTGGAGAGGAGCATTATTTACAGCGTATAAATTGGATGGGTGCATTGGAACATTAACCCCTGGGAGACCAAGCCAATTTTGGCCTGGTGGACACAGCCCCTTTTTTCAAATCTGACGTGTTCCACTTTCTGTGGTAATAACTTTGCAATGCTTTCACTTATCCAAGCTATTCTGAGATTGCTTTCTCGTAACACATTGTACTTTATGGAAGTGGTAAAATTTGGTCCATACACTCAGTATTTACTTGTGAAAAACACCAAAATTCTGATTTATTTTTATTTATTTTTTAAATTAGAATTTTTCGCAATTTAAATGTATCTTTTTTTTAAGACAGCTGGTAATACCACACACAATAATAACCAGTTAACATTTACCATATGTGTACCTTTTGTTTGTATCTTTTTTCTTTTTTTTTTTAACGTACTTTTTATTTTACAGGATGTTATAAGGCTTCTAACTTTAGCATCAATTTCTCAGTTCTCAAGTGACTGAGGGGCCTAAATATTAGAAACCCCAATAAATCACCCCATTTTAAAAACTGCACCCTCAGACACAACCCAATTTTTATTGCCTACATTCTGCAGTTTATAGAAATTTCCCACATGTGGCCCTAGTATGCTACAGGACTCAAACACAGGCCTCAAAATCAAAGGAGCACCTAGTGGATTTTAAAATATATTTTAGGCACTATGCCAGGTTTGAAGAGTTCTTCTGGTGCTAAAACATAGGAAACACCCCAAACGTGACTCCATTTTGGGAAACTACGTCCCTCAAGGAATTAATCTATGGGTATAGTGAGTATTTTTACCATATAGGTTTTTTGCTGAATTTATTTAAAAGAAGCCATGAAAATCTAAATTTTTCAAATAAAATGTAGTTTTACCTTACATGTTTTCATTTCACAAGGGTTAAAGGAGAAATAGCACTTCAACGTTTGTAAAGCAATTTCTTCCGAGTACCGAAATACCCCATATGTGGTTATAAACTGCTGTTTTGACACACAGCAGGGCTCAGAAGGGAAGGAGAATCATTTAGCTTTTGGAGCTCCAATTTAGCTGGAATGTCTTTTGGTTGCCATGTCAGATTTCTCAAGGAATTCATTTAGGGATATAGTGAGTATTTTGACTCCATAGGCTTTTTTTATAATTGGGATGTGAAAATTAAAACCTACATTTTTTCCAATAAAATTGTCGTTTTAGCTCAGATTTTTTTTCATTTTCACAATGGATAAAGGCGAAAAAGCACCCTAAATGTAAAGCAATTTCTCCCGAGTGCAGCAATACCCCATATGTTCTCGTGAACTGCTGTTTGGGGACACAGCAGCGTTCAGAAGGGTAGAAGTGCTATTTGGCATAGAGATTTTGCTGGTTTGGTTTTCAGGGGCCATGTCACATTTGCAAACCCCGTGAGGGACCAAACTGTGGAAACTCCCAAAAAGTGACCCAATTTGGGAACTGCACCCTTCAAGGAATTTTGACCCCACAGGATTTTTGCTGAATGTACTGGAATTAGGCCATGAAAATGAAAATTTACATTTTTTGGAATAAAATGTAGTTTTGGCTAAAAGGTTCTTGTAATGTCCATGGTTGCGGGCCTTCAGCTCCAATCTCCTCTTAACAGCCGCAGCCACGAGTCGGCGAGCGCTGGCCTCAGCCTTAGGAGACGCCAGCGCTCGCGTCCACTCACCTAAGCCGATTCCCGTAGGGTGTGCTGGCACGCTCGTGCCCGCTCTTAAAGGGGCAGCGTTCACACCGGACTTCTGATGAACTTGAACCCGTGAGTAACCTGGACTATAAGAGGGCTCCAGTCCTCTACTTCTATGCCTGAGCATTGATGTTTCCTGGGTTTGTCTATGTGATGGCCTCCTAGTGTTTTCCAAGTAAGCAGGCACACTGCTATCCTTCACTGGTTGCTATTGGCACAGGAATAGACAGTTTGGGAGAGAATTTAGTGGTAGAGGGAGATTCACCTAGGATTGTCTCTCCAATCAAACCTAGGTGCTGGAGTTTCCCGGCTTTTGAGGGCATTGTTGCACAAAATGTCCCTTGTGGCCAAAGTACAGACACAATCCATTTGAGCGTCTGCATTGCCATTCCTGGTCAGACAATCGGAGTCTATCCACCTGCATTGACTCCTCCGGAGGTGCAAAAGGAGAGGGTACTAGCGGCCTTTGAAATTTCGATGCCAGACGACAAGATCTCTTCTCCCGATGGACATCCAGAGTGCGCTCTTGGATCCGCATATCGATCCGGGTTGCCAGACGTATTAAGGCATCCTAGGTAGCAGGAAGTTCTCGAGCTGCCAGTAAATCCTTAAAAAGTAGCCACTAAGGCCTCATTTTTACAAGCCAGCTCCGCTGCCAGCGTATGGAAGGAGATGGCGTACTCCCCTACAGTTGACTGCCCTTGATTGAAGGTCAGCAGTGAGGCAGCTGCAGAGGATGTTTGACACAGTTCCTCGAACACCGTACGGAAAGTCTCTAGGGTTCGCCCATGCCAGGGCTTTGCCATCGAGGAGAGAAATAAACGCTACCTTGACGTCATCAGAGAGGAAGAGATGGGCACGTAGCCTAAAGTGGATGGTACATTGATGAAGTCTCTACAGGCCCTAGGTTCTCTGTCGTAGCGAGGTAAGAGGCAGCAAAATTGTAGACCCAGGGCAGGCAGGAGGGGTAACAGTTAGTAGAACAGTTGAAGCAGCCAGAGGAGATGCAGTAGGATGATCCAAACAGTTGATTATCAAATTTACTGCCTGTAGGAGCTGATCCTGGTGTGCCCGGAAGTCACGCATGTCCGTTTGCATCACCTGGACTGTCGTCAGCGGGATCCATGGACTGAGCGTACTGTCACGGTTTTGGGGTATGTAGGCCCACTAGGCCACTTCGTGGCACCTGGCCAAACAACAGTCAATGGAAAGTCTAGCACCAGAATACCTGTACGTGAGTCCAGACAGACACGAGATGTAGCAGACGCTTTGGCACAGATGGTTCGTGGCACAGATTACGCTTGTCGTGGCAGATGACACTGGATGTGGCAGATGATACTGGACGTGGCAGATGACACAAACACAACTCCAACACTAGACTTCAGCTCATGAACAAACACAGTTACAGGATGCAGGATACGGGAAAACTGGGAAAAGGATACAAGTAAGGGACCATTTGCTTAACCCCTTCAGGACACAGCCGATTTTTTCAAATCTGACGTGTTACTTTATGTGGTAATAACTCCGGAACGCTTTTACCTATCCAAGCGATTCTGAGATTGTTTTCTCATGACATATTGTACTTGATGTTAGTGAAAAAAATTGGTCGATAAATTCAGTATTTATTTGTGAAAAACACCAAAATTTAGAGAAAATTTGTGAAAATTTGCATTTTTCTTAATTTAAATGTATATGCTTGTAAGACAGATAGTAATACCACACAAAATAGTTACTAGTTAACATCCCCCATATGTCTACTTTATGTTTGCTTCATTTTTTGAACGTCCTTTTATTTTTATAGGACGTTACAATGCTTAGAACTTTAGCAGCAATTTCTTACATTTTCAAGAAAATTTCAAAAGGCCATTTTTACAGGGACCAGTTCAGTTCTGAAGTGGCTTTGAAGGCCTTATGTACTAGATAGACCCCATAAATCACCCCATTTTAAAAACTGCACCCCTCAAAGTATTCAAAACAGCATTCAAAAAGTTTCTTAACCCTTTAGGCGTTTCACAGGAATTAAAGCAAAATAGACGTGAAATTTACTAATTTCATTTTTTTTTGCCAAAATTAATTTGTGATAAAAAAAATTGTACCACAGAAGGTTTTAGCCAAGAATTGCAACTCAAAATTTATTACCCTGATTCTACAGTTTTTAGAAATATCCCACATGTGGCCCTAGTGTCCTCTTGGACTGAAACACGGACCTCAGAAGCAAAGGAGCACCTAGAGGATTTTGGGGCCTCCTTTTTTTAGATTATATTTTAGACACCATGTCAGGTTTGAAGAGGTCTTGTGGTGCCCAAACAGTGGAGAGCCCCCAAAAGTGACCCCATTTTGGAAACTACACCCCTCAGGGAATTTATCGAGGGGTATAGTTAGCATTTTAACCCCACAGGTTTTTTGCTAAAATTATTGGAAATAGTCTGTAAAATTGAAAGTCCACCTTTTTTCTCAAAAAACGTAGACATTTTTAATTTTTACTAGAAATAAAGGAGAAAAAGAACCCCAAAATTTGTAAAGCAACCTCTCCCGATTACGGGAATACCGCATATGTGGTAATAAACTGCTGTTTGGACCCACGGCAGGGCTCAGAAGGGAAACAGCGCCATTTGTATTTTGGAGCACAGATTTTGCTGGAATGATTTTCGCTGGCATGTCGCGTTTGCAACGTCCTGGAGGTACCAAAACAGTGGAAACCCCCCAAAAGCGACCCCATTTTGGAAACTACACCCCTCAAGGAATTTTCCTAGGGGTATAGTGAGCATTTTGACCCCACAGGTTTTTTGCAGAATTTAGTGGAATTCGGCCATGAATATGAAAATTGACTTTTTTTCTGAAAAAACGTAGACATTTTTAATTTTTACTAGGAATAAAGGAGAAAAAGAACCACAAAATTTGTAAAGCAACTTCTCCCGATTACGGGAATACCGCATATGTGGTAATAAACCGCTGTTTGGACCCACGGCAGGGCTCAGAAGGGAAACAGCGCCATTTGGATTTTGGAGCATAGATTTTGCTGGAATGATTTTCGCTGCCATGTCGCGTTTGCAACGTCCTGGAGGTACCAAAACAGTGGAAACCCCCAAAAGCGACCCCATTTTAGAAAGTACACCCCTCAAGGAATTTTCCTAGGGGTATAGTGAGCATTTTGACCCCACAGGTTTTTTGCAGAATTTAGTGGAATTCGGCCATGAATATGAAAATTGACTTTTTTTCTGAAAAAACGTAGACATTTTTAATTTTTACTAGGAATAAAGGAGAAAAAGAACCACAAAATTTGTAAAGAAACTTCTCCTGATTACGGGAATACCTCATATGTGGTAATAAACTGCTGTTTGGACCCACGGCAGGGCTCAGAAGGGAAGTAGTGCCATTAGGCTTTTTGAGAACAGATTTTGCTGGAATGGTTTTCGGTGTCATGTCACGTTTACAGAGCCACTGAGGTGCCAGTACGGTGGAAACTCCAAAAAAGTTACACCATTTTGGAAACTACACCCTGAAAGTATTCATTTAGGGGTATAGTGACTATGTTGACCATGTTGTGTTTTTTTAGCTAGAATTACGGGAGAACATAAAACTGAAGGAGCGCCTTGTGGCTTTTTGGGCCTAGTTAGATGAATTCCAGGCACAATTTATTTGCAGACTTTCTGAAATGGCTGAGCAGAAAATACTGTCCTTCAGTATTCATCTAGGGGTATAATGAAGTATTTCGTTTTTCAATATTCATCTAGGGGTGTAATGAAGTATTTCGTTTTTCAGTATTCATCTAGGGGTATAATGAAGTATTTAGTTATTTTTTTAGGTTTAATTCCAATTCATAAATGGGCAATAATGTACTAGTATTCATCTAGGGGTATAATGAAGTATTTAGTTATTTTTTTAGGTTTAATTCCAATTCATAAATGGGCAATAATGTACCGGAAATAGGGATGAAAGGCCAAAAATGGGTAAAAAAAAAAAAGAGAGTAAGGGCAGATTCACACGAGCGTTGCGTTTTTGCGCGCGCAAACAACGCAGCATTTTGCACGCGCAAAAAACATTTGACAGCTGCGTGTGTCATCCGTGTCTGATGCGCGGCTGCGTGATTTTCGCGCAGCCGCCATCATAGAGATGAGGCTAGTCGACGGCCGTCACTGTCCAAGGTGCTGAAAGAGCTAACTGATCGGCAGTAACTCTTTCAGCACCCTCGACAGTGAATGCCGAACACAATATTGCAAAACCTGTAGAAAAAAAAGAAAAAGTTCGTACTTACCGAGAACTTCCCGGCCGTTGCCTTGGTGACGCGTCCTTGGTGACGCGTCCTTGGTGACGCGCCTCTCTTGACATCGGGCCCCACCTCCCTGGATGACGCGCCAGACCATGTGACCGCTGCAGCCTGTGCTTGGCCTGTGATTGGCTGGAGCTGTCACTTGGACTTAATTGTCAGCCCGGGAGGTCAGACTGGAGGAAGAAGCCGGGAGTTAGCGGTAAGTCAGAACTTCGTTTTTTTTTCTACAGGTTCATGTATATTGGGATCGGAAGTCACGGTCCATGGTGCTGAAACAGTTTAACTCTTTCAGCACCATGGACAGTGACTATCTCCTGACGTCGGGTACCGATAAATTTTTTGCCGGGTTCGGTACGCTTGTCCGGCTTCGCTCATCGCAAAGACACTCCGTTTGGATGTTCGGAAACAGAAAAGCACGTGGTGCTTTTCTGTTTTCATTCATCCTTTTCACTGCTGTTGCGCGAATCACGCTCGTCCCACGGAAGTGCTTCCGTGTGGTGCGCGTGATTTTCACGCACCCATTGACTTCAATGGGTGCGTGATGCGCGCAATACGCAGAGTTATTGAAACTGTCGCGCTTTTTGCGCAGCAGACAAACGCTGCGCAAAAAGCACGGACTGTCTGTACTGCCCCATAGACTTGTATTGGTCCATGCGTGCCGCGTGAAAACCACGCGGCCCACACGGACCGAATACACGCTCGTGTGAATCCCCCCTAAGTCATAAAATTAACAATTTAGGGAGGAATGGTAGGCGCGAAAACAGTCCTTCATACACAATCCTGGCTTATCAGGACAAGTGTCATTTCGCATTCCGTTTTTATAACAGACACGAAATTTTTTGTATGGTCTTCACTATTTCTCAGTGGGGGGGCACTTCACTTGGGAAGACTGCTCGGTCTTTGAAAAGTAGTTGTTTTATAACTTTTTCCTGGTATTCAAGATACCGTGCTTGATTCCCTGACTTCCGATAAATAATAAAAGAATTGTACAGCGCTGTTTGTATGAGGTGCACTGCAGTCTTCTTGTACCATACGCGGGACTTCCTCATTGCGCTGTATGGCTGTAGCATTTGATCTGCCAGGTCTACGCCACCCATGTGCTGGTTATATTCCTGTATACACACAGGCTTGAGGGCGGTGGCATTACGCCCTCTTACTGGAACAGGGGTGCTGCTGTCCCCATGAATAGACGTAATGATAAAAACATATTTTTTATCCCTAAATTTGGTCACCATCACAGTCCCATTAGACAATGACCTGCTATCACCTGGTCTCAGTTTGTGGTCGACCAAATTTTTTGGGAGGCCTTTTTGATTCCTCCGTATTGTGCCACAGGCGACTGTATTTTTATCAAATAGGCAGTGGAACAGTGGGACGCTAGTATAGAAATTGTCTATATAAAGGTTATAACCTTTATCTAGCAGGGGGTACAAAAGGTCCCACACAATTTTGCCGCTTGTATTGAGGACAGGGGGACACTCTGTTGGGCAGATTTGGGAGTCTTTTCCCTCATAAATTCTAAATCTGTGAGTGTACCCACTTTCACTCTCACAGAGCTTATAAATTTTGATCCCGTACTTTGCCCTTTTACTTGGCAAGTATTGCCTAAATCGTAGCCTTCCTTTGAAGAGCACGAGTGACTCATCTATGGCAATATTTTTATTAGGGGTGTATGCCTCTGAAAATGTTTCACTCAGAAGTGAAATAAGCGGCCTTATTTTAAATAATCTGTCCTGGTTGGGGTCACCAGGCGGCGGGCACTGGCTGTTGTCAGTGTAATGGAGGAATTTCAATATTGCCTCAAACCGAGTTCTCACCATTACAGCCCTGTACATTGGAGTAGCATACAGAACGTCGTTCGACCAGTAGGACCGTATGGTGGGTTTCTTAATAAGCCCCATATTAAGAAGGAGCCCCCAGAACTTTTTAATTTCTGGAGGACATGTTGGATGCCACTTCTGGCCTCTAGCGTAATATGACGCAGGGTGACTGGCCAGATACTGTTCGGCATAAATATTTGTTTGGGTGACCATTAGGTTCACCAATTCCTCCGTGAAGAAAATTTGAAAAAATGTTAATTCCGTGTACCCAGCGGTATCAATTTTTATTACTGGGGCAGAAGTGAATTCAGGAATTTGGGGTGAAAAAATATTTGGGGGCAGTGACTGTCACTCTGCCTACTCCGCCTTTGTGGGGGTTCCTCACTATCGCTAGAGGATGACAAAATAAGGAAGTGTTCCTCATCCTCACTGGCGGTTTCCGTGTCTGTGTCTGAACACAGCATGGCATAGGCCTCCTCCACAGTGTAATTCTGTTTAGCCATAACTTTATACTTTTTAACAATTTTTTTAAAATTTTATGACAAATAAAAAAACTACGTCTGAAATGTCATCAGAAACCTGGTGTATTCGTGTGTATATATATATATGTAACCTACCTAAACTACTACTAAAATTTTTTAGATTCTTTAAAATTTAAACTTTTTATTTTATGCTAAAACAAAAAATCACGCCTAAAACGTCAGCGCAGGAAGGGTTAACACTCTTTTTTGGACGTCTTCGTACGATATATATAGAGTATATTTATAACCTATATATATATATATACTATATAACGTATATATGTATGTATATAATATACACGTGTGTGTGTGTATATATATATATATATATATAAAATAATCACCTATATATATCCTACACTACTACCTATAATTTTCTTAGATTTTTTTTTAGATAATTTTTTTTCTTTTTTTTCTTTTTTTAACAAACAAAGTAACTTTTGGCAAAAGGGGAGGGGAGGTGGTTTGGGCAGCACTATGGGGTTAAAAAACGGGTTTGTGTGCTGTATTTCACTTGTGAGGGGACGCACTAAATTCACTCTGGTCCGATCTCCTCAGAACTGTCACAACTGTGATAGAAATTAGGAGATCCGTCACAGAGGAAGGGCGGCAATTCACTTTTCTGATGTGATTGGTCAGTCTGGAGTGACTGACCAATCACAGCGATCCACGGGGGGGAGAGCCGTGATTGGTCCCACCGCCGATAGCTGTGACGCTCAGCTGTCTGTGACAGCTGAAGTCACTGTCCTGTCACCGTTTGTTTACAAGCGGTGACAGTTTAACTGCAGGACGAGAATGCTAGTCCTAATGCGGCAACGACCCGCCGCTCAGGACGAGCATTCTCGTCCTGCGTCTTCAACCAGTTAAACTAACATGGGAAAACAACAACAATGCAGGGAGTCCAGGGTGAAAAGGGATTGGGTAGGGAACACTTCAGATGTGTGCGCACTGGCCCTAGAGGAGGCAGAGGAACAGTGCAGCTGCATGTGCTGGCATCTCCGAGGAGGGAGAAGCCGGCAAGCTCTCAGTGTCCTGTGGTCGCGGCTGCCGTTTAGTATAACGTGCCGGCAGTCAGCGACCCCAGGCACAACACTGAGGTACCAATACAGCGGAAACTCCTGAGAAATGACCCCATTTTGGAAACTACAACCCTAGAGCATCCCCAACTAGGGGTATAAATAAGAAGTAGTATTTTTGTTTGGAGTTTTACTGGCATATTTTCGCTGTGTGGATTACATCAAGGTATAATAAGGTGGTATAATAAAAAGGGTACATAAATAATAAAATAAATAATATATAGATCTGTGATACGTCTTGAAGCACTCCTTTATGCACACTGCACCTTTTATGGGACCTTCACTTCTTTGCAGTTTGGGGAAGGTTGCTGAGAAAGTGTTGTCCTGATACAATACAGGCAGCCTCGCTTCAAGCAGATGTGCTTGGGCCCTCCCGTTATTGGTTTCCAAGTAAAAGTGCCTTTATAATCACCTCTTGATAATTAAAGATTGTCCCTGTCTGGCCTGCACGTAAACTTTATACAATGACATCTGTACAATGTGCACAGCCAGTTATTCGTACCACACCCTTGTTTTCTACATGGCACTATACGGCTTCAGCACTTCATCTGAGAGATCAACCCCTCCCATGTACTTATTATAGCCCAGGATGCAATCTGGCTTGGCGGGTGCTGTCGTTACTGTGGGCACAGGGGCAGCTTGTACAGGAACAGGGATGTTGCCATTACAGTGTATTCCTGTCAAGATAAGGACCTTAAACTTGACAAACAATGTGTTCACTCTGCATTGCCGCAGTAAGAACAATAGACCCCCAAATGGGGCTATTCACACGGCCAAATTTTTGATGGCCTGGTGTACCGTAAACCGGGCCCTTCAAAAAAAAATGCCCTGTTTTGGGCCGTTCTCCGGGCCGCACGGCTCCCATTGAAGTCTATGGGGAAGTGTGAAGCACGGTTGTCACTTGGATGTGATCCGAGTGACGTCCGTGCTTTCTGCTGCTGCTCGCTCGCTCCCTTCTCACAGTGCGAAGTGCATGTGAGAAGGAGGAGGAGGTTTTTTTTCTCCCTATAGGAGCGGAATCCCTAATTCCCGGGCCACAGCGTTGCCGAAGCTGTGGCCAGGGATTCCATTCCAGGAGAAGTCCCTGACTTCACTGTCCATATATGGACAGTGACGTCAGGGACTTCTTCTGGAGCGGTCCGCCACTCCTGAAGCGGAATCCCCGGTGCTGTGACCGGTGATTCCGCTCTAGCAGAAGTTCCTGACATCACTGTCCATGTATGGACAGTGACGTCAGGGACTTCTTCTGGAGCGGTCCGTCACTCCTGAAGCGGAATCCCAGGTGCTGTGGCCGGTGATTCCACTCCAGCAGAAGTCTGGGACTTCTCTCGGAGCGGTCCCCTACAGTGGCACTATCTGCAGGAAGGGGGGGGGTGCCATCTACTGGGGGATGTCATCTACGGGACGCTATGTACAAAGGGGCTGTGTGGCACTACCTAGATGGGGGCTGTGCGGCACTACCTACAGGGGGGCTGTGGCAGTATCTACAGGGGGACTGTGGCAATATCTACAGAGGGCAGTGTGTGTCATTATCTACAGAGGGAAGTGCAGCAAAAAATGTACAAATGAAATTCACCCATTTTTAAAATGGACAGGGAAAAAAACGGAAGCAAAACGGTTCAAAATCGGCCTGTTAAAAACGGAAACACGGCCCGGAACGGAAACAAAACGGCGGCAAATAGGCAGAGAAAAACCGACCAAATCGGTTGTTTTTATCGACTGACACTCGGACCCTGTCGTGTTAATAGAGCCTAAGCCCTTATTCACACGACAGGGTTTCCCGGCCGGGTGACGGCCGTTCATAAAACGGCCGTCACACAGCTGCAGTAGGAACAATAGACCCCTAATGGGGCTATTCACATGACCTGGCCGTCCAAAAATGGGACATGCCCTATTTTCAGCCGTTTACCCGGCCGCCCGGCTCCCATAGAAGTCTATGGAGCTGGGTAATACACGGCCATCACTGGACTGTGTCCCCCTCGACGGCCGTGTCTTCCGTCGCTCGCGCTCTCTCTACTCCTCACAGTGCAGAGTGCATGTGAGGAGGAGGAGGGTCTTTTTTTGCTACCTACAGGGGACTTGGTGGCATTACATACAGGGAGCTGGGTGGCATTACCTGCAGGGGGCTGGGTGGCATTACATACAGGGGGCTGGGTGGCATTACCTGCCGGGGGCTGGGTGGCATTACCTGCAGAGGGCTGGGTGGCATTACCTGCCGGGGGCTGGGTGGCATTACCTGCCAGGGGCTGGGTGGCATTACATACAGGGGGCTGGGTGGCATTCCATACAGGGAGCTGGGTGGCATTACATACAGGGGGCTGGGTGGCATTACCTCCATGGTGCTGGGTGGCATTACATACAGGGGGCTGGGTGGCATTACCTCCATGGTGCTGGGTGGCATTACCTGCATGGTGCTGGGTGGCATTATCTACAGAGGGCTGTGTGTGGCAACAAATTTAAATGAACTTCATCCGATTTTAAAACAGACAGGGAAAAAAACGGATGCAAAACGGGTCAAAATCGGCCGTTAAAAACGGCAACACGGCCCGGAACGGAATTGGAACTGATGCAAAACAGATGCAGAACGGCCGATTTTATCGGCCGATACTCGGACCCTGTCGGGACCCTGTCATGTGAATAAGGCCTTATACTGTAACGCTATATATAAGTACTAAAAATTTGGGCTAAGGCCCTATTCACACGACAGGGATTCCCAGCCGTGTGACGGATGTTTTTTGAACGACCGCAGTAAGAACAATAGACTTAAAATGGGACTCTTTACACGGCTGATTTTTTGAGATGGAGCATGCCCTATGGGGCTGTGTAAAGCATGGCTGTCAATCGGATGTGATCCGAGTGACGGCCGAGCTTTCTGCCGCTCGCTCTCTTCCCCTCCTCACAGTGCGAAGCGCATAGGAGGAGGAGGAGGGTATTTTTTTGCTCCCTGTAGGAGCAGAATCCCTAATCCCTGGCCACAGCGTTGCCGAAGTTGTGGCCTGGGATTCCGCTCCAGGAGAAGTCCGTAACTTCACTATCCATATATGGACAGTCACGTCAGCGACTTCTGGAGCGGTCCCCTACTCCTGAAGCGGATTTCCCGACGCTGTGGCCGATGTTTCCGCTCCAGGAGAAGTCCCTGACTTCACTGTCCATATATATGGACCATAATAGAAAGAAGAGGCAGCACTCCAAAGTTCGTATGAAAAATGGAAAAGGTATTTATTCACCCATCAGTGCAAAAAGATAGCAATGTTTCAGCTGCTCCATACAGCCTTTGTCAAGCAATAATACAACTAACACTTCAGTGCATTTATACAACCCACATTGGGAGGAGTCAACATCACAAATTAGCATATGGTAAAAAGCTTCAAATTTTATAAAAGCATAATCAACTGATCATACCGGTACATCGTGTCAAGATAGTGTAACAGCATGTGCATATAGGAATATATCTGAAAATATCAGTGGAACAATGAAACATCCATAAGAATACCATCATTATTCTCCAAAACATAATTACAAACTTATGTGGAACAGCTGTAGGTTCGCAGGTACATAGAAAATAGTACATACATATGGTTAATCACTGTCACTCACCCAAAAGCGCGGGGATACAACACAGGTAGGTTCAGTGCATCACAGTGTTCTATTTCCGGTGTCCATGGAGTACAATGGCGCACAAAGAACATCACGTGACATACAAATCACATGATCGGCTGTCAAGTCCATGAGTCTCCGCATCAAATAAGACAGCTGGTAACCATGGTCACAGCGGACAGCGCGTGTGCGCACAGAAGCATCGCAAGGCATATACGAAAAAACAAAGTTATGTCCGAGTCTAGCTATTAATAAGAATACTTTGGCCCAACTCCAAAACGCTCATACGGAGCAAGGAGTCTAATGTATCAGCAAGATCTGACAACGAATCATCGCGCCACAAAATGCTACATTATATAGGGCTCTATCAATCCAGATATAAGCAGAGGTAAAATACCAAAAAACACAAATATATACATAAAGAACCTAGCGCAAATGTATCCCTCAGCCTGGGTCAGCGTTCAGTGAGGGGGTCCAATTCAAAGACTGTAAGCAAACCTATAAAAATAGAGAAAAGGTATAATCAAAAAACAGTCACAGATATATGATACCTTGGTGCCACCTGGATAAAGTCAGATTGCAGGAAGTGGATACAAGCTGGTGCCGGATTGCTGGAAGCAGGCTGGTGCTGGTTTACTGGAAGCAGGTTGGTGCCGGATTTCTGGAAATAGGCTGGTGCTGGATTACTGGAAGCAGGCTGGTGCCGGATTACTGGAAGCAGGCTGGTGCCGGATTACTGGAAGCAGGCTGGTGCCGAATTACTGGAAGTGGCCACAGCATAACAAGGTACTGGATACCCGACTGGTCACGGACACAGGATGCAGGATACCGACTGGTCACGGACACAGGATACCAACTGGTGCCCGATACAGGATGCAGGATTCCGACTGGTCAAGTACATAGGATGCCGACTGGTAACGGACACAGGATACCGACTGGTAATAGATACAGGATACGGAACCTTTCCATGCTAATACTAGGTTAGTACAACGTTGCTCAAGCACTGGAATATTGGGCAGAGTAACGTTTTCGGGTGTTTTTCGCGCTGCCTCCAACGCGGTTTCCACGTCAAAAACAGCGCCAAAATACTACGTGTGAACTACCCCTTAGACTCTTTCACCTAAGGAGAAAAGTATTTGTGAAAGACAATGGACAAACCCTTGGATTTGTGAAGTGGATTAGTGTAATGATGCCCAGAGTTGCAATATCTATTAGAACATTTTGGGACTGAGGAAGATTTGAAATTTATTTTAAACATTGCAATTAATACCTTATGTTTATAAAAGTGGCAGAGTATCTTGCTGCAATTCTCCGGGCCTTCGAACCTTGCACATTGAAAGAACATAAACTTAGCTTAGCCATGGTCAGGAAGGATAAAAATGGGAAAAGGGGAAGATTAGGACAACGACAGACAGCGCAAGTATATAAAAAGTAATAATGCAAATACAGTAGTGTTTAAAAAAATGGCAGTGAGTTTAAAGCAAATAAAGCGCAAAATCATTATAATAACTTTTATTTGCCTATATGCAAATGCACTAGAAATACTACACATTCAATTCCAAATCAAAACAATAACAACATTTATCCAGTTTGTGTTAATACTTTACAGAAAGTAAAGAAAAAGGAATATTAGGGTGTTCAAAAAAATAACAGTGCCAGCATTTTTCTTTAAAAACGCAAAAATTTAATGTGTAAACTGAAAAAATGTTTCAAATGTCACTCTACTGAACTAATATTTAGTGGCATAACCATTGTTTCTAAGAACTGCTTGACATGCGTGTTGCATGGAGTCAACCAACTTCTGGCACCTCTGAACAGGTATTCCAGCCCAGGAAGATTGAACTACATTCCACAGATCTTCTGCATTTTTGGGTTTTGCCTCATAAACCATATTTTGTATGTCACCCCACAAGTTCTCTATGGGATTGAGATCTGGGGATTGGGCTGGCCACTCATTACCTCAACTCTGTTTGTCTGTAACCAAGATGTTGTTCGCTTACTGGTGTGTTTTGGGTCATTGTCGTGTTGAAACACCCATTTCAAGGGCATTTCTTCTTCGATATAGGGCAACATGATCATCTCAAGTATTTTGATATATTCAAACTGATCCATGATCCCTTGTATTTGATAAATAGGCCGAACACCATGGTATGAGAAACATCCCCGTATCATGATTTTTGCACCACCATGCTTTACTGTCTTTACAGTGCACTGTGGCTTAAATTCAGTGCTCAGGGGTCATCTGACATTCTGTCTGCGGCCACTAGACCAAAAAAGAAAAATTTTGCTTTTATTAGTCCACAAAATCTTGCACAAGTTCTCTTTGGGCCAGTCAATGTGTTCATTGGAAAATGTTAACATATTCAAGACGTCTTTTTTTTCAACAACGGGCCTTTTTCGGGGAGCGCTTGCTGTTAACTTGGCTTCACTTAATCGTCTTCCGATTGTAGCATTGCTCACTGGTAACTTCAGATCTTCTTTGATCTTTCTGGAGGTAATCATTGGCTGAGCCTTTGCCATTTTGGCTATTCTTTGATCCATTTGAACAGTAGTTCCCCCGCTTCCTTCCGCGTCTTTCAGGTTTTTGTTGTCGCTTCATTGCATTTGAGATCATTTTAGCTGAGCAGACTATAATTTGCTGCACTTCTCCATATGTTTTTCCGTCTCCAATCAACTTTTTAATCAAAGTACGTTTTTCGTCAGTACGTTTTGCATCAGAACAACGTCTGGAACGACCCATTTTCCCCAATTTTTCAAAAGGAAATGCACTATAACCAACATGTGCAACATTTGCCACCCTCCTACCTTAAATAAGGGCCAAAATTTACACCTGTTATTCCACAGAATGAATGACTTCACCAATTTAACTCCTCACTGCTATTATTTTTAACAAGCCCATTTGAATTAATCATTTAATTACTCCGCATGTCCTAATTGTAGTCTACTTCACTTACAAGTAAATTATTTTCTATGTAGAAATATCACTTCTACCAAAAGCATTGATTCATCAGGTTAATGATGTTGGACTGTAGTTGTGCTGGAGGAAAATGCCCAGATATCAACACTAATAGACAGCAGTTTATAAATGGTTCCACTATGAAACCTCTGGGAAATATACAACATGACCAAAAACTCATGGAAGGAGGAAGCCTAGGCGTTGCCAGCCCCCTTACCAGTCCAACAGTTTAAGGCACATAAATAACAGTTTATGAAGTAACCCTAACAGCAGTTTTAACAATTAAGGGGAAGGGCAAGTATAGTAAAAGGGAAAAGAAAAAAAAAAGGGGGAAAGAGGAAGGAAGAGGGGGAGTAGATGAGGTGGTAACCTATATTGGACTCAAGGAGCGATAAATAAAAAAGGTTATCCTAAGGGGCCTGAAGAAAAACACCTGATGACAAGCATAAGACGACGTATAACAAGGTTGAATCTAACGATAAAGTCCAGGCCAAATCCAGGCTCTAGGACCAACTATCCTACCTACACTTGTGGGTAAAAAAGAAAGGCAAGAATATGCAATCAGTATATGCCTCACAGTGCGGGAACAGGCAAATATGCAAAATCACAAACTGTAACACTAGGGTTTTATCCTGGCCCGACTTCGATGGTGGTGACTTTCCAGGCGTTCTGAGGCAATATATAACAAAAAAAAAGGGCATTTGAAAAATACAATTCTGAGGGTACAGCTGTAGCCTTTGTAAATAAAATCTGCAAAAAAGTAATAAAATCAGCAAAAATGCAAAATGAAAGGCAGGTGGCCAAGGATAGTAAAACAAATCCACAAAAAATCTTCAAGTATGTAAATGAAAAAAAGCCAAGGTCTGAAAATGTAGGACCCCTAGATAGTGGTAATGGGGAGTTGGTAACAGTGGATCAAGAGAAGGCAGAGTTACTAAATGGGTACTTTACCTCTGTATATACAAAAGAAGATAGAGCAGCTGATGTAGCCACTGTAAGTGCTGTTAATACATCAATTAATATACTGAATTGGCTGAATGTAGATATGGTCCAAGCTAAGTTAAATGAAATAAATGTGCACAAGGCCCCAGCACCAGATGGGTTACACCCTAGAATTATTAAAGAGCTTAGTTTAGTTATTTCTGTCCCCTTCTTCATTATATTCAGTCATTCTCTAGTGACTGGTATAGTACCAAGGGACTGGCGCAGGGCAGATGTGATGCCTATTTTCAAAAAGGGCTCTAGGTCTTCCCTGGGTAATTATAGACCAGTTAGCTTAAAGAGACTCTGTCACCACATTATAAGTGCCCTATCTTCTACATAATGTGATCGGTGCAGTAATGTAGATTACAGCAGTGCTTTTTATTTTGAAAAACGATCAATTTTGACGGAGTTATGACCTATTTTAGATTTATACTAAAGACTTTCTTAATGGACAACTGGGCGTGTTTTCGCTTTTGACGAACTGGGCATTGCAAAGAGAAGTGTATTACGCTGACCAATCAGTGTCATACACTTCTCATCATTCCCGCCCAGCTTCTTTCACTGCACACAGCGTGATCTCGCGAGATCACGCTTTGACATCACTTGCTCCCACAGGTCCTTCACCTCCGCGTCGGAAGAGAGAAGAAACATAGTCTCCAGGTGTCCGAGGGGGTAGATTTGAATCTGCAGCAGCATCACAGTGTGAAGGTAAGCATAGTGAACTCCCTAGAGACTCTACCCTCTCGGACGCCTGGAGACGATGTGTATGTAGGAGATAGGGAATTTATAATCTGGTGACAGAGCCTCTTTAACATCAATTGTGGGAAAAATGTTTGAGAGGCTATTGAGGGATTATTTGACAAAAAATAGAATTATAAGTGACAGCCAGCACGGTTTTACGAATCACAGAAGTTAAAAACACAAAAAAGGCCAAACTCACAAATTTGGCATTTTACCTGTGTTTTTAACCTTATTCTATGTCCCACTTTTTTCTTTGGTGTAGCTTGAAGGACAGAAGTTGTCAAACCAACCTAGTTTGTTTTTATGAAGAGGTGAGCAGAAGCCTAGACAGAGGGGCCGCTGTGGATATAGTGTTTTTGTATGTTGCAAAGGCATTTGACACTGTCCCTAATAGACGTCTAATGGGTAAATTTAGGACTATAAGTTTAGAAAGTATAGTTTGTAATTGGATTGAGAATTGGCTCAAGGACTGTATCCAGAGAGTTGTTGTCATTGATTCCTACTCTGAATGGTCCCCGGTTATAAGTGGTGTACCCCTGGGTTCTGTGCTGGGACCACTATTATTCAACTTATTTATTCATGATATAGAGCAGGGGTCACAAACACGCGGCCTGTGGGCCGCATGCGGCCCCTGATCCTGCCATTTGCAGCCCGCGGGTCACAGAGCCGCTAGTATAGGCTCTGCTCCAGGACTCTGTGGAATCCCCTGACATCGTTGTCCATATATGGACACGCGATGTCTGGGGTTTCCCCAGAGCCGGAGTCCCAGGCAGAGCGCTAGTATAGGCTCTGCTCCGGTACTCTGTGGAATCCTCTGACATCGCTGTCCATATATGGACACGAGATGTCTGGGGCGTCCCCAGAGTCGGAGTGCCGGGCAGAGCGCTAGTATAATATTACCACTTTACAAAGCACTAGTGTGGCCTCATCTAGAATATGCAGTTCAGTTCTGGGCTCCAGTTCATTGAAAGGATGCCCTGGAGTTGGAAAAAATACAAAGAAGAGCAACGAAGCTAATAAGGGGCATGGAGAATCTAAGTTATGAGGAAAGATTAAAAGAATTAAGCCTATTTGCCTTGAAAAGAGATGACTAAGGGGGGACATGATTAACTTTTATAAATATATGAATGATAACATACAAAAAAATATGGTGAAATCCTGTTCCTTGTAAAACCCCCTCAAAAAACAAGGGGGCACTCCATCTGTCTTGAGAAAAAGAAGGTTCAATCTGCAGGGACGACAAGCCTTCTTTACTGTGAGAACTGGAAATCTATGGAATAGCCTACCGCAGGAGCTGGTCACAGTAGCTTCTTTAAATGGGCTTAAAAAAAGGCTTCGATAATTTCCTAGAACAAAAAAAATATCAGCTCCTATGTCAATGTGTAGAAATGTTTCCCTTCCCTTTTCCCATCCCTTGGTTGAACTCGATGTGTCTTTTTTCAACCGTACTATGTAACTATGTATCTACCTGGAGAGATGATAGGGCAGTTACTCGAAGTAGCAGACACATGGCACAGATGAGGCTTGGCGTGGCAGTTGACACTGGACGTGGCAGATGACACTGGATGTTGGAGATGAAACCAGATGTGGCAGATAATATCAACGTGGCAGATGACACCAGACGTGGCAGATGAGGCACACACAACTCCAAAAAAAGGCTTAGGCTCAGGAACAAACACAGCAACAGGATATGGGAAGTAAGATACGGGAACACTGTGAGCAGGATACAACAATGGGATCATTTGCATAGACGAACACAGGAATACAAACAACGCTCAGGCAAGGAGAAGAAGGAGCAGAGCCCTTTTTAGAAGTCCAGGGAGTTACTGGGTTGATTGGGAAACTAGACAGGCGCATGTGCTGGCCCTTTAAGGTTGGGAGTGAGCGCGCGCGCACTCTATAGGAAACAGGAGAGCACTTCCTTCAGCCGTGTGTGTTGATGTCTCTGAGGGGGGAAACGCTGACATTAAGATACAGTCTTGCGGTTGTGGCTGCCGGTAAGTGGGACGTGTCGGTGGTCTTCCATTTATAACCTTAATGGATCCGCATCAGGTTGTAAGCCCCGCGTAAGTCCAGCTTGGTAAAAATCTTGGCTCCACTAATGCGATCAAAGAGCTCAGAGAACAGCAGCAAGGGATGCTTGTTGCCCGTGATTTAGTTAAGACCACGCTAATTAATACAGGGTCGAAGAGATCCATCTTTCTTTTTAACGAAAAATAACACGACTCCGGCCGGAGAAAAAAACTTCCGGATGAACCCCCTCTCAAGGTTCTCCTTGACATAGGCCGACATGGCCTGAGTCTCTGGCAAGGAGAGAGGATAAACCTGTGCACGAGGAAGTAAGACATCTGGGAGCAGTTCAATAGGGCAATCGTAAGAACGATGAGGAGGAAGAACTTCTGCCTCCTTTTCACTGAAGAAGTCTGTGGAACCTGCATATTGTGTAGGTAGGCCAGAGAGTGACTGGATAGCATGAACCTGTGTCAGGCAGCGGTGGAGACACTTGGAGCCCCATTGGAGAACCTCTCCAGAGTTCCAGTCGAGAACCGGAGAATGTAAACGAAGCCAAGGCAGGCCCAACAGAATAGGGTTGAGGGCAGTGGCGGATTAAGTAGACCATGGGCCCTGGGCTGTTACCCAAACTTGGGCCCCCCTTCCTCACCGCCGCCCTGCCGCGCCGTAACTATTTTTAACACTACCTTTTTGGGCAAGCATTAACAGTGTTACGATTTCCCTAGTCACAGGGCTGTGTCCCTACATACTGAGAGTATCACACTGTGCAGGGACACAACCTCCTGACAAGGGGAATTGTCTATCAGTCCTGGACTGCAGAAATACTTTTTGTGAAATACAAGGATTCCTATAATAAACATGTCAGGAGAGGTGACAGATTCTCTATAAATCTAGTGACTCACAGGTGACGACGTCTCAGATTCTAGTAGTTTTTTTCCTCTTTTCTTCTCCATCCGGTCCAGCGCTCATGACGACTTCTCCCGGCCATGACTCATTTCTGCAGAATTTGCCACTCAGACGTCTCCTCACTTTTCCAACATTTCCACACCTATAAACGAAAATAACGTTATCATGGTGCCACATAATGTACCCCTAAATATAATAGCACCAAACACTGCGCGCCTGAATATAATAATACCACACACTGTAAAACGCCACATACACACAGCCCCCAGTACATAGTGCCACACATAGCCCCTGTAGATATTACACACCCCCATAGATATCGCCATACACAGCCCCCTCTATATATCACACATCCCCCCCCCGTAGAGCGTTACACACAGCCCCCTATAGATAGTGCCATACAGCCCCCCTGTAGAGAGCGCCACACAGCCCTCCCCCTCTTGTAAATAGCACCAAAAAGCCCCCCCTATAAAGAGCGCCACACACATACCACTGTGGATAGCACTACACAGCCCCCCCTTGTATATAGTGCCACACAGCGCTCCCCCTTGTATATAGTGCCACACAGCGCTCCCCCTTGTATATAGTGCCACACAGCGCTCCCCCTTGTATATAGTGCCACAGGGTTATGTACACATTTAAAAACTTTATATTATAATTCTATAATTATAATTATATATATATATATATATATATATATATATATATATATATATATATAGTATGTGTGTGTATTGTGTGATTGATTGATTTTATTAAAAAATATTGTAACTTTTTGAGATACAGGTGCTAAGATTATAATTTAGCGCAGGGCCCGTTTCACTGATCCCGTCAGTCCTGCTGACCTGACGGATACAGGATACAAAGCAGCTGTATCTCAAAAAGTGAAAATATTTTTTAATAAAACGTAATTACAAAGTTGCACCAAACACACATTTTTATTTAAAAAAAATAAAACCGACGTGATTTTTGCGACGTTTTTTTCCGTAGACAATGCAGGTTTCGTTTTTTTATCGTTTTTATACACACCTTTTTTGCAATTTTAGAATTTTTATTCATAGTTTGAAAATAATAGTAAAAAAATAAGCTTTTTTACATTTCAGCTATTTTTTTTTTGGTAATATAGTTTTACCCTAAAATAGACCTTTTATTTGTGATCGTCATTGTCTACCGTAAATTTTTATATATTACATGTCTATATTAGGGTAATTGGGTCAGCGCTGGCGTTACAACAATGATTGGCGGGGGGGGACGTTTTTTTTGGGGTGGGTATTTTATGTGTATTTATTATAAAAAAATTTTTTGCACTTTACTTTACAATTTTTTTATTACTGTGGTCTGATCCTCAAAGGTCAAAGAAGACCTTTGGGGAACTTTATATATATTTTTTCTTTTACACCATGTTTTTCCACTGTAAATGGGGCTGCACAGCAGCCCCAGTTACAGGGGAAATCAGCCCTCTCATAGTGACGATTGTCACTAATAGGGCTCTGCTGGGTCTAGTTAGACCCAGCAACAGTCTGCCAACTAACGGCAGACTAACGGCACCCGGGTGCCAACTAACGGCACCCGGCGATCATGTGACCAGTCACATGATCACCGGGAGGAATAGAGACAGCGCCGCAGTGAAAGCTGCTTCTATCCTCTCCTCAGGGTCCCCGGCAGTCACTGACAGCCGGAGACCCGACATTCAGCTGCCCGATCGCGCGGGCAGCAAGTTAAAACCCGAGCCGTAGAAAGTCTATGGCTCGGGTTTTAACGACCCGTTCCTGACCGCTGGCCGTAAAAATACAGCCAGCGGTCGGGAACCAGTTGGGCAGGAGGTTAAGCCAACTAACCTCAGCGCCGGTGACCGCCCGCCCGGCTCTTCTCTTGCTGCTTTGTAGTAACAGAACAGCCGTCCGTCGCTGTTCTGTTACTCAATTGCGGCGGCCCGCACTTGTCAGGAAGGCATGTCCTACCCCTTTCCCGGCCAATTCCCTGCTTCTCCTCATCTTCGGCAGTTAGCAGCGCTAGCGCGCTGAATATATTTATAAGATGATGTGCGGTTCGGGCTGCCATGGACCCCCTGGAAGCCTCGGGCCCCGGGCGGCCGCCCGAATCGCCCATATGATAATCCGCCACTGGTTGAGGGCTTTAGACAGGACGTAGAAGACAATCTTTTCTGCGTGGAGGATTCCGACTTGAAGTCTCAGCGGTTTTGTCATGAACAGTATAGAATCAGGCAGAGGTTGCCCATTCACAGAAGCAACTGCCAGGGGTCCCTCTAGAGGAACTGTGGGCAAATGGAGACGATCTACTAGATCCTGCTGAATGAAATTTGCAGCGGCTCCACAGTCCAGATAGGCAGAGACATTATGTGATTTCTCACCAGTCTCGATGGTCACTGGAATGGACAGTTTGGGAGAGGATTTGTTAGTTGACGTCGTTTGACCTAGGGTTGCCTCTCCAACCAACCCTTAGGTGCTGAAGTTTCCCGGCTTTTCGGATATCGATGCACAAAATGGCCTCCGCGATACAAAGATAGCCCAGAAGTGCGTCTACTCTGTTTCTCCTGCTTGGATCATTTGAGTCGGTCCACTTACATGGATTCCTCGGGTGGAACAACAGAAGAGAGCAGTAGAGGTCGCTGGAACTTGAGTGCCAGTCTGGGGAGCTTTCTGTCTCGGCGGGCCTCTTGAGCCCGTTCCTGGATTATCATGTCGATCCGGGTCGCCAACAAAATTAGGGCATCCAGGAAGGATGGGAGGTCATTAATTTGCGGGGACAGTTCTTGACAGAAGGTAGCAGCTAAAGCCTCGTGTGTCGACATCTCTGAGGTGGGAGATGCCGGCATGAAGCTACAGTCCTGCGATCGCGGCTGCCGGTAAATAGGACGTGTCGGCGGTCAGCGACTGCGGGCATACCAAAAGAGAGAATGGGAATGGGGTTGGGTATAATGAAACCAGGCAACATGACTAGTCCCATCAAAGAGACATCATGGAGTTATATAACTAGTACATAAAAAAAAATAAAAAATATACAGTATATGTCAAAAGAGATATAAATACAAAGGCAAGATGAAGAATCTAACTAGATTTGGCACTAGCATCTGTAAATGTAAGGGGAGGGGAGGAAGAAAAAAAAAAAGGGGACAGAGGGGATTCTGGACATTTAGACACCACCAGGGTATTTGCACCAGTACCTCAGCAAGGAGAGTGCAGGTATAACGTCTATGGCCACGGACCGTCGTTCTGACTTCCCTCTGACGGCCGCGGCCATGGACGTGTGAGTTTTCGGCGGCATCTCACTCCTTAAAGTGCCAGTGCACGTCCAGTTGCAGAGAATCTGCAATTATCCCAGAATGCTGCTGGACTAGAAAAAGGGCCCTGCCCTTTTGATCACTGCCTGAGCGTTGTTGTGTTACATAAAGTTTGTCTTGCAAATGGTCTCCTAGTGTTTTCCAGTTCCCAGTGTTACCCGTTCCTGCTGCCTGTACCCTGTATACCGTGCCTCTGTGCCGTCTAGAGTTGAAGTCGAGTTGTGTCTTCCGCTGTATCTACTGTGTCACACCCGCCGGGTGTCTGTCTGCTACCGGAACCTCATCCTAAGCCTGAATCACTGCTACTGTCTTCATTGCCTCAGGTACCCTTTCTGGACTATAGACCTTGCATTGTACCTGTTTGGCCAGCTGCCTTCCCGCTACGCGGTATGGCCCAGTGGGTCCACACCCCGCGCCGTGACCGTATGCTCAGGCCATGGACCCTGCTGGTCAATTCAAGGGCCTGTCACCCTCCCAAGCCATACAGGCGGACCTGTAAGATCTGCGAGCACGACAGGATCAACTTCTGACAGTAGATTCCATGGCACAGCAGAAAAGGGTGCTAGCTGCTTCCTTCTCTGCTCCTGTTCAAGCTTCTCCGATTGATCCTCCTGCTACACTTCCTGGTAGCTCCGGTTCTTATCCTCGGATCTCGCTGCCATTTCCACCTCATTTCCATGGAGACGCAAGTACGTTCAGGGGATTTCTTAACCAGTGTCATATCCATTTCTCCCTGCACGCCAGAGCATTTCCTTCAGATGGAGCCAGGATCACCTTCATTATTTCCTTACTTGCCGGCAAGGCCCTGTCATGGGCGAACCAAATCTGGGAATGACAGGGACCCGAGACTACCAGGGGTTCATGCAGTTATTCTGTACGGTGTTTGAGGAGCCTGGACGAGTCTCGTCGGCAGCCACTGCTAAGCTGAACCTTCGCCAGGAAGACGCCTCCGTGGGTGAATACACTATCCAGTTCCGGATCCTGGCAGGAGAACTGTCCTGGAACAATGAGGCGTTGGTCGCTTCCTTCTGGCATGGCCTATCATCCGAGGTCAAGGACGAACTTGCTGCTCGGGATCTACCATCTACCTTGGACGACCTGATTCTACTTGCCACTCGAGTGGACATAAGGCTCAGAGAAAGATCTCAAGAAGTTCGACAAGAGAGACGGTTTCCTAGACTGGCGTCCAACTTACAGCAACCCCTCTTGCCGTCTTCTACTGCTCCACCTGAGGTCCCAATGCAGGTGGATCGGCTTAAACTGTCAGTTCAGGAGTGTAAAGGGAAGTGTCCATATATATGTATATATGTATGTGTGTGTATGTATATATATATATATATATATATATATATATATGTAGTATGTATGTATACAGTGTGTGTGTATATATATATATATATATACACATATATATAATATATATGTGTATGTATAGTACATATAATGTATCATGAGCCAGGGCTGTAACTACAACAGCCCTGGTCATGAATACGGTTGGAAGCAAAGCAGGACAAATTAGCATGTCCCTGCTTTGTTAGGAAACCATGGAGACAAGGGATAGTTATCCCCTGTCTCCATTTCAAGTCTCCCGCGCGCACGGACTGTCTCGTGCGGGCTCTCATGAGTCGGCTGGTGATAAATTATCACCATGCTGACCCATGCTAGCCTGGGGAAAGCGCCACACTCCCCTCTACGAGCGTACCGACACGGTTAAATAGCCCTGCTTCGGTACGCTCAGAAGCCGAGCTCAGGTGCCGAAGCTGAAGAAGATCAGCTGTGAGCTGCCTTCACAAACCACCGACGGCTCATCTCTCTCTCACTCCTCCAAAGACCTGGGTTCCTGCTGCTGCCTCTGCTGCTCTCTCCCTGTCTCCTCCTGCTGTAACCCTTGCTTCCCTGAGTTAACCCCTTGATCTCCCTGAGTACTGTCCCTGAGTTAACCCTTGCTGTCCCAGAGTCCCTGAGTTAACCCTTGCTGTCCCAGAGTCCCTGAGTTAACCCTTGCTGTCCCAGAGTCCCTGAGTTACACAGTAACCCATTCCCCTTGTTCCTCCTTATCCCGTATTAACCCTTAGTGTATAGGGAAAGTTATATTAGGAGGGAGTTGGATAGAGATAGAGAGCGTGTGAGAATCACAAGTAACTTATGTTTATTGTGTTGTAACGTAACTGTATTCTGTGTATGTTTATGGAAGTGGGTGGCGGTATAATATCTTGATACCGTGTTTATACTGTACGGTGATTAGTTACTGTATTATACATATGAGAGTGATTACTGTATGTTAATAAATATTACCTTTATTCACTATACGGTCTTATTCCCTTGAGTAGCCGCTAAAGCAATTAGATCGACGTTAGTATAAGGAAAAGGTAGGGGAACTAGGCATAACCCTAGTGACCCTGATTATAAAGGCGGTAGTAATAGTGGGTGTCACTAACCAGTGAATCCCGCTATTACCCCACCCCCTTTAACATTGGCGAGCCAGCCCATACTGCTTTCAATTTATTTCTGTCTTTTGTACAATAAAGTTGTGTTAAAACGTGAACTGCAGATAGGCGGCGAGGCGTGGACAGGTAACGTACATACACGGTGTAGTGTTGGGTTATACTGTGCGCCTAGACCTTTTTGAAGTTCAGATGAGTAACACAATTTTATTTAAGGCTTGATACAGGATATAATTGATCAGCGAACCTATTTTTTTTTGTTTATTTTCTGAGGTATTAACGTCTTTTATTTTGCTTTGCGGCGTGCTGCTCTACGGCGACGAATCGTCGGGCGAGCAACTTATACAAAAGAGTTTGCAGAAGTATCAACGTCGGTGTTCTTCCGGTGAAGTCCAGCTGATCGGGAAAAGGCGTTCCGGAAGAAAAGGACCTTTTTCAAAACAGCGGGTGACAAGGAGGACAACGCAGACGGAGATGACTTCTGCAACAGTGAGTATGGACTTCTCCACACTTAAACACCTCGCCAAACACAGTAAATTTAATCCAGTAACACCCACGACATACAAGTCAGCAGGAATGCTGTGGTCCACTCTGCTGGACGAGGCTTATACACATGATAAGTTGTGTATTAGCAAGAGGAGTGTTCTTAACAAAACCTCCAAACGTCTCCACATGCTCGCTAAACTTATCTGTGTGTATGAGGAGACGTGGAAACTTGATCACTCAGAAATGAAGAGCGATTCCCCAAATCTTCACTGCCATTGTTGTGTCAACAATGTGAAGCAGGTTTGTGATTTGCAGACACAACTGGCAGAGAATGCCCAATGTAGAGATCAGCAAATTTGCATGCTGGAATCGCAGGTGATAGATTTGAGAAATCGTGGTGATGATATTGATGCACGGCTGACTGGGTCTTATGCTGTGATCAATGCGTTTAAGGTTAAGGCAGCATCTACGGATGCGATCATTGCCAAGTTGAATGATGAGCTTGCTGCTAGGTCACAATTGGTTGCCAGTATGCAAAACATCATAAAAGATTTCTCAAAAATGTTACCGGCCTTGTCTTTTTCAAGGCCTGATTCCGCTGTAAGTTTGCCCTCTACAGGGCAAAAAGGGGGGAGTAGTAAGAGTGATGGATCAGATGTCACAAATCATGATCCCATCCAGAAACCTGAAGGTAACATTGTTACGAAAGTGTTACGCAGATGTAAGCGTACGATATTTAGAAGTGCATCCCTAGCCATGCAGAACTTTAAGAGATCATGCACTGCCGACTGCCCTAAGTCCAGCAGAGCATGTACTGTTAAATGTTTTGCATGTGCCAGATCAGGCCACATTGCGAAGTACTGCGAGTCTTTGAGTACTAAGAAATGTGGTCCTGTTAAATGCTTTAAATGTGGTCAGATGGGACATATTGCAAGGAACTGCCACGGCATAAGCAACCATGGAAAGCCCAGTGAAATGGCAATAGAAAATGGCCACGTCAGAACAAAACGTGGATTTAGACAAAATGGCTGCACAAGAGTCTCCTTACAGCCTTATGTGCTCCGCCACGTGCTCAAGGGTCTAAATGACCAACCACAACCAGGGAGGTGTTTAGGAAGTTGGCCATAAATTGCATGTTCAGTCTGGTGTTACGTCTGTAATGGTTGTTTATGGTCTGTTGTGTTTGTCCTCAGTTGTCCGTTTGTTTTCATTTGTGTTTTTATTTTGTGGTTCTTTCACATATTCTATTGTGGTATATTCCTGGTTATCAGTAATATGTATTTATACTATATGGGTGTTGCCTGTATTTATAATGCATAATTAGAAAACCACTCCAGGAAAACAACTGGAGAATCAACCATTGGATAGGGGTGTATTTGCGCCCAATGTTTTAATTGCTCTCTATTAGGATAACGTTGAAGTTGTTATTATACTGTGAACTCAGGTTGGGCGGTGCGGACAGGTAACATAAGTTCACGGTGTAGTGTTTTATGTTATTCTGTGCACCTAGACCTGGGGGGTTCAGACAGGTAACACAAATTCATCTGAGGCCTAATGCGAGTGCAATTAAATACAGCGAATAACAGTATTGCTGATTCTTCTGTGTTTAACTGGAGTTAGGAAACTTTGGACAGGGGGAGGTAACCCTGGCATTACACCCATATCTTGATTTTAAGATAATGGGTTTGGTAAGACAGGGATATAGTTCTACAAACCTGAGAATTGTGAGGAACCACAAAAACAGTGCTTCATCCACAGCTCCCCTTGGATATCCTGACCTACACCCGTGTTGGGATACCGAGGGGTCCTGTGATATGAAGGCTATTCCAATGCCCTCCTCAAGACATGGGTCAAGGATATTGGTGCTGGTATCTAATGCAGAATGCCAAGCGACTAACTGCTCTGAAAGAGGCATACTCCTCCCCGGAGCATACTGTACCCTTAATCCCATATTAGGCGTTGATGTGGCGGATCAAAAGGGAAGAACTCCGGTGACACCTGAAAAAAGACTCGATATCCGTCCAGACACCCCTGTGAGACTCCAGACGATTCCTCTTGGGTTTGGCATCGAACTAAGAAATCTCCTGCTAGACTTCAATGAGGAAGAGGATATCGTGGAGAAACTGAAAGATTCCCAACACCAAGCCACTATTCAGTTGGAACATGACACTAAAAAGATCACAGGAATTGTGAACAACCTTGACGCGGACGCGGAAGTGTCTTGGTGGGAGAGCTTGTTCGGATATAGTCCCAAGGCCACTTCCTTCTTCAACTTGCTCATCCACCCAGTGATAATCCTCACCCTTGTGGCGATTATGTACGTTGAACTGTTCTGCGTGTACCGACGAATGAAAGGACTGGTTGAGCAAATACAACGAGGTCAAGCAGAAAGCCACGAATACATTCGTAGACAGGGTCTAAGGACATAGTGATACAGTCCTGCGACCCAGAATTGTTTATTATTGTATGTGTATATATATATTTGTAAAGTGTAAATCTTAATCAATGGGTCGTACAAAATTTTCAAGGTGTAAATATAGACATTCTAGGTGTTGATATGTGTCCGCAACATAGGCATACTCAGTGAGGACGCGCCCGTCCCACAGCGAGTGTGTGTACGTGTAGGCGGGCATATATTTACAGCCTGTTGTCACCCCATTTGCATGTGTACCTTGCACGTGTTTATGGAGGAGTAGTGTGAGATGCTGTTTGAGCATGAATCTCTATATGTACATATACCTATGGTTGGTGGGGGAATATTTTTGTATGTTTGGTTATTTTTCACTTTGTTTGTATGATTGGGTAGTGTGTAGGTACCCTTAGGGACAGGTAAGGTATTCACACACCCTTGTAGGTATTTGCCACCTCAACCTGAGAACTGGTATGGTCAATATGATGATGGATTGAATGTCAGAGGGGAAATGGAAGGCGATGCTCCACCCCACAGTAGATTCCTGGGTACCAAGACCTCACCTCCTCCTCGGGGATGATAACCTGCCATGATGAAGACCTGGATATCGGCCCACAAAGATTGTTTCGTCTTCAATCAAGATGCTGGGAAAAGTTGGAAAAGTAATGGATCATGTACAAAAGGTTGTTGAAAGGCGGGTTAAGCCATTCCAAGGCTGACCATATGAGGGCACAAGTAGCCTTACACGGGTCGGCATGAAAATTGGATCGGCCACTGGAAAGACCTGCTGACGCCACTTAAGAGGAAGAAACTCCAAGCAAGAAAGAACAAGAAATCTGCGGTTCATGGACTTTGAGATTTTCAAATGAGCTTTGTTCGTTTGATGAGCTTTGAGGCTTCTTTCTATGGACTGTGAGTTTATTTTCAACTTCGTCTGATGAGCTTCGAGGCTTCGTTCTATGGACTATGAAGGTTTCTTCGTTCTATGGACTATGAAGGTTTCATTTCAACTTCGTCTGATGAGCTTCGAGGCTTCGTTCTATGGACTGTGAGTTTTATCTCAACTTCGTTCTATGGACTAGGAGATTTAATTTCATCTTCATTCTGTGAACTTTGAGGTTTCGATTCTTTGGACACTAGACTCCAGAGTCAGAGGACTGGCGGGAAGGTGTCCTTGAGGAGATAGCTGATGTCGAATATCTAGGTCTAATAGTATACTTCCTTCCATCTCAGACCATTACCAGTAACCGGGGAGGTTGAGGGGGTAAATAGAACCCCACAAACACTTCCCCAAATTGCATTGTCGAGTCCCCGACAACAGGGGGATTGTAAAGGGAAGTGTCCATATATATGTATATATGTATGTGTGTGTATGTATATATGTATATATATATATATATATATATATATATATATGTAGTATGTATGTATACAGTGTGTGTGTGTATATATATATATATATATATACACATATATATAATATATATGTGTATGTATAGTACATATAATGTATCATGAGCCAGGGCTGTAACTACAACAGCCCTGGTCATGAATACGGTTGGAAGCAAAGCAGGACAAATTAGCATGTCCCTGCTTTGTTAGGAAACCATGGAGACAAGGGATAGTTATCCCCTGTCTCCATTTCAAGTCTCCCGCGCACGGACTGTCTCGTGCGGGCTCTCATGAGTCGGCTGGTGATAAATTATCACCATGCTGACCCATGCTAGCCTGGGGAAAGCGCCACACTCCCCACTGCGAGCGTACCGACAGGGTTAAATAGCCCTGCTTCAGTACGCTCAGAAGCCGAGCTCAGGAGCCGAAGCTGAAGAAGATCAGCTGTGAGCTGCCTTCACAAACCACCGACGGCTCATCTCTCTCTCTCTCTCTCCTCCAAAGACCTGGGTTCCTGCTGCTGCCTCTGCTGCTCTCTCCCTGTCTCCTCCTGCTGTAACCCTTGCTTCCCTGAGTTAACCCCTTGATCTCCCTGAGTACTGTTCCTGAGTTAACCCTTGCTGTCCCAGAGTCCCTGAGTTAACCCTTGCTGTCCCAGAGTCCCTGAGTTAACCCTTGCTGTCCCAGAGTCCCTGAGTTACACAGTAACCCATTCCCCTTGTTCCTCCTTATCCCGTATTAACCCTTAGTGTATAGGGAAAGTTATATTAGGAGGGAGTTGGATAGAGATAGAGAGCGTGTGAGAATCACAAGTAACTTATGTTTATTGTGTTGTAACGTAACTGTATTCTGTGTATGTTTATGGAAGTGGGTGGCGGTATAATATCTTGATACCGTGTTTATACTGTACGGTGATTAGTTACTGTATTATACATATGAGAGTGATTACTGTATGTTAATAAATATTACCTTTATTCACTATACGGTCTTATTCCCTTGAGTAGCCGCTAAAGCAATTAGATCGACGTTAGTATAAGGAAAAGGTAGGGGAACTAGGCATAACCCTAGTGACCCTGATTATAAAGGCGGTAATAATAGTGGGTGTCACTAACCAGTGAATCCCGCTATTACCCCACCCCCTTTAACATTGGCGAGCCAGCCCATACTGCTTTCAATTTATTTCTGTCTTTTGTACAATAAAGTTGTGTTAAAACGTGAACTGCAGATAGGCGGCGAGGCGTGGACAGGTAACGTACATACACGGTGTAGTGTTGGGTTATACTGTGCGCCTAGACCTTTTTGAAGTTCAGATGAGTAACACAATTTTATTTAAGGCTTGATACAGGATATAATTGATCAGCGAACCTATTTTTTTTTGTTTATTTTCTGAGGTATTAACGTCTTTTATTTTGCTTTGCGGCGTGCTGCTCTACGGCGACGAATCGTCGGGCGAGCAACTTATACAAAAGAGTTTGCAGAAGTATCAACGTCGGTGTTCTTCCGGTGAAGTCCAGCTGATCGGGAAAAGGCGTTCCGGAAGAAAAGGACCTTTTTCAAAACAGCGGGTGACAAGGAGGACAACGCAGACGGAGATGACTTCTGCAACAGTGAGTATGGACTTCTCCACACTTAAACACCTCGCCAAACACAGTAAATTTAATCCAGTAACACCCACGACATACAAGTCAGCAGGAATGCTGTGGTCCACTCTGCTGGACGAGGCTTATACACATGATAAGTTGTGTATTAGCAAGAGGAGTGTTCTTAACAAAACCTCCAAACGTCTCCACATGCTCGCTAAACTTATCTGTGTGTATGAGGAGACGTGGAAACTTGATCACTCAGAAATGAAGAGCGATTCCCCAAATCTTCACTGCCATTGTTGTGTCAACAATGTGAAGCAGGTTTGTGATTTGCAGACACAACTGGCAGAGAATGCCCAATGTAGAGATCAGCAAATTTGCATGCTGGAATCGCAGGTGATAGATTTGAGAAATCGTGGTGATGATATTGATGCACGGCTGACTGGGTCTTATGCTGTGATCAATGCGTTTAAGGTTAAGGCAGCATCTACGGATGCGATCATTGCCAAGTTGAATGATGAGCTTGCTGCTAGGTCACAATTGGTTGCCAGTATGCAAAACATCATAAAAGATTTCTCAAAAATGTTACCGGCCTTGTCTTTTTCAAGGCCTGATTCCGCTGTAAGTTTGCCCTCTACAGGGCAAAAAGGGGGGAGTAGTAAGAGTGATGGATCAGATGTCACAAATCATGATCCCATCCAGAAACCTGAAGGTAACATTGTTACGAAAGTGTTACGCAGATGTAAGCGTACGATATTTAGAAGTGCATCCCTAGCCATGCAGAACTTTAAGAGATCATGCACTGCCGACTGCCCTAAGTCCAGCAGAGCATGTACTGTTAAATGTTTTGCATGTGCCAGATCAGGCCACATTGCGAAGTACTGCGAGTCTTTGAGTACTAAGAAATGTGGTCCTGTTAAATGCTTTAAATGTGGTCAGATGGGACATATTGCAAGGAACTGCCACGGCATAAGCAACCATGGAAAGCCCAGTGAAATGGCAATAGAAAATGGCCACGTCAGAACAAAACGTGGATTTAGACAAAATGGCTGCACAAGAGTCTCCTTACAGCCTTATGTGCTCCGCCACGTGCTCAAGGGTCTAAATGACCAACCACAACCAGGGAGGTGTTTAGGAAGTTGGCCATAAATTGCATGTTCAGTCTGGTGTTACGTCTGTAATGGTTGTTTATGGTCTGTTGTGTTTGTCCTCAGTTGTCCGTTTGTTTTCATTTGTGTTTTTATTTTGTGGTTCTTTCACATATTCTATTGTGGTATATTCCTGGTTATCAGTAATATGTATTTATACTATATGGGTGTTGCCTGTATTTATAATGCATAATTAGAAAACCACTCCAGGAAAACAACTGGAGAATCAACCATTGGATAGGGGTGTATTTGCGCCCAATGTTTTAATTGCTCTCTATTAGGATAACGTTGAAGTTGTTATTATACTGTGAACTCAGGTTGGGCGGTGCGGACAGGTAACATAAGTTCACGGTGTAGTGTTTTATGTTATTCTGTGCACCTAGACCTGGGGGGTTCAGACAGGTAACACAAATTCATCTGAGGCCTAATGCGAGTGCAATTAAATACAGCGAATAACAGTATTGCTGATTCTTCTGTGTTTAACTGGAGTTAGGAAACTTTGGACAGGGGGAGGTAACCCTGGCATTACACCCATATCTTGATTTTAAGATAATGGGTTTGGTAAGACAGGGATATAGTTCTACAAACCTGAGAATTGTGAGGAACCACAAAAACAGTGCTTCATCCACAGCTCCCCTTGGATATCCTGACCTACACCCGTGTTGGGATACCGAGGGGTCCTGTGATATGAAGGCTATTCCAATGCCCTCCTCAAGACATGGGTCAAGGATATTGGTGCTGGTATCTAATGCAGAATGCCAAGCGACTAACTGCTCTGAAAGAGGCATACTCCTCCCCGGAGCATACTGTACCCTTAATCCCATATTAGGCGTTGATGTGGCGGATCAAAAGGGAAGAACTCCGGTGACACCTGAAAAAAGACTCGATATCCGTCCAGACACCCCTGTGAGACTCCAGACGATTCCTCTTGGGTTTGGCATCGAACTAAGAAATCTCCTGCTAGACTTCAATGAGGAAGAGGATATCGTGGAGAAACTGAAAGATTCCCAACACCAAGCCACTATTCAGTTGGAACATGACACTAAAAAGATCACAGGAATTGTGAACAACCTTGACGCGGACGCGGAAGTGTCTTGGTGGGAGAGCTTGTTCGGATATAGTCCCAAGGCCACTTCCTTCTTCAACTTGCTCATCCACCCAGTGATAATCCTCACCCTTGTGGCGATTATGTACGTTGAACTGTTCTGCGTGTACCGACGAATGAAAGGACTGGTTGAGCAAATACAACGAGGTCAAGCAGAAAGCCACGAATACATTCGTAGACAGGGTCTAAGGACATAGTGATACAGTCCTGCGACCCAGAATTGTTTATTATTGTATGTGTATATATATATTTGTAAAGTGTAAATCTTAATCAATGGGTCGTACAAAATTTTCAAGGTGTAAATATAGACATTCTAGGTGTTGATATGTGTCCGCAACATAGGCATACTCAGTGAGGACGCGCCCGTCCCACAGCGAGTGTGTGTACGTGTAGGCGGGCATATATTTACAGCCTGTTGTCACCCCATTTGCATGTGTACCTTGCACGTGTTTATGGAGGAGTAGTGTGAGATGCTGTTTGAGCATGAATCTCTATATGTACATATACCTATGGTTGGTGGGGGAATATTTTTGTATGTTTGGTTATTTTTCACTTTGTTTGTATGATTGGGTAGTGTGTAGGTACCCTTAGGGACAGGTAAGGTATTCACACACCCTTGTAGGTATTTGCCACCTCAACCTGAGAACTGGTATGGTCAATATGATGATGGATTGAATGTCAGAGGGGAAATGGAAGGCGATGCTCCACCCCACAGTAGATTCCTGGGTACCAAGACCTCACCTCCTCCTCGGGGATGATAACCTGCCATGATGAAGACCTGGATATCGGCTCACAAAGATTGTTTCGTCTTCAATCAAGATGCTGGGAAAAGTTGGAAAAGTAATGGATCATGTACAAAAGGTTGTTGAAAGGCGGGTTAAGCCATTCCAAGGCTGACCATATGAGGGCACAAGTAGCCTTACACGGGTCGGCATGAAAATTGGATCGGCCACTGGAAAGACCTGCTGACGCCACTTAAGAGGAAGAAACTCCAAGCAAGAAAGAACAAGAAATCTGCGGTTCATGGACTTTGAGATTTTCAAATGAGCTTTGTTCGTTTGATGAGCTTTGAGGCTTCTTTCTATGGACTGTGAGTTTATTTTCAACTTCGTCTGATGAGCTTCGAGGCTTCGTTCTATGGACTATGAAGGTTTCTTCGTTCTATGGACTATGAAGGTCTCATTTCAACTTCGTCTGATGAGCTTCGAGGCTTCGTTCTATGGACTGTGAGTTTTATCTCAACTTCGTTCTATGGACTAGGAGATTTAATTTCATCTTCATTCTGTGAACTTTGAGGTTTCGATTCTTTGGACACTAGACTCCAGAGTCAGAGGACTGGCGGGAAGGTGTCCTTGAGGAGATAGCTGATGTCGAATATCTAGGTCTAATAGTATACTTCCTTCCATCTCAGACCATTACCAGTAACCGGGGAGGTTGAGGGGGTAAATAGAACCCCACAAACACTTCCCCAAATTGCATTGTCGAGTCCCCGACAACAGGGGGATTGTAAAGGGAAGTGTCCATATATATGTATATATGTATGTGTGTGTATGTATATATGTATATATATATATATATATATATATATATATATATATATATATATATGTAGTATGTATGTATACAGTGTGTGTGTGTATATATATATATATATACACATATATATAATATATATGTGTATGTATAGTACATATAATGTATCATGAGCCAGGGCTGTAACTACAACAGCCCTGGTCATGAATACGGTTGGAAGCAAAGCAGGACAAATTAGCATGTCCCTGCTTTGTTAGGAAACCATGGAGACAAGGGATAGTTATCCCCTGTCTCCATTTCAAGTCTCCCGCGCACGGACTGTCTCGTGCGGGCTCTCATGAGTCGGCTGGTGATAAATTATCACCATGCTGACCCATGCTAGCCTGGGGAAAGCGCCACACTCCCCACTGCGAGCGTACCGACAGGGTTAAATAGCCCTGCTTCAGTACGCTCAGAAGCCGAGCTCAGGAGCCGAAGCTGAAGAAGATCAGCTGTGAGCTGCCTTCACAAACCACCGACGGCTCATCTCTCTCTCTCTCCTCCAAAGACCTGGGTTCCTGCTGCTGCCTCTGCTGCTCTCTCCCTGTCTCCTCCTGCTGTAACCCTTGCTTCCCTGAGTTAACCCCTTGATCTCCCTGAGTACTGTTCCTGAGTTAACCCTTGCTGTCCCAGAGTCCCTGAGTTAACCCTTGCTGTCCCAGAGTCCCTGAGTTAACCCTTGCTGTCCCAGAGTCCCTGAGTTACACAGTAACCCATTCCCCTTGTTCCTCCTTATCCCGTATTAACCCTTAGTGTATAGGGAAAGTTATATTAGGAGGGAGTTGGATAGAGATAGAGAGCGTGTGAGAATCACAAGTAACTTATGTTTATTGTGTTGTAACGTAACTGTATTCTGTGTGTGTTTATGGAAGTGGGTGGCGGTATAATATCTTGATACCGTGTTTATACTGTACGGTGATTAGTTACTGTATTATACATATGAGAGTGATTACTGTATGTTAATAAATATTACCTTTATTCACTATACGGTCTTATTCCCTTGAGTAGCCGCTAAAGCAATTAGATCGACGTTAGTATAAGGAAAAGGTAGGGGAACTAGGCATAACCCTAGTGACCCTGATTATAAAGGCAGTAGTAATAGTGGGTGTCACTAACCAGTGAATCCCGCTATTACCCCACCCCCTTTAACAAGGAGAAACAGCGCAGGTGCACCTCTGGACTCTGCCTATATTTCGGCCTCACTGGCCATGTCGTGCATCCCCAGAAGCCAAAAAATCCAGGATTGGTTGGAGAGACAACCCTGGGCGATACAGCATTTAATAGAGAACTCTGTTCCAAACTGTTCATTCCTGTGACCATCGTCGCTGGCAAGAGGCCCCATCCGTTCTCTGCCTACCTGGACTCTGGCTCTGCAGCCAATTTCATCTTCCAAGACCTTGTGGATTTTCTTAACTTGCCCACTGTTCTGCTGGAAAGGCCATTGATCGTTGCCTCGGTAGATGGACTGCCGCTGCCTGACCCAATTTTATCTGTGACCAATTGAGGCTTCAAGTGGGAGCCCTTCACTCTGAGCTCATCTCCCTGTTTGTCCTGCCCAAGGCCGTCAACCCCATGCTGCTGGGTTTGCCTTGGGTCTGTCTACACGCCCCAGTACTGGATTGGAACTCCGGAGAGATTCTTCAGTGGGGTCCCAAGTGTCTCAACCACTGTCTGGGGCATATCCATCCACCTCAGCCTCCTCCACATCAGTCATTGCCATTTAAAAAAGGTAAATATTTTTTGAAAAAATATATTAAAAATGGATATAAGAAAGCGCTACACAAAAGGAAGGATCGGCAGAGTAATAATAATGGATGGATTTATTTTGCAAAGAAGGGCAACGCGTTTCAACAGGCCAAAAAAGACCTAATGAAGACGCAGGTTCTGCATTGAAACACATTGGCCTTCTTTGCAAAATAAATCCACCCATTATTATTACACTGCCGATCCTGCTTTTTGTGTAGCGCTTTCTTATATCCATTTTTAATATATTTTTTTCAAAATTATATACCTTTTTTAAATGGCTGTTTATCGCGGCACAATAGAATTGATGCCAGCATCTGGATATTGAAAGCTGCAACCTATTTTACTACTGCCTACATCCCTAAGTTGTACCTGCCAGTAAGTACAAACTTCTTTAGGTGAGTGCTATAACTTACCATCACTACAAATTAACTTACCCATCAGGTTTATCTTGCACCATGTGGCGCTGTGTACGTTTTTTTCTTTCCAGACATCACATCAGTCATTGGCAGGGTTGCCTCCTTGTTACTCTCTGTTCTCAGATGTCTTAGCCAAGAAGGAAGCAGAGACGTTGCCACACCATCGAGTGTATGATTGTACTATCGACTTGGTTCCTGATTCGTCCCCTCCTAGCGGTAGAGTATACCCTCTCTCCTTACCTGAAACCCAGTCAATGTTGGCCTACATTAAGGAGAATCTTGAGAGGGGCTTCATCCGTAAATCCTCATCCCTGGCGGAGCCGGCTTTTTCTTTGTCAAGAAAAAAGACGGATCCCTTCGACCCTGCATTGACTACCGGGGTCTCAACCAGATCACGGTGAAGAACAGATACCCATTGCCTCTGATCTCTGAACTATTTGATCGCATACGGGGGGCACATTTTTTTCTAATCTAGACCTGCGATGGGCCTACAATCTAATCCGGATTCGTCATGGTGACGAGTGGAAGACTGCATTTAATACACATGATGGGCACTACGAATAACTGGTTATGCCCTTTGGCCTGTGTAATTCCCCCGCGCCGTTTCAAGAATTTGTCAATGACATTTTTCATGATCTCCTCTGTCTGTGTTGTGGTGTATCTCGATGACATTTTGATTTTTTCCCCAGATCCAGTAACTCATCAGAGACATGTCCACCAGGGTTTGCTTTGATTAAGGGAGAATCATCTTTATGCCAAGCTGGAGAACTGCGTGTTTAAAAGAAAGTCTCTACCCTTCCTGGGCTATATCATCTCCGATCAGGGCCTCAAAATGGACCCTGAGAAGGTTAAAGCTGTCCTGGAATGGCCACGCCCTCAAGGCTTAAGGGCTATACAACGCTTCCTGGGATTCGCCAACTTCTACCGGCTGTTCATTACCAACTTCTCTTCATTGACAGCTCCATTCTCTACCCTCACCAAGAAAGGCATGAATGCCAAGGTGTGGACTCCGGAAGCAGAAGCCGCGTTGAAAACCTTAAAAAAGGCCTTCACGTCAGCCTCTATTCTTCATCATCCTGATGTATCCCTACAGTTTTCGTTGGAGGTGGACGCCACCTCTGTTGGTGCTGGCGCACTTTTGTTCCAGAGAGGTTTGAAAGGCAAGACTGTGGTATGTGGCTACTACTCTAAGCTTTTTTCTCCCGCAGAGCGCAACTACTCGATTGGGGATCGGGAGTTACTGGCCATCAAGCTGGCCCTGCAGGAGTGGAGAAACCTACTAGAAGGCGCAGCTCATCCTATCCTGGTCTTCACGGACCACAAGAACCTGACCTATCTTCAGACGGCTCAACGACTGAATCCTCGTCGAGCCAGGTGGTCGCTGTTCTTTGCTCGGTTCCAGTTTGAGCTCCACTACCGACCTGCCGACAAGAATGTGAGGGCCAATGTCTTGTCTAGGTCGTTTGAGACAGAGGACACTGTGGAGTACCCACAGAATATTATTGACCCTTCCTGCATCTTCTCTGTCAACTCTCTGCAAGTTAGAAACATTCCCCCGGGAAGGACTTTTGTACGTCTGGCAGACAGAGGAAGAATCCTTCACTGGGGTTACAGTTCCATGCTTGTGGGTCAAGTGAGTGCCCGTAAGACCCGAGACCTAATTGCCCATCAGTTCTGGTGGCCCACGCTGCCCAAAGACGTCATGGACTTTGTCTCCTCCTGTATGGTATGCGCAGCAAATAAAGTTGCCCACTCCAGACCAGCTGGTCTGCTCCAACCACTGCCTGTGCCTGATGCCCCCTGGTGACATATTGCAATGGACTTTGTCACAGATCTGCCTCTCTCTGCTGGATGCAGTGTGGTCTGGGTGGTGGTGGATCGATTTTCTAAAATGGCTAATTTTGTTCCCCTGACTTGTCTGCCTTCTGCTGCTCGAGTGACCGATCTCTTCGTTCAACACATCTTCCGTCTGCACGGCTTGCCTCTGCATATTATCTCGGATCGAGGGGACCAATTCCAGTCTCCTCGGTGTAAAGTTGGACTTCTCCGCGGCCTACCATCCCCAGTCCAATGGTCAAGTCGAAAGGGTTAACCAGATTATGGAGAACTATCTGCGGCACTTTGTCTCCAGACGGCATGATGACTGGGTGCAGCTGTTCCCGTGGGCTGAGTTCTCCTATAATAACCATACTACTGAGTCCACCACCTGCAGTCCATTCTTCATTGTCTACGGCCAACATCCTCGAATACCTTTTCCTGTCTCTACTATGTCCCAGGTGCCTGCAGCTGACTCTACCTTCAGGGACTTTCTGCAGATATGGCAACAGACCCGATCTTCTATTCTGCTGGTGGTGGACCGCATGAAGAGAAAGGCAGACACTAGAAGATGAGACCCTCCCCAGTTTCTTCCAGGTACAAAGGTCTGGCTATCTTCCAGGAATATCTGGCTGAGGGTGCCGTCTTGCAAATTTGCCCCAGGTTCCTCGGACCCTTCGAGATTCTGCTGCAAATGAATCCTGTCTCTTACAAGCTTCGGCTGCCTCCTACCCTCAAGATCCCTAACTCCTTCCATGTCTCCCTGCTGAAGCCCATGGTCCTGAACCGTTACTCCAGGACTCCTAGTTCCGCAGTGACTCCTGGCGGCTTATCAGGGACTTTCGAAACGAGGAAGATCCTGGCCACCAAAAAAGTGGGAGGAAGGATGTTTTATTTGGTGGATTGGAGGGGATTTGGTCCAGAGGAAAGGTCCTGGGAGCCAGAGGAGAACATTGATTCCCCTGTCCTCGTGAAGAAGTTTCTCTCCCGCTCTGGTCCCAAGAAGAGGGGGCGTAAGAAGGGGGATACTGTAATGTCTATGGCCGCGGACCATCGTTCTGACTTACCCTCTGACAGCCGCAGCGATGGACATGTGAGTTGTCGGCGGCATCTTCCTCCTGAGAGACGCCGGCACTCACTTCCTTGTTCAGAGTCTGTCTCCCGCAAGGCGCGCACGCCCGCACGTGCACGGCCAAAAAGGGCCAGTGCGCGTCCAGTTGCAGAGAATCTGCAATTAGCCCAGAATGCTGCTGGACTATAAAAAGGGCTCTGCCCTCTTGAGCATTGCCTGAGCATTGTGTTACCTAAAGTTTGTCTTGCAAATGGTCTCCTAGTGTTTTCCAGTTCCCAGTGTTACCCGTTCCTGCTGCCTGTACCCTGTATCCCGTGCTACCGTGCCTCTGTGCCGTCTAGAGTTGAAGTCGAGTTGTGTCTTCTGCTGCATCTACACCGTTTTCCAAATTATTATGCACATTGGATTTAAGTGTCATAAACATTTAATTATTCGTTTTTCAATTAAACTCATGGATGGTAGTGTGTCTTAGGGCTCTTTGGATCATTGTAATCAATCTCAGACACCTGTGATAATTAGTTTGCCAGGTGTGCCCAATCAAAGGAATACTACTTAAGAAGGACGTTCCACATTATTAAGCAGGCCACAGGTTTCAAGCAATATGGGAAAGAAAAAGGATCTCTCTGCTGCCGAAAGCGTGAAATAGTGCAATACCTTGGACAAGGTATGAAAACATTTGATATTTCAAGAAAACGTAAGCGTGATCATCATACGGTGAAAAGATTTGTGGCTGATTCAGAGCACAGACGGGTTCGATCAGATAAAGGCATAATGAAGAAGGTTTTTGCCAGACAAATTAATAGGATTAGGAGAGCAGCTGCTAAAATGCCATTGCAAAGCAGCAAACAGGTATTTGAAGCCGCTGGTGCCTCTGGAGTCCCGCGAACCTCAAGGTGTAGGATCCTCCATAGGTTTGCAAGTGTGCATAAAGCTATAATTCGGCCACCCCTAAACAATGCTCACACCCAGAAACGGTTGCAGTCGGCTCAGAAATACATGAAGACTCATTTTCAAACCGTGTTGTTTACTGATGAGTGCCGTGCAACCCTGGATGGTCCAAATGGATGGAGTAGTGGAAAGTTGGTGAATGGCCGCATGTCCCAACAAGGCTGCGACTCAGTAAGGAGATGGTGGAGTCATGAAAGATCTTTTGATTTCTGTAAATATGACCTCCTGATGCTGCAAATGTAACAAATTACCATTTTAGTTCTCTTTACAACCTTTAAAATGTTTTGATCTCTGTTGTGCATAATAATTTGAAACAGCGCATTTTGAGTTTTTTACTTCTAAAAAAAAATCTGTTATCATTAGGAGATTTGTTCAATAAAATTAGCATTATACTCCAACGGTTGATGGCTTGAAGATTATACTGACTGTCATTTGCATCGACTATTTAAGAAAATCAGCGAAAAATAACATTTGCGTAATAATTTGGAATGCGGTGTAATGTGTCACACCCGCCGGGTGTCTGTCTGCTACCGCCGGAGCCTCATCCTATGCCAAAATCACTGCTACTGTCTACATTACCTCAGGTATACTTTTCTGGACTATAGACTTTGTATTGTATCTGTTTGGCCAGCTGCCTTCCCGCTACGCGGTACGGCCCAGTGGGTCCACACACCCAGCCGTGACAGTTGGTTCTCCAAATCAAGGTTGCAGCCAGTCTGTCGATAAGTTGTTGTTCAAGAAATCAAGTAATTGAACCAAAGCAATGCTGCAATTTCGTCTTAATGTGAGCAGGAAGGAGACATATAAATTTCCAGTTGAAAAATAGTTTTCCTTTTTGTTCTTTACATAAAGAGGATTCTATCCATTCTAGGTAAGAAAGATAATTTTTCAAGAAACAGGCAAGATGTGGGAGGAGATCTAGTTATACAGAATTGTTTTACAAGCTGCTGCCAATATGAAAAACAATTATTTTTTTCTCCCCTTTAACCCCTTAATGACCAGCCTATTTTAAACCTTAATGACCGAGCCATTTTTTAAGTTTTTCCATCGTCGCATTCCAAGAGCTATAACCTTTTTATTTTTGCGTCGACATAGCTGTATAAGGTCTTGTTTTTTGCGGGACAAGTTGTATTTTTTAATAGCACCATTTTGGGGGACATATTATTTATTGATTAACTTTTATTAATTTTTATTTGGGGGGAAATAGACAAAAACCTGAAATTTCGCCACTCTTTTTCGCGTCTTAAATCTACGCCGTTTACCGTGTGATATAAATAACACAATAACTTTATTCAGCGGGTTGTTACGATTGCAACGATACCAAATTTGTATCGTTTTTGTATGTTTTACTACTTTTACACAGTAAAAACGCTTTTTTTTTCAAAATTATTTGTTTTTGTGTCTCCATATTTGAAGAGCCGTAACGTTTTTATTTTTTCGCCGATATGGTTGTATGAGGGCTTTTTTTTTTGCGGGAAGACTTGTAGTTTTTATTGGTACCATTTTGGAGTAGATGCGACTTTTTGATCACTTTTTATCACATTTTATTAAAGTCAGGATTCACAGAAAACAACAATTTTTCCATAGTTTTTTATTACATTTTTTACGCCGTTCACTGTGCGGGTTAAATAATGTAATAGATTTATAGTCGGGGTCGTTACGGACGCGGCGATACCAAATATGTGTAACTTTTTAACTTTATTTAGTTTTTTTTATAGCAAAGCATTTTGTAAGGGGAAAAGCTGGGTTTTTCATTTTTTTTCACATTTTTTTTAAAATTAACTTTATTAAACTTTTTTTTTACTTTTTGACTAGTCCCACTTGGGGACTATAATATGCGATTCTGCAATCGCTATTATAATACACTGCAATACTTTTGTATTGCAGTGTATTACTGCCTGTCCGTTTAAAACGGACAGGCATCTGCTAGGTCATGCCTCAGGCATGATCTAGCAGGCATTCGCTCCAGGCAGACCTGGGGGTCTTTATTAGGCCCCCGGCTGCCATGGGAGACACAGACACTCGGCGATCGTATCGCCGGGTGTCGGTGGGATGAGAGGGAGCTCCCTCCCTCTCTCCAAAACCACTCAGATGCGGTGCTCGCTATTGTGCACCGCATCTGAGGGGTTAAACGGGTGAGATCGATACTTATATCGATCTCACCCAGCAGAGCAGGGACGCTCCCAGCCCTCAGCTACCTCTGGCAGCTGAGAGCAGGGAGATTTGACAGCTTCCTGCTCTGTTTACTTATTCCGATGACGCAACGTAAAAAGTCTATGGCATCGGAATAAGGCCCGTTAGCGACCGACGTAAAAAGACTATGGGCCGGTCACTAAAAAAAAATCACATTTAGTTAAACTAAACAATAGAAAAAAAGTAACTTTGCAATATACGTTTGATCAGATGAATGTAGCGGCGTATCCCATCTTCAGTCACGGGACCGCTCGGTAATCCAAAATTGGCACTTCCTCTGCAGATCCGTCCATTAGCTTGGCTAGCTAACTTCCTGTTTCCAGTTTTCAGAGTGTATGGTTACGTCACACATAACGTAACTGTACCATGTGTTTCTCCATCTGCTTAGAGCATGTGTCTTCAATTTGAACTATTTGGTGTCGGTGTGTAGTGTGACGGCCGTGTCTTTTGTCGCTCGCTGTCTCCTTATCCTCCTCACAGTGCGAAGTACATTTGAGGAGGAGGGTGTTTTTTTGCTCCCTGTAGGAGCGGAATCCCCGATCCCCGGCCACAGCTTCGACAACGCTCCAGGAGAAGTCCCTGCCTTCACTGTCCATATATGGATACAGTGACGTCAGGGACTTCTGAAGCGGAATCCCCAGCTGTGGCCGGGGATACCGATCAAGAAGAAGTCCCTCACTTCATTGTCCATATGGACAGTGAAGTGAGGGACTTCTCCTGGAGCCGTCCCCAACAGGAAAGTAGGGGAGGCATCTATGTGGGGTGACTATGTACAAGGGGGCTGTATAGTACTACCTACAGGGGGGCTGTGTGTAAATTATTTAAAAAAAGAAAAGTTTTACCATTGTTTGGAGTAGTGTTTGGTGTTTTCTTCACTGTAAGGCCCTGTTCACACTGAGTTTTTTTCAAGCGGAATTTTGAGGCAGATTTTGATTTTGATTTTGCCATTGAGCGCCGCAGGCAAAAATGCTGCGAAAAATACTTTCTCTGCCTCCCATTGATGTTAGTGGGAGATCAGAGGAGTAAACGCCCGAAGATAGGGCATGTCGCTTCTTTTTCCCTCAATGGCCGCGGGCAGAAAACGTGGCAAACGACGTGCAGGCAGGTCAAAATCTGGCCCAAAATTCAAGACAGAATTTTGAGACAGAATTTTCTGCCAGCAAAAAAACTCAGTGTGAACAGGGTCTAATACAGGATCTCCTGGAACAGATCCAGCAGCAGGTGAGGAAAATGTGCTGACTGGATTGTGTGTACCAAGATGTCTGACATAGGTGGAGTGGGCAGACTTACATTTATCAGGCTGTGAAAGGGGCGGGGGAGGAAGATAAGTTCCTGTACTAGATGGAGGCATAAAGGATAATGATGATTATTAGGCCGGATTCACACGAGTGTGTGCGTTTTGCGCGCGCAAAAAACGCGTTTTGCGTACGCAAAAGCTCCATAAAAGCTGCGTGTGTCAGCAGTATATGATACGTGGCAGCGTGATTTTCGCGCAGCCGCCATCATTATGACACTCTGTTTTTATGTTTGTAAACAGAAAAGCACGTGGTGCTTTTCTGTTTTCATTCATAGTTTTGCCTACTGTAGCGTGCATCACGCGCGGCAGCCGGAAGTGCGTCCGTGTGCCGTGCGCGGTTTTCACGCACCCATTGACTTCAATGGGTGTATGATGCACGAAAAACGGGCAAATATAGGACATGTCGTGAGTTTTACGCAGTGAAAATCACCGACAGTCTGAACGGCCCCATTGACTAACATAGGTCCGTGCGGCGCGCGTGAAAATCACGCGCGTTGCACGGACGTATTATACGTTCGTCTGAATAAGCCCTTAGTGTGTAAGACAGTGTGCAGGGAGGGAGCTGCCTGGAATTTGTAATTAGAACAGGGAAGGACCCTGTGAACATAGAGGGACGTGGCAGTATGCAAATAGCTGAGATGTTTTGGAGGAAGGGGGGGATGCAACTGTCTTCTCAGATGCAGCAGAGGATCATGGGTATGGTGGGTTACAAGACAGGAAACAGCCAGCAAGGGATGTAAACAAACAGCAAGGGATGTAAACAAACTGAAAGAGCAGCAGTGACGATGGAGATCAAACAGAAACTGGTTAGAAGTTTAATAGGGGGTATTAGGGAAGGCAAACCAAGGCTGGGGGACACATTTTAGAATTATTTTTTTTCCTGGACAACCCCTTTAAGTCAGATTGGGATATCCTGAGGGAGAAGACCGAAGACACCCCAGGATGGTGTGTCTAGGCAAATATGTAGTAAATGGGTAGTGACAAAGACTCTAATCTGTCCCCAGAACTTTTGGATGATGTTACAGGACCATAAATAATGGAAGAGGTCAGCATGAAGCACTTGATATTTGGTGCATGAGTGGTTGGAAATGTTGCCTAAAAGGCAGCCTCTATGTGGAGAGGTGTACGCCTGTATGAGTTATTTTTCAGGCCATCTCCCAACACATGGCATAAGGAAGATATTTTTCTGCAATTTGCAAGGCAGATGAGATTTCTTCTATTGTGACATGAGCTATAGCTTTTATCCTGTAGTCCATGCTAGATTGGGAGTAACTATAGATATACAAGTAAGAAAATGGATGAGGTCCCGCTCTATTGTGTTGCAGTAGTAGTTCATTAAATGTGTATGTCTTTTTGGTCAAGGGGTCTTGCCAAGTGGTGAATGCGAGTAAGTCCTCCTGCGCGCCACATAGTGAATGTATTATGGGGTTCCCCGTGTTGGAAGGAGGGATTGTCGATAAGGGGCAGCAGTTGTGAGTGTAATGGGTTAAGGTCTAATAGTTGTCTACTCGGTCCATGTTTTCCATGTAGTTAAAAAAAGATGTTGCTGGGATGCGTGACCTGGCTATGGCACTGTGAGACGCATGATGTATGAGCTTTTGCTGCCTGACTAGCTCTCAGCTTGATCAACAACGTCTATTTGTTTAACACATTGCTCTAATGTGCAGGAGATCATGCCTCAGACACCCGCTAGATGTTACACTAGAAGGATGAGGCGTAGTATACAACACTAATTTACAGACTCTTCTACACCCGGCTCGCAGGCCCGACAATCCAATATGGCAGACCTGAGAAGGGCAACATCCTCAATCAAACCAGGGAGCTCTCCTATGTTGACACTGGAATTTCCTCCTCCTCTTCTTCTCTGGGGTCAGTCGTCCTCTGCTCTCTCTCAGGCTACAGAGAAGGGTCAAGAGCTTGCAGAGGGCTATATCTCCCACCTTGAGGCGGTAAGCAAGACTGAGATTAGATCCCTGAAGGAGGACATTTCTCAATTTCACTCTAATGTGCGTACACTGAATTGAATACTAAAACACAGGGCCTTCAATAGCAACAGGATTCCCAACAACTTATCCTGGTACAACAGATACAACTGTTGTTCGATATGGCTGATGATGCTGAATATAAAAATAGGAGGAGGCATCCCAGAGGCCACTGGCCCCCAGGACCTTGTTTCCACCCTGCAGGGTATATTTAATATTTTATTGGATAAGTCAGCAGACATTGACAGGGCACACCGCACACTAGGCCAACGCAGTACTGATCCAACTAGACCACATGACTTGGTATTTCGGGTGCATATTTTACAATTCAAAGTAGATATTATGAGTAAGGCACGCAACAGAGACACTTTGGACTTTGTTGGTGCGACAATACAGATGCTAGCTAAAAATATCCCATATTTCTGGGATATTTCAGCTGCAAATCCGTCGTGCCTACACCTAGTACTCTGTTAACTCTCCAGCTGATATTACAGATTTCACTGCTGCCCTGGATCTGCCACCTATTTCTATTTCAGAGTGGCCCTTCTATCCACCGCTGCCGCAGAGGACAGCTCGCCAAGGAGCTCAAAATACCAACCCTCCGGTTATGCCGAGATCGTACTCCTATGGAACCCTGACTTATTGCACCTTCTATAAGTTGGACTTTACAGTCTAATCCGGCTACTTACTCTGAGGCTCCCCACCCTGTAGTTACGGATTCCAGATCCTCCTAATAACCTACTATGCAGGTTTGACTTTGTTGCCCCTTGCTGGGACTTATGAAGTCTCTAATTACTATGCCACATCTCTTGGATTTATGACATTTGGTTGCATGTGAGTTTCGCTCATATTCTCTCCCAGCTCTGTTTCATGTTCTAGGGAGTTGCTTCCCTGTAGTAAGGCCTCTATTGTGATTAGAATTTTCTGTGTCTTTAGCTATCCCCGGGCACCCCTATTTGTTTGCCGTCCTGGCACACTGGATGTCAAACAGAAGCCGACCATTGAGTTTTCTTATTTGATTAGCTTTCTGTGAGCTTTTAAAGTTCTATGGGCACGGTTTGCCTGTGCAGATGACAGCAGGTGCAGTAGGTTGCACCAGATATGGCGGATAACACTGGATGAGGCAGATGACAGCAGGTGCAGTAGGACACGACTCCAACACTAACAGGCTCAGGACAAGGACACAGCACAGGATACAGGTAGCAGGGCACGGGAAACAACAGGAACAGGATAACACTAAGGGACTATTTGCAAGACTGACATGGTAATACTAACAAAGCTCAGGCAATGAGCAAAGGAGCAGCGCCCTTCTTATAGTCCAGGGGAATCATGGGCTAATTGATGATGATTCCCATGTGTGCGCACTGGCCTTTTAAGGCCAGGCACGAGCGTGCGCGCGCACCCTACGGGACACAGCAGACCGGAGTTGAAGTGAGTGCTGGTGTCTCCTGGGAATGAGATGCGAGCCAGCGCTCACAGACCCATGGCTGCGGCCGCCAGAGGGTGAGTAATCCCGACGGTCTGCGACCATGGACGCTACAATTACATATGTTTGACTAGGGCGATGTACTTCAGTGGCCCACTTCAATGTGCCTTAGAATTTGCCTAGTGATGTGCCCACATAGTCCTATACTATCTTCCTTTTGGAATTTGTTGGAAGTTCCCCTGTACTCAGGTCCTCCCCATTCTTTTTCTAATCTGGAGCCTTTTAGCCTTTCCTATGACATGGGCCCTCTCTGTGTATGATATGTCTTGTCGGTCTTTGATGCTTTCTTTCATTTTTGACAATATGTTGTTATGTATTTTTATTTCTCGTCGCTTCCCTTGCATATTGCTATGTTTACCAGGAGGCCTTATTCTCCTTGGGGAAGGCTTTCTTGCTCTTGCTCTTACATTAGGAGATCTGCTAATTTCTTTCACATATGCTCTATCTGAGTCATGCTCAGTTTTCTTCTCTCTTTTTTTTTTTTTAATTAGCATTTTTATTAGTTTTACAAAGACATACAGTAATAAATTTTGCGTTCACTTGCTTCTATATAAACAATGCACAAATAACACAAAAGAGAAAAAAAAAAGGGTAAATACCTGAGTTCATATATGCAGATACTAATCAAGTAACAGTTTCCGTTTACTGAGCAGAAAACAATTGGTGCATTTAAAAGACAGCTAGGCCTCATGCACACTTCAGTTTTTTCCTTCAGGGTGCTATCCGTTTTTGTCACTGATAGCACCCTGAACCCATTCATTTCAATGGGGCCATGCACACTTCAGTTTTCTTGACGGTCCGTTGCTCCTTTCCGATCCAAAGTAGAGCATGTCCTACTTTGGTCCGGGATTCCGTGACCGTGAGGCCCATGCAAGTCAATGAAAAAAAACTGAAAGCACACGGAAGGCATCCGTGTGCCGTCCGTGTGTGACGGAGCCGTTGCCTAGCAACCGCCGGGCGGGCAGAAAACATTAGAAAAATATTACACTAATCGGCAGCCACTTGTCTCTATCAATAACTGATAGAGAAAAGGCTGCTGATTAAAAATAAAATAAAAAGCATTTCATACGTACCCCGTCGTTGTCTTGGCGACGAGTCCCTCTTCTTCCTCCAGTCCGACCTTCTTTTGTGACGCGGCAGCCTGTGATTGGCTGCAGAGGCCGCGGCAGCCTGTAATTGGCTGAGAGGCCGCGGCTGCCTGTGATTGGCTGCAGCGGCGACATGGATTGAACGTCATCACTGGAGGCCGGACAGGAGGAATGTAAGTATGAACTTATTTTAAAAAAAAAATATGTTATTACATCAACATTTTATTTTCCGCGCGCCAAGCATGGTACTGTCCAGGGTGCTGAAAGAGTTACCGCCGATCAGTGCAGCCCATTAACTCTTTCAGCACCCTGGACAGTACTATGCTCGGCGCACGGAAACACGGAGTGCACACGGAAACCACACGGCCGCTAAAATGGGTTCACGGACCCGTCAAAAGCGGCCGTGAAAACGGTGACGTAAGTGTGCACGAGGCCTTAAAGTCTTGATATACAACCTGATTGGACGGTTGGTTTTATTATCACTTAGGGCCTGTTCACATCACCGTTCGCTTTCCGTTCCGGGGTTCCATCGGAGGTTTCCATTGGGTGAACCCCGCAACGGAAAGTCAAACGGAAACCTCCAACGGAACCTCGGAACGGAAAGCGGACGGTGATGTGAACAGGCCCTAAGTCATAGAGTGACAAAAGAAACTACATAGGAGTACTAGCCTGATATAGGGACCATAGCGACCAAAGGGCTGTATGAGACCGACCTCCAGGGTGTCTGGCAGAGTACAACTGTTCCATCTTACAGGAATGGTTCATTTCATTAATCACTTCCCGTTTTAAGGGGTAATAGGTAGTTTCCAATGCCGAGCGATGATTAATCTCGTAGCAAGGATAATATGGCCAACCACTACGACCAGATTTCTTGGGATATATTCCATTCCCAGAAAGCACAAAGCCAAAGATGGCTCCGGGAGAATCCGATGGGACGTGACCGTATATATCAAATTAAAACTGAAATCCCATAGTGGCTTAATTACCGGGCATGCCCACCACATATGAAGATAAGTCCCCTTAAATCCGCATTGCCTCCAACAGGGCTCCAGGTAAGATTTATCCATTTGAGGAATAGTTTCTGTGCCATCTCACAGTGGTTAATACCGTGTGAGACCCTCCTTACCCAAGAAAGAGCATGCTTCCAATCGGGCAAGGAGAATTGGACTTCAAAATCTCTTTCCCAGGTAAGCATATGTGAAGATTTATCTAATGAAAAAAGGAGTTGTAAAATGTGGATATTCCCCCAACACTCCTAGATGATAATAAGAAAAAAACAAAAGCAACCTTAGGAAAAGTAAGAGCGGTAATGTCTACATCGCAAAGCGTGCCTGATCTAAAGAAACTTATAGAAATCTGTCGCTGGGAGACTGAATTTATTCTGTAGCATTTCAAATGTAGCCAGCTTCCCATCTTTATATAGGTCTCCAATTTTCCCAACACCCAATGTTTCCCACTCAGCTAGATCTATCTGTGGAATAAATGTATATAAATATCGTAATGGGAGGACCGAAATCGACACGGCCCCCAGAGAGTCTGTTGTCCTTACCGAGTTGAAATAGGACCATGCATGGGCTGCCGCTTTTATGCCAGCTACCTGAGGTGTCGGACATGCATGGGAAACCATTTGGTGATGCAAAAGGGAGTTTAAAGGAGTCCCTAACAATGCTGTCTCTATAGAGGCCCATCGCTTCTGCGAATTTGAAGACGACCAAAATTGAAGTTGGTCCAGTACCACTACATAGTAATATTTTTTAACATCAGGGGCTCCCATACCCCCCAGGTCGATTGGTTTAGATAAGGTTGAAAAATTAATTCGAGCCCGCGCCCCGTTCCATATGTATTTATTCAATATAGATTGTAACTTATTGAGAAAAGACACCGGGCCAAGGATTGGTAAGGTTCTAAATATATATAAGATGCATGGAAGGATCATCATTTTATGTACTGCTATGTGACCAGCCCAGGAAATAAAAGATTTACGAAAGCCAGACAATATCTTAAGAATTGAAGACAGTAAAGGGGTGTAGTTTCGTGCAAACGTAGCGGAGCTAGGGCTAGCCAGGGATATGCCCAAGTACGGAATACTAGAGTCACTCCATTGAAAAGGGAAAGAGGCTGCTATAAGGAACTTAGTACTGTTGTCTAGTCCAATATTAAGTAGTAAAGACTTTGACCTGTTAAACTTATAATAAGAGGCCCGCCCGAAGGCATTTAAGGGTATGTTCACACGAGGGCGTCCGTTACGGCTGAAATTACGGGGATGGTTTCAGCCTGAAAACATCCCCGTAATTTCAGCCGTACCGGCATGTGCAGGCGCTTGAACGCCGTGTCAATTCCGGCCGTAATTAGCGCTGCTATTCATTGGAGTCAATGAATAACGGCTCCAATTACGGCCAAAGAAGTGACAGGTCACTTCTTTGACGCGGGTGTCTATTTGACAGCGGCGCGTAAATTACGCCTCGTGTGAACAAACGTCTGCCCATTGCTTTCAATGGGCAGATGTTTGTCAGCGCTATTGAGGCGCTATTTTCGGACGTAATTCGGGGCAAAAACGCCCGAATTACGTCCGTAAATAGGCCGTGTGAACATACCCTCAGAGATCCAGAACACATGGTAGAGTGACAGCCGGATTTGTCACTGCCAAGATCACATCATCGGCATAAAGGCCAATCTTATGTTCCTGCAGGCCCACCTTTATTCTTCTCTTTTTGTTGCTCCTGTTCTTTAATTCTGTTTGTTATATACAGTAGTGTTCAAAAAAAAAGCAGTGTGTTTACAAAAGCAAATAAAGCGCAAAATCATTATAATAACTTTTATTTGCCTAAATGCAAATGCACTGCACCACACCTTCAATTCCAAATCAAAACAACAATAAAATGTATCCAGTTTGTGTTAATTCTTTACAGAAAGTAAAGAAAAAGGAATATTGGGCTGTTCAAAAAAAAATAGCAGTGCCAGCATTTTTCTTTACAAACTTAAAAATGTAATGTATAAACTGAATTTTTTTTTCAGATTTCACTCTACTGAACGCATATTTAGTGGTATAACCATTGTTTCTGAGAACTGCTTGACATCTGTGTTGTATGGTGTCGACCAACTTCTGGCCCCTCTGAACAGGTACAGTATACCAGTCCAGGAAGATTAAACTACATTCCACAGTTCTTCTACATTTTTGGGGTTTGCCTGTTTGTCGGTAACCAAGATGTTGTTCGCTTACTGGTGTGTTTTGAATCATTGTCGTGTTGAAACACCCATTTCGAATTTCTTCATCGACATAGGGCAACATGATCTCCTCAAGTATTTTGATATATTCAAACTGATCCATGATCCTTTGTATGTGATGAATAAGCCCAACACCATAGTATGAGAAACATCCCCATATCATGATTTTTGCAGCACCATTCTTTACTGTCTTCACAGTGTACAGTGGCTTGAACTCCGTGCTCGGGGGTCGTCTGACATACTGTTTGAGGCCACTAGACCCAAAAAGAACAAATTTGGTTTCATCAGTCCACAAAATGTTGCGCCATTTCTCTTTGGGCCAGTTAATGTGTTCCTTAGCAAATTTTAACCTATTCAGGATATGTCTTTTTTTCAACAACGGGACTTTGCGGGGAGTTCTTTCTGGTAACTCGGCTTCACTTAATCGTCTTCTGATTGTAGCAATGCTCACTGGTAACTTCAGATATTCTATGATCTTTCTGGAGGAGATCATTGGCTGAGCCTTTGCCATTTTGGCTATTCTTCGATCCATTCGAACAGTAGCTTCCTTCCACTTCTTTCAGGTTTTGGTTGCCACTTCAAAGCATTTGAGATCATTTTAGCTGAGCAGCCTATAATTTGCTGCACTTCTAAATTTGTTTTTCCCTCTCCAATCAACTTTTTAATCAAAGTATGTTTTTCATCAGAACACTGTCTGGAACGACCCATTTTCCCCAGTGTTTCAGACGGAAATGCACTATGACTTCACCAATTTAACTCCTCACGGCTATTATTTAGAATGAGCGGCATGCATGTCCTAATTGTTGGCTGTGTTTTTCTCTACTACTCTAAGGCTGGGTTCACACGAGCACATTAACGTCCGTAATTGACGGACGTATTTCGGGCGGAAGTCCCGGACCGAACTCAGTGCAGGGAGCCGGGCTCCTAGCATCATAGTTATGTACGATGCTAGGAGTCCCTGCCTCTCTGCAGGACAACTGTCCCGTACTGTAATCATGTTTTCAGTACGGGACAGTAGTTCCATGGAGAGGCAGGGACTCCTAGCATCGTACATAACTATGATGCTAGGAGCCCGGCTCCCTGCACGGAGTTCGGTCCGGGACTTCCGCCCGAAATACGTCCGTCCATTACGGACGTTAATGTGCTCGTGTGAACCCAGCCTTACACGTAAATTATTTTCCATGTAGAAATATCACTTCTACCAAAAACATTGATTTGTCAGGTTAATGATGTTGGACTGCAATTTTTTTGAACACTACTGTATATATATTGCTTGTGGGCATTTGTTTGGTATTCAGGGATCATTTTCCTCCATTGTCAAGTCAACCCTGTAACTAGGGTGTGTTCATCCAAACACAATTTCCTACTTGCTCCTTTTCCCTGAACTTAGTAGTTTAGGGGTTGGAACACTATCTGTGGTGACTCCATTGTTCTCTAGTACGGTTTCTCTCTTTTTCTTTCTCTACCCACCCTTCCCCCACTTCCCTTCCCTTTCTTTCTACCTTTGTATTTGCTTTGCCACATGGCGTCCCTGCAAGTCTGTTCTTTGAATGTTCGTGGCTTTAACACTCCAGAGAAACGTTCTCAGGTTCTGTACCATACGCACAGACAACGTGTACACATTCTTCTACATGAGACTAATTTCAAATCTAATCATGTTCCTGCCATGAACCATAAATATTACACTCCGTACCATAGTACCAATTTAGAAGCCAAATCTCGAGGAGTAAGTATCTACTTTTCATAAATCACTTCCGGCCTCCGTAATCTCAATGTATTGTGATCTACATTGGCGTTTCTTATTTATGAAGCTCCATATATCGGACAGGCTGTTTACCACAGCAAATTTGTACCTACCTAGTCAAGAGCAGGAGCATGTATGTAGGAGATATCTTACTAAGTTAGCTTAGTTTACGGAGGGTTTACTGATCACAGCAGGTGATTTCAATGTAACATTACACCGGTCCCCTATTGCCAATTCTCAAACTATTGCTCTTAAAGGGAATGTGTCGCGAATTAAACTTTTTTTTTTTTTTTTTAAGTGTCATTACTGATTTCTATTATATTTTTTTTACGTTTTTTGCTGTATTTTTTTTTTCTTCCATATAGTGAAAAGTATTAAAAATTAAATAATAATTTGACATGTTTTCCTATGTTGGCCACCAGGGGGAGCACTTCCCAGAATTACAGCAAGGTGAATAAGGCAAAGCAACCTGACTCACAGCTGCTGTAAATGTGGGAGGGAATCTCACCCCCCCTCCTACAAGCCAGGAAAATGTGTCTTCAAAATTGTTAAAGAGGCTCTGTCACCAGATTTTGCAACCCCTATCTGCTATTGCAGCAGATAGGCGCTGCAATGTAGATTACAGTAACGTTTTTATTTTTAAAAAACGAGCATTTTTGGCCAAGTTATGACCATTTTTGTAGTTATGCAAATGAGGCTTGCAAAAGTCCAAGTGGGTGTGTTTAAAAGTAAAAGTCCAAGTGGGCGTGTATTATGTGCGTGTATTATGTGCGTACATCGGGGCGTTTTTAATACTTTTACTAGCTGGGCGTTCTGATGAGAAGCATCATCCACTTCTCTTCAGAACGCCCAGTTTCTGCCAGATCACGCTGTGACGTCACTCACAGGTCCTGCATCGTGTCAGACGAGCGAGGACACATCGGCACCAGAGGCTACAGTTGATTCTGCAGCAGCATCAGCGTTTGCAGGTAAGTAGCTACATCGATTTACCTACAAACGCCGATGCTGCTGCAGAATCAACTGAAGCCTCTGGTGCCGATGTGTCCTCGCTCGTCTGACACGATGCAGGACCTGTGAGTGACGTCACAGCGTGATCTGGCAGAAGCTGGGCGTTCTGAAGAGAAGTGGATGATGCTTCTCATCACAACGCCCAGCTAGTAAAAGTATTAAAAACGCCCCGATGTACGCACATAATACACGCACATAATACACGCCCACTTGGACTTTTGCAAGCCTCATTTGCATAACTACAAAAATGGTCATAACTTGGCCAAAAATGCTCGTTTTTTAAAAATAAAAACGTTACTGTAATCTACATTGCAGCGCCTATCTGCTGCAATAGCAGATAGGTGTTGCAAAATCTGGTGACAGAGCCTCTTTAAGCAATGTCCGGCAGCCATTTTAGGTGTGATTCTACAGCTGGAAACTGGCTGATTCTTTACCTGAAGTTAATAACTATAACCTGGTAATATAAATTATTTGCACACTTAAACCCCTGTCCAGTCTTGATCAAAATTAGGTTCAATTTATTTGGCCCGCTTGACGAATTTGATAACTAATTTAACGTATCTATTTAGATGTATTTAATTGCCTGCCGCTGGGAACCCGGTCCGAGACTGCCTTTTGGGCATTGTAACTGACTGGCTCCCTGCCGCCAGTGGCTCGTATGTCATTTGCCCAATAGAGGAAACTATGGATAGGGTTAACGAAGTTGGTCATCTGGGTTCTCTTTTTTTTTATGGTTTGCCCTTTCTAATTCTTCTTCCCCCTTTTTTTGTTTTTTTTAAGAAGGCACCAATTTTGGTTGGAATTCAGTCCCATTATGGGATGTTATTTTCCTGTACTATTGCAATGTACTAGGTTATAATGATTAGCCTTATATCGTTCTTTTATGATATAAAGATACGCTATAGTATTAAGTGAGAATCTAAGTAATTAAAGAGACTGTCACCACATTATAAGTTCTCTATCTACTACATAATGTGATCGGCGCTGTAATGTAGATTACAGCAGCGTTTAGAAAAATGATCAATTTTGACAGAGTTATGACCTATTTTAGATTTATGCTAATGACTTTCTTAATGCCTAACTGGGCGTTTTTTAGCTTTTGACCAAGTGGGCGTTGTGGAGAGAAGTGTATGACGCTGACCAATCAGCGTCATACACTTCTCTCCATTCATGTACTCAGCACATAGTGACACTGCGTTGTTCACGATGTGCTATCACCTACTCACACATTAACGTTACTGAAGTGTCTTGAGAGTGAATACACATCACCTCCAGCCAGGACTAGATGTCTATTCACAATCCCGACACTTTAGTAACGTTTGTGTGGGACTTAATGACAGCAAGCGTGATCTTGCTTTAATATTAACAATATATAAGGAATGGATATCATCATGATTATGTCGGCTTTGAGGAAGCCCCGAACGGGAAGAAAAGCGTTAGCCAATCATTTTACATACTTTTCTCTTTGACTCGGTCGTGAGTGACGTCATCACGCCGTGCGTGATCTGCATGCCCCCACGTCATGCTGGCTGGGGAATACTCCAGGCTGCCCCACGCGGTCTGAACCTCTCAGTTCACAAGGATCCTGGCCAGAGACGGTTGTAGCCCAGGATCACCCCAAATTGAACTGGCTGGGGAATACTCCAGGCTGCACCACACGAACCCGGATGGCACATGGTTCTTTAGAGGGGCCGTTATTAACATTGTATGCTGCACTACGTGGTCTGAACTTCTTGGTCCATAAGGAACTTGCCAAAGGACCTTTCTTGCAGAGGAGCAACTTGAAAGTACTCGGGGGAAACATACCCAAATGCCACTTGGCTTTCCTGATGGATTTCCACGAGGTCACAGACAATTTTTGTATATAACCTGGCCAGGTGAAGCTGGGGGGGTGGAATTATATTGTATTGTCATTTGGAGTGATTTATGTTTGATATTCACCAAGAAATTTGTATTTAATTATTCAATTAATAAATTTGATATAATTTTTCTATCCCAGTGTGTGCTGGTTATGTCCTTGAATTTTGCTTTTTTTTTAAATTTTCTTTCCATTTAAATGCAGTTTGCAAATTAGATTTCTGCAAACTGCGTTATCGTAGAGCTTTCAGATGATGTAAAGCTAGATTATGGCACACGTGTCTGAACACAAAGCCAATAACTTATATGACCTCATTCAAGTTGTAAAACAAAACATTTATTTGACAGTTCATTAGCTGTGCATTGTTACAGATATTCAACATCAGGTTTTCATTTCAAAAGGAAAAAAAATATATGTTTAAAGGAACAGTAACATGGGAAATTTAATTAGATTTTAATATTGACACATCACAGACGATGTTTGATTCAGACAGTGAAAGCATTAGCAATCTAATTTAGTGATTAGCAATCTAATTTAGTGATTTGTGATTGGCCAAATTAGTAGTACAGCCATTCAGCCTCAAGATTTTTTTTTTTTTGATGACTTACTTCCTGCTTTAAAGGGGTTATCCAGGATAACAAAGAATAAACAGAACTAAAAAAAACCCATGGCAGCCTTTTTTTTTTTTTAAATCCAAAAACAAAAACCAGTGCCACATCAGTTCACATGTTGTGTGTGGTATTGCAGCTCAGCTCCGCTAACTTCAATAGAACGGAGCTGCAATACCAGAGAAAACCTATGGACAAGTGAGGTGACATTTCTGGTAGCCATATTTTTCTAATCTTAGACAACCCCTTTACGGTGCCAATAGACTTTTTTTTTTAGCTAAAAATAAAATGTTTTTTTTTGGGGCACTAGCAGACCCCATCGAGCATCCAGTCTTAAGGAAATAAAGAATAGACAAATTGTTCTCAATACTAGCTATCAATGCAGTATTTGGTGCGTGCTGTATTTGAGGTGTGATCTCTCCTAGGACCCATGTTTCTAGAAGAGAATAACTTAATAATGAGGCATGCAATGGAGCACGCCACAATTTGTTTTTAAGTCAATTCTCGAACAACCTAACTAAGCCTTTTTATGAAATTGGAGGTACTATGGGTGAAAAATTATGGCTCTGCCCAATACGGACCTGTAATATGATCTTGTGCATGAGGCCTAAGCGGTGTGCATCTCTAAATGGGGACAAAGGCCGGAACTTCAGGTCATTGCTTTGACCAATCACAATCACAGTGGTACTAAAATTAATGAAAGGACACAACAGGTCAACCAAATGTCAGATAGAGAGGAAGCTAAAGGGCAAATACCCTAATGAATATTTATAAGCAGCCATGTAGATTAAAGAGGGACTGTCCCGTCTCCTGACATGTCTGTTAAGTAAATGATTGTATTCCCCATTAAATAATTCTGGAGCATCTTTTCTATCAATTTTTCGTTGTGCCATTCCTTTGTTATTCCTCCTAGAAATGTATGAATAAAATCGGCACCTGGGTGTTTCTACAAAGACTGACAATGACCAATCAGTGCTGACCTAGTGAGACACACCCCTTTGACAAGGGGAATGGTAACACCCAGTTGTCAATTTATTCATAAAGGAATAATTGAGGAACGACAGAAAATATGCTCCAGAATTGTTATTTTATGTTGAATACCAGTGTTTACTAAAATAAACCTGTCAGGAGAAGTGATTGGCCCTCTTTAAAAGATACACAGATGAAAATAAAGGGAAACGGTCACTTAATTTTAGGGCACTAAACCACTAGCATGTCATTATACGGCTGGGGTTAAGCATGCTAAATATACCCCCCCCCCCCCTCAAAACTGTTCATTTTAGCATTTTGTCTAAAAAAGTTATAACGCAACGTGCGCTGTATGTAAATTACCAGGGAAGAATCTTGAGGAGTCCAGCGTCATCCTGCGCAGTGCTCAGGACTCCTCTTCTCTGGTAATTTACATAAAGCTCATGCTGTATTATTTTTATTTTAGACAAAATGCTAAAATTGAAAGTTTTGAGGGGGGCATGTTTAGGATGCTTAACCCCAGCCGTATAATGACATGCTGGTGGTTTATTGCCCCAAAATCTAGCAACAGTCCCTATAAAGGGGTTGACCACTTTACCTTAACTTTTCCAAAGTTTCTGGAAACGGCCCATAAAGACACTTAATCATATAATGTTGCTAGAAGAGTTACAGTGCCGCCCCTTGTTTATTCCAATCTTCTTCACTGATTGTGTATGGCGCTCTGGTCTTAACTTGGCCGCTGATGGAGGGGTATGTGACCAGACCTGTCCATCAGTGGCCTCCATTGAGTAAAACTGGTCAGCTAGTGTCCCTTGCCGTGCAATTACTCAATGTAGGCCACTGATGGACGGGTCTGGTCAGAAGGAAGTTTCTTTTTATGTGCGGTTTCCAGCCCATTTGGAAAATAAAAGATAAAGTGGCTACCGTTTAAGGAGGATTCACAGTGTGCATTATATGAAGATAATAACATTCCCATAGTGCAGAATATATAATAGTATGCCAACATGAGTTGTGCAAAAACATAGAAAAAAACATTTAGTTGACGAATCCTGCTAGGGGTCTCTAAGGGGTGGATTTAAGCAACACTGGAAAAAAAAAGCGTGAAGTCGGGGGAGGGGGGCGACCAACTTACTAACTTTTGGTTGGTAAGGTTTAGTGAAGATGAGTGCATATATACAAGCGGGAAGGGCTCATCGCCAAAGAGATTCAAAAATATCTTTGTATTATTAAACAACTACATCTAACAAGCGGTGATAATTCAAGGTAAATGACCAACTACTAGTATATACTGTTCACAACTATCACAATTTGTGATTCATTCTGTATACAGAGCTACTACCTCCATATATGCCTGGTCAGCCTCTACTCACACTTTCAGTAAATACAAAATCTGCTCCATCGGAATTCATGACAGATTATTATACAAACCTTTTTGGGAGCATCCGCAACGCAGCAGAAGTCCAACGAGGCCACGGAGGAGAATGACCAAATCGTGCACTAGAAGCCTGCTTAACCTGGCCCTGGACAGAGTAAGCTTATAAAAATGTAAGGATCAATTTCATATAACAGTAGAAACAGAAAGAATATACAAAGAAAAGGGCATTGTCCCTCAACTGGTGTCTCTCTAGCCGTATCAAAACTACAACTCCCATTATGCCTAAAAAGTTGCAGTGTATAATAAAATTGTTTTTATATTATGGTGTGTTTGGCTCCCATTTTAAAAGGGGTCAGAAACCAACTTTAACGGCTATGGACACCTTTGCAGACTTTTTTTTATTGTTATTTTTTATTAAATAAAACATTTACAATTGGTTTTCATTAAAATATTTGCACTGTTTGTCTACTGCAGCTTGTATGTCTTACAATACAAGCTGCTGGATGCCGTTCAATGCTCATTCCGACAGATTGGCTGAATGTCGGCTCCTCTCAGCCTCCCTCTCTGCTCGCCTCAGCACTATTCTAAGCGGACATCTTATATGATGCTTATTTTCTTTGGTTGTAAATATGACAGCTTAGAATAGCATTCAGGAGAGCAGAGGCTGAGGGGAGCCGACATTCAGCTAATCTATCGGACTGAGCACTGAATGGCATCCAGCAGCTTGTATTGTAAGACATACAAGCGGCAGAAGACAGATAGTGCAAAATGTTTTATTAAAACCAATTGTAAATATATTTTACTTAATAAAATACATACAATAATAATCAAAAAGTCTATAAAAGGTATCCATAGCCTTTAAGCTACACGATAATTGGCAGCTGTGTGGTTGTCTATGGAATGAGTATTTTTATCACTGCTGTTTAACAATTTCCGTTCTTTTAGGACACATTCTGAAATCTCACCTAGGTACCGGTAAAGTGTCATTTACAACGTGCCAGGAGACAGATGCCATTCACGGAGTAGGTTTGAATAGAAACAAAAACTCTCTCTAATATACAATTTCCACTTCATCTGCAGCAGGGTAGATCTTAGAATCATACTGCGTTATTTTTATTAAATACACAAATATTCACCCTCAGTGTCCTAAGCCATCATCATTCGAAGTAGCATCTTCCAGGGTGGCATTATCATCAGTGTCAAAATGTATACTATTTTCACTTGAGGTGCACTCGGTATTTGGTGCTTCATCTACTTGGACAGCAGAATCTTCAGGCGCATCATCTGCCTGAGAGACAAATTCATGAGCATTGTCTGTTTGGTGGAGACCTAAATCCTGATCTGGTATCAGGTTGTCGTCCTGGCCATCTTCATCCGATGTATTCTTTTCCTGGTCACTATCTTCTTCAAGCATATCATCTTCCTGGGTTACACAATCATATGGATTTTCGGGCATCAGGCTCAGGGAATTTGCCTTTAGGAAACTTTGAAACTTGTCTTTAGGAATTCGTTTTGATGGAATTTCCTTGTCCTTGAACTTCTTACGGTGAAGTTTTTCAGCCTTCTCCAAGTCTTTTTCAGACAAGAAGTTGATCATCACTTCCCCCAGGGCATCTCCATCTTTGTTACATAGCAGGGAAATGTTTTCTTCGTTGAGGGAAAATCCGGCAAAGAACTTCTGAATGTCACTTTTCGTAACATCTGATGGAAAATTTCTTAAATAAAGGAACTTTCCCTTTGAATGAAGATGTGGGAATAACGCTCTCTTGGTTGCGAGCAAAGTTCCCAAGCTCGATTTAGTAATGGAACTGATGGTCAGAAGGCGCCCGTTAAACTTAATTTGGTTAAGTCTAAGAACTTTCTTCAAATCCTTTTCGTTTTTTAACGCGACAAAACATTCTCTTGTTCTGCGGCCCTTCTCATCGTACAGAAACTTAATGTGCTCTTCACTCACACGGCTAAAAAACCACCTACATAAATCGTGTCTGCTACTGGCGTAGTTCAGGTTTGTCACGTGCACGTAAAAGTCTCCATCAAATATTGGGTCATGCTCATTTGGCAGATTTTGAGGAGACTTTGAACGCCTTTGCGGAGACCGAGATTTCACACGAGAAGATCGAGAATGCGATAGTGGTGACTTAGAACGACTAAAAGTAGACCGAGAATGCCTTTGTGGCGATCTAGAATTTCTAGAGGATGAATGAGAGTCCCGTTTTGGAGATCTTGAATGGGGTCTTCTTTCGTGCCTTGATGAAGAATAGATTTGTTCTTTAGGGTGAGCTTTGCCACCACATTTGATCCACTCTCTTTCATCAGACCGGATCACAGTTACATCCTTACTATTTTTGTATCTCCTAAAACCTTCATCAGCATCGGTACTATTCGAAAATTTAACCAGTGCACGGTCATCTTTAAGGTACACTATATCCGTAATTTGGAGCCCTGTGAAGAATTTCCTGACAGATGTTGGAGTCAGAACTTCAGAAGTAGCCTTAATGCGCAAAAACTGTGACCTGCGGGATGAGGAATCGTGGACTCCATTTCTATTCGAGGAAGAAGTTACAGTTTTCAAGGCCTGCTCCTTTTCTTCTGTAGAGCTGGGAGATACATTGACATCGGAATCCTTTATGGGGAAGCCAGATAACTGAATAGCGCGTCGTGCATCTTCCCATGTAGTGAATCTAAGAAAACCAACCCCACGTTCACCACCAATGATCGTAATTCCTTCATGGGAGATTTCCAAACCTGCAAAGTGTAATCGGATGTCTTTTGGGTTAGCCTCAACTGAAAGACCCTCTAATCTCACTGTGCGGAACATTGTTATCTGTAGGGACAAAAAAAATAAATCCTTGTTGATATAGCACATACTAGCAAATAGACATAAAAATATTCATGTTACTACAGTACTAAAGTATTACATGGAAACTTCAGAGATAAGAGGAATTAGGTTGGGGGCTGTTTTTGTATAATGAGGATCTATCCTACAGTACGGCTGCTTATACAGCGGTCTAGCCTTCTGCTTCTGGCACAGATCCTGCATAGCTCCCGGTGCTTGGAGGCAGCCAGAAAAGCTGATAGGTGCGGGGTCCACCACCGATCACATACTGGGTAGAAAAGAAATGGAGACAGCACTACCACCGTGCACCGTGGAATAAAGGATCTTCACTTTTGAAAATTTGGTAGTGCTGTCTCCATTTCTTTTCTACCCTGACTGAGGGGCCACTTTGGACTGTGACCCAGGAGACGTGCACCCTTCTGAAAAATTGTCCTGTGCTGCTGATCTATACCCAACCGATCACATACTGATGACCGATCCTGTGGATAGGTCATCAGTATAACAAACAGCCCCCAAACTATTAAAAAAAAAACAACAGCCCCAACCTTTAATAAGGGCTCAGGAAATTCAGTATACAGGCCCTTTTACCCTGACCAATGTTCGGGTGAACGAGCGTTAATAGGAATGCTTGTTCCCGTTTATTGCCCTGTACAAAGGGCGCAGATCAGCCGGGTTAAGCAAACACTATCATCGGCTGATCGCATCTTCTATGCATTTAGTAAAAACGGTCGCTAGTTCTGCAGCACATCTGTGTAAACAGGGAGATGTGCTGAAGACATGATGCAAATGCCACCTTTAGTGCTTGTCCACACGTAACAGAATTGCTGCAGAAAATACGCACCAAAATGCAAGAAATTCGCATGTAAAAACCCCACCAGATTGTGCATTTTGTATGTGGTTTTCGGTGCAGTTTTTACATTTTGATGCGTAAATCAGCACGTTTTCATGCTGTGGGTTTTTGTGCGATTTTCCTCAGAACTTGCCAGATACAATTCACAAGAGGAAACGCAAGATAAATTGACATGCTGTGGATTTTAAAATCTGCAGGTCAATTTACGTGCCTAAAAAAACCATAGCGTGTACATGATTTCCTGAAATCTCATGTACTTTGCTAGTACTATATTACTCTGCGGATTTTCCCGCACGTAATACTGATCGTGTGATTTGCGCCTCCATGTCAATAGTGTAAAACACCCTTTTAAGGATGGTCATATAAGTATATACACACCACCGGCCACAATAGACATCTAATATTTTCATTCATAATTTTCTAATTGTTAATGCAGAATTGCAACCCCATTTTCCTATAGTGACATCCCAAGGAAATACAAGATAAAGAAAGAAACCAGTAGCAACCCCAATCACATCTTCATTACAGGAGCGCGGGATGAGAAGAGGATCCCCAAACTGAAATAGGTCCAACTTGTAACGCAGGAACGGACACCAGATCCCTCAGGAGCAGGTGAGTGGACTATATATTTACGATGTATAACCACATTTTTGGACTGAAGGGTCGCTTCAAAGCGAGCGGACACCATGACACGCACGCTTGATTAACTGTACGTGTTTATTTCAATAGGAATAAGGCCTTGATCACACGGCGCTGAAAAAATTTTACGTGTAAACGTCTGAAAAAACGCTAGGGTTTTTGTGAAGAACTTTTTAAAATACAGGAGTTTTGAGGCGTAGTCACTTCTGACGCATTTTGTGCGCGCTTGTCGCCGATTAATCAGGACTCCCATTTACTATGGGATTTAGGCGCGTTTGACACGCCAAACTATTTACCTGACGCTTCTTTATTTACACTACGCTTTTTTTTTTTTTTTTAAACGTGCCGGTGAAAAAAATGCATCGTATGCACTAACAATGCGCTTCCATATTGATGTCAATTGGCAAATCGTGCGATTTTGGGCGCGTAGAGCGCGCCAAAAACGAAAAGTGAACAAGGCCTTAGTTGCTGGCAGACCCCTCTGGCAGCGACATATCCCCTTCGGGAACAAAGGATCAGAAAACCAACATGTCCGCTCCCACCCCCCGCCGACATCTGCTGTTGCAGGAAGTCATCTGCACCCTATACCCGCAAGATTGGTGATGTAAGCGGGTCCTGACAACTATTCTCTCATGTGTATGTCCAGCTTAAAGGGGTTATTAGATCAGAAACCCCCACAACGAGAAGCTCCTGAGACCCCTGGTAAAAATCAGCTGAAGCCACAGACATCTCCACTACAGGGGGTGTAGTATAACATGGCAGCCATGTAATAAATGGACGTCCGGAGTCTGCCATAGCGAGTGCTGCTGGTGGTTAGCGGCCCTACACTGCGCCTCATAGAAGGGGAGGGGGCGTCCGAACACAACCAGGGTCCAACTTCCCTATTAAAGTGGTATCCCCATCCTAGTCATATATGCGGATGTATCATACATGGCTAATACGGGGCATCCCCTTTACGCTCACCGTCTGAGGACCACCAGGCTGTATACATACAATTACAGGGAGTCACACCCGCCCGCGTCGTAACCACACAGCGGCCCGCTAGATTACCATACAGGCGGAAGCGCCGAGAACACGCCGGATCTCGCCGTCTACATGCGGCCCAGATCGGGGAGGAAGTTACGACCGCGCATGGGTAGTTACTGGCCCGATCAGCAGTCTGGAGATCTCCCACCAGCTCCAGGCAAACCACAATAATGTCCTCGTCTATTAGACGGCCGCTTCACGCACTTACTATGCTAACGACAAAGATTATTTTTTGTCCTTCCAGGCAGCCTTACCGACAGAACGTTACCGTAGTGATGTCATTTCCCGTTCCAGGACGGAAGTGCCGTGACGTCTAATTCTGTCGCCTACACGTTTAAAGGGGAAACGACTTTCATTTGTTGGCTGGCGTTCGTGTTTTTTTTTTTTGTCTTTTTTTTTTTTAGAAACTGTTATAATGTAGAGGTAAATTATCAGTGGAATAAAATATTTAGGCATTTTTTTCTATAATGTTTGTTTCTGGTATTTTTAATGTCGCATTGTATCAGCCTTTTTTATGGGAGCATTGTAAGGTCCCTAGTTACATACTGAAATAGCCCAAACACCCAACAATTATATTTAAAGTGACAGGGTTGTCATTTGTACTCCCAACAATTATAATTAAAGTGACAGGGTTGTCATTTGTACCCCCAACTCAATCCTTTTTGTTCCGGTATTCAGACCCCTTGCTGGCATGATAATCATGAACCCCAATCAGGGGTCAGCAACCTTCAGCACTCCAGCTGTTGTGAAACTATAATTCCCAGCATGCCTTTGGCTGGAATAATCAAACCTTTGGCTGTCAGGGCATGCTGGGAGTTTTAGTTTCACAACATCTGGTGTGGCTGAACATTGCTGACCCCTGATCTAGAGCATCAGCACAGTGTATGAGGAACATGACCGTCTCATACTATCTCCCCTCTGACCCTGCTTCCTCCAGGGCAGTGTTTCCAAACTTGTCCTCAAGGAACACCAGCAGAAAACGGCTTGAGGATTTCCCACATCTGCATTCATCTGATCAATATTAAGGAAATCCTCAGTACAGGACCTGTTGGGGTTCCTTGAGGACTGGATTTTGAAACACTGCTCCAGGATATAGGAGATGCAACTCAATAAAACAAAAATAGAGGTGCTGAAGGGGTCATCTGGTTTATCCCTATCCTTATTGCAGTGGGTCTCCCTGTGCAGGACCCCCCCCCCCCCTGACAAGTGAACTACTGCAAAGCACGGCTCTTCCTCCGGAGTACCACCTTCATCCATGGACCATCAGCCAAACGAGACATTACTAGTCTTCTCTCAGAGGAGTTAAAAGATGTCAGGCCAAGAACCTACTGAAAAAAACACTTGCACTGTCCCTAAAATACCAATTATGGCCTTCTATGCACCTGTATTCCTCCAAGTTTAAAGAGGACCCATCACCTCTCCTGACATGTCTATTTTATACATACTTGTATTCCCAATGAAATCACAATTCTGGAAAATATTTAACTCTGTGTTGTGCTTTTCCGGTTATTCCTCCTAGAAATGTATAAATAAATTGACAACTGGCTGTTGCCTTTCCCCTTGTCAAATAGGTGTCATCTCAGTATCACTGTCAGCACCGATTAATCATGGTCAGTCTGTGTAGGGACAATCCCCAACTGAACCCAGAACGACGGCACAATGTAGCAAGAAAAGATGTTACAGAATTGTTATTTCATGGGGACAGAGGTGACAAGTCCTCTTTAATTTGCCAAACATCTTGGCTGCAAAAATTGGAATAAGATGACAATGTGGGCCGCAAAGATATCCATTAACTTTACTTCATGGAAGCCAGCTAGGAAGTGCTCATCAGATGTCCTCTGGACTCTCCAAAGTGTACCCTCAATCACCATCAGTAACTTAGATGTTTATTGTACCCTGTAATGATGTCATCCATTGTTACGTTTCCTATCCCCACCCCTCTTCCTTTATTGTTCCAATTAAAACTTAGATGAAGCTGAGCTATTGTGGTGGCAAAAAAGAATATTACTTTGGAATAAAACTACTAATATCGCCATACTGCTCCACTAGGCTAGAAAACTAGTACAATTTGTGCCTTATCCCTAACATGGCATCAGAGGAATACAGTGTCTTACACAGTGTCTAATACAGAGGAAACCTGTCTTAAAAGAGGTTGTCCCAAAATCAAACACTTATCACCTATCCACAGAAGAGGAGATGAACACCTCATCGCTAAGGGCCTCACCGATCACTAGAATGGGGGTCTCGAGCAATCCGACCCTCCTCACTGCATGACTGAAATGAGAACTTTGTATGGAGCGGAAATCTAGCAAGCATGGTGCAGCTCCATTCAAAGTCTATGGGACTGACGGAAACAGCCAAGTACAGCGCTCGGCTGTTTCCGCCAGCCCCAAAACCATTGAATGGAGCGGCATCATGCACACCAGACCACTGCTCCATTCAACTTTCTCCTCACACGCTAGAATACCGCCATTCTAGTGATTGGTGGGGCCCTCACCGAACAGACATTTATCTTCTCTCCAGTGAATAGGTGTTAAATGTTGATCTCGGGACAACCCTTTTAAGTAAAATTAGATTATTCATTAATTTCAATCATAATTAGCAAAATCAAAATGCTTGCACAAAACAGAAATACACAAACAATTCTGCAGTTTTAATATAATAGTTTATTGAATTACAAAATGTAATTAAATATGAGTATGGTTCACTTCGGCATAGTATTGTCTTTGAAGGCATGGAGAGGGAAATGATTGGTCAGCGACTGATCCTTCTCCTGGGTAACAGCAACTTTTGGCTGCACCAGCGAGCATTAGCACTAGCCATTTCTCTGTAGTCCTTCTCCGAAGGACATTTGTGCTGCTCCGTGTTCTATCAATTCTGAAAGGGGACAAAATGTAGTAAAAAAACAGATACACGTCTTAAAAATGGTCTCCATTTTTATGCGCCACTTTATGGGTAAAAGTGGCACATCCACTTCAAGGGCACAATCAGAAACAAACCCTTGCGAGATAACTATAATCCTTTATGCCTCTTGATCTTAGCTTTATCAGGCTTAAGCTGGCCATACACATTAGATAAGAATTTGTCCGAATCCACAAGTTATTATGAGATTGCCTATGATGTAACGTGCATGGGGGCCTCCCGACTGTCCGCTGAAGGCATGTTGAGGGAAAGAAGGACCAAGAATTTTGGATTTCAAAATACCCATCTTCTGTTCCCGTCGGAGAGGATTCCCCTTTCCCCATTAAAATAAACAAAGGCTTGGCTGAGCCCAAAAGTTGGGAGAGGGATTAGGACAGCAGCTATCCCATGGGTATTGCCAGCTTTAGCCTTCATTCTCACTAAACTTTTAGCCCATTGGATGTTTCCAGTGCCTGTTGGAAAAAAACAACCAAATAGAACAAAAAAATTGAATGAACATAAATTCATATGATCACCATTGATGAACTTTACAATTTCAAAAACTAACCTTTAATTTTTGGGAATGACATACAAATGTGTTAACTGTAAATTATTTTCTTGTAATCCTGCTCTATTTAATAACATATATTGATTGGAATTCACTGCAGTTTTGCTTGATTCTAATCAATACCTTATGGAAATGCCAAGAATTCCAGTCATCAAAATACCTGCTCCTGTGGCCAGTAAACTACCAGCTGTATTTCAATACTTAGGACGTACAAAATACTTCTTATATACAACTTTGGATGTCTAATACTTTACATGCGATGCTATTTGGCATCTGATTCTAGTTATTTAACAAATATTCAATTTCTTTTTTTTTAAAGGTAACTAGAATCCATCAGCATAGCAGTTGCTATAAGTCCCATACAAAGTCTTTTTTCACACTTGAATGTCCATAGTCCAAGTCCTGCCAAGTCCACTTATTAGAAGTCACTAAACGGCATCCCGTGTAACATCTTGCGAGTCATGATGCATTCACCGGCTTCACGCAAGCCCCTGCTTGAAGAGAACTCTCAATTAGCTGTAGAATGATCCAAAAAAGAAACACCAAAAACTTTCAGCTGCTCCTCGGAGATGCATCTCAGCAGGATCTTCGTCTCCTGGTACAGTTTGTGGTTTAGTTTCTCAGCCTTGGACGCTTCCTCTTTTGTTGAGAATTTGACAAGAGCTTCACCGAGACTGTCCCCATTATCGTCATACAATAGACATATGTCCTTTTCAGTCAACGAAAATCCGGTAAAAAAGTTGAGAACATCAAGCTTACTTACACAAGCTGCAAAGTTTCTTAAATATAAGTATTTTACATACGGTTCCATCACTTCATCCTCCGAAACTGGATTTTCTAATACGACTTCTCTATTGCTTTCAATTAAGTCCATCATGTGCGCTTTGGAGATCGGCAGCACTCGCAAAGAGCGACCATTAAGAAAGGCTTTGTCCAACTCAAGAGCCCGCACGTAATCATTTTCTGTTATGAACATCACAAAACATTCCCGCTGTCTGCTGCCGTTTTTATCGTACACAAACGTTATCTGAGAGTCACTAACAAGGTTGTGTAACAACTTCCTTATGTGTGATTTTTCAGTACGGAGACTTACGTTCACTAGATGAGCATAAAATTCCCGAATGTACAATGAGTGGTGGTCATCAATGGGCAGTTCTGGTAACCACTTCCATTTTGAACTTGCTTGATTGCTCTCCTTAGGATAAGAATCAATTATGCCGCCGCACGAGATCCATTCCTTTTTGCTACACATCTTCACGGATAATACAGAAAATGCATTTTGCTTTTTATGCCCTTTACTAGAATTTTTAGGCAATTGAAACATTGACAGAATCTTTTGGACGTGGACAATTGTACCAAATTTAACAAGAGCCTGACCGCTCCTAACTTTATTTTTAATTAAGAAAATCACACTTTTGACACAGAATTCTTTAAAAAAACGTTTTACATGACAAAATTTTGCGTCTAAGGGTGTAAATGATATACGTAAATAGCCTGGGTTATACATAAACCTAGTTCTGCGCCTATTCCGATGCAACGCTGTCTTTTTCTCAATAGTAATGTGTATAGGAGAATCCATCAGAAGTTTTCCTGACCTCTTCAGGGCTGAACAAACATTATGTTTGTTCATAAACTTAACAAAAGCCTCTCCATATTCCCCACCAATAATATTAACCCCTCCATGCGGAATCTTCAATCCATTAAAGAAATTTCGAATGTGAATGGAGTCTGCAATAGGCGGAAGACCTTGTAATCGCACCATCTGTGGCATTCTTTATTCTTACTCAATGTATTCCCTGTTGACATAGAAAACGTACATATTTTTCAGTTAAACAGCGGTTATTCAGCAAAATTTTACTTTTTGTGCAATGCTCCTATAATATTCGAATACATAAATTCTCAAACACATCAGAGATTCACACAGACTTGTGACATGAAATTGAAGCTGTCACACTACAAGACACAATTACATGCGACAGCTGCTTATTTTCCGTGCGGAAAGTCTGCAGCGAATTACAGCCCCAGCTATATGGATTAGATTTGAACAAATCTCATCTACAAGCTGCTGAACATTTTCTTGACGGAAATCAGACCATGCTGTAGATTTTCACATCCTTAGCGTGCTCATTCTGTTCTGGATGTTCACTGTGGATTTCACCCTTTTCAATGTAGTGAAATCCGCAGCAAAATCCACACGCAACACGTGCAGATTCTGCTTCGGATAAGCTGCGAAAAGTCTGCAGCATTTTTCATGTAAACTACGGTACATTCAAGCCTATAGGATCCAACATGACAGAGCAGCTGACTAACGCGTTTTAGGCCCATATGGCCCTTAGTCATACCATAGTATCATGCTATAACTAAGGGGCATGTCAGCCTGAAACCACAAAAGCGCCCGTTGGTGTCGTGTTGGATTTTATGGGACTGTCCATGGATGCGGAATTCCTCTTCTGTTTCTGCCATAAAAACAAAAACGATAACTCAAAATCTTCACAGCTTTACCAAACACTGACCTCACCTTTACTTCCATTCTTCCCAATAGGAAGATATGTTGTCAAATTTAATTACAAAAATCCCTTTTTTTTTTACTGGTTGACCCAGTAGCTAACAGCAATCACTTCATAGGTCGGGTGGTGGGTCTGGAAAAGGTAAGAAAATAGTGGTCCCCTCCTTATACTCTGCACTTGTTTACATTGATGGCCAGAACATGACACGACGGGATGTAATAGATCCCATGCAGACCTATGCTCCTTTGGTCATGTCTTAATCTCTTCTATCTGCCCCCTCTGTTGCCAAGAAGAGGGGGCAGAGACAAGAGAATAAAATCCACCACTGCAGAATCAGACCAGACCAGACACCTGGTTTGATAATAATCCATGGAGACTATTTGCAAAGTTCCAGAGATGTTGCTGAGACCGCCAGTAACAATGTGAGGGAACCCGGCAGCAGGTGGTCTATTTCTCTACGGTGCCACACAGGGGAAATTAAGCACTACACAGTTCCCATTGAAATAAATGCCCTTTCCACACCATGCATAGATGTGTCGGGTCCTCCAATGACAGATGCTCTTTGTAGTCCCTCTCTGCGCAGGCTATTGGATGACGGCTCTGACCCCCATCGATTTGTTCCAAATTTCCCAGTAGTATATTTAAATTTGGATTTTCTAAACAATACCACCACTTTTAACCCCTTAATAACCAGGCCTGTTTGGGTTTTAATGACCAAGATGTTTCGTTTTTTTCATCCATGAAATCGAAGAGCCATAACTTTTTTTTGCAAAAAGAAAACAAATAAACCCCCAGCAATTCCACCATTATTTTTTGCGCCCCCCCCCTCCACTGTCTAATGTGCTGTAAAAGTAACATGTTAACTTTATTCTACAGTCGGTAGTGTTTATTCTACCGGTTTTGTATAGTGTTAAAAACTTTAAATGTATATTTATTTTTTTAAGGGACTTGAACATGTTTTAATAGAACTTTTTTTTTTTTCACCCACTAGGGGACTTGAAACAGTAAAACTGTGATTGCTGTTTATTGCTTTGGAATACTTTGTATTATAATGCAGTATTGTCTGTCTGTGTTATACGGATAGGCAACCTATTAGGCCATGCCTCTAGCAGACTTCTACCGATGGAAGACCTGAGGGCCTTTGTTGAACCCCCTCACTCTGACAAGCACGTTATGATGCCACATTTGCTACTGACCATGGCATTTTAATGGTCAAACTGCTGGGATCGGAGTTACCTCCGATCCCGGAATTGCAGAAGGAGCCCGGCTGTGTATTAGGCCCCCTGACCAAAGGACGGAAATGCTGAAGAATTACAATCCAGAATTAAATGGACATGCTATGCTGAAAAATCAGAATCTGCATATGGAATACGCTGCAGAATTTCTGCATGGAAATTCCACAGCATTTCCGTCTCGTGGGCCGGAGGCCTTACAAAGGAGCTCCGGCTGCGATCTTGTGGGTCTGAACAGTAACACGAGATCCCAGTGAAAAATATATATATCCCAGAGCGGATACCAGCATGATGTATACATTCGTTGTTAAGAAATTCTAAAAAGAAAAGATTCACACAATGGTTTTTGATGCGTCTCTTCAATCTTTCCTATAAGCTTATTCACCTTTAGGGTATGTTCACACGCTTAGCAAAAAACTGAACTAAATGCTGCTTTTCCCATTGATTTCAAAGGGCAGATGTTTGTAGGCGTTCAGCTTCCGTTTTTTCAGGCGTTTTTCGAGGAGTAAACGCCCCGAAATACGCCTGAAAACACTGCGTGTGAACATACCCTTAAAGTGTACTGGCACGTTCAGCGAAAAACAGATGATACACGGAAACCAAACGGACGCAACTAGGACAGTTAGGGTATGTTCACACGGCTTAGCAAAATACGTCAGAAAATATGGAGCTGTTTTCAGGCGAACACAGCTCCTGATTTTCAGACGTTTTTGTAGCCACTCGCGTTTTTCGCAGCGTATTTTACGGACATTATTGGAGCTGTTTTTCAATGGAGTCAATGAAAAACGGCTCCAAAAATGTCCCAAGAAGTGACATGCACTTCTTTTTCGCGGGCGTCTTTTTAAGCACCGTATTTTGATAGCGATGCGTAAAATAACACATCGTGTGAACAGAACACCGTAAAACCCATTGAAAGCAATGGGCAGATGTTTGTAGGCGTAATGGAGACGTTTTTTCAGGCGTAATTCGAGGCGTAAAATTCCCGAATTACGTCTGAAAAAAGTGCGTGTCAACATACCCTTATATGCATGATCAGACACGCTCGGGTGAATAAGGCCTTAAAGCGATCCTCCACTTTCTGGGTTCACACAACCTATTTTCAGGCGTAAACGATGCGTTTTACGCCTCGAATTACACCTGAAAAGACGGCTTCAATACGTCGGCAAACATCTGCCCATTGCTTTCAATGGGTTTGCCGACGTACTCTGCCGACGACCTGTCATTTTACGAGTCGCTGTGTAAAGACGACACGTAAAATGACTGCCTCGTCAAAGAAGTGCAGGACACTTCTTGGGACGTAATTAGAGCAGTTTTTCATTGAATCCAATGAAGAACAGCTCCAAATTACGTCCGTAATTGACGCCTCGCAAAACGCGAGTACGAGCAATTACGTCTGAAATGCAGGAGCCGTTTTCTCCTGAAAGCAGTCTGTAATTTCAGACGTAATGGTCGTTATCGTGTGCACATACCCTTGTAGTGCAGGAGTGAGCACAATAATCGTTTTTCTAAATACCTTTAACCCCTTCCCGACCAGCCCAAGTAGATTAACAGGCTGCAGCGCTGGTCCTTGTGCCTGCAGCCCGTTAATATACATGTGCTCCTAAACGGATCGCACAGGCATTCCTTGCAGCCCGACATCTCAGTACTGGCCACTATTAGCAGCCTTAGTACTGAGGGAAGACATCGGATGGGATCACAGCCGTGATTCCCGCCGATTATCCCCTTAAATGCGGCGGCATCTGAGTTACAACATCTGCACCCCGCTATGCGATTGCGGAGTGATGATGGTTGCTATGGCAACCAAAGGCCTAACAAAGGCCTCCTGGTCTGCCATTTACGGAAGGCGATTCGATCCTGCCAGACGCAGGACCTAATACGCTGCCTGTCAGTGTGCAACGGACAGGTATAATACCCTGCAATACATATGAACAATAAATCAATGATCCAACAGTTGGATCTTCAAGTCCCTAGTGGGACTAAAAAAAAAAAGAAAGTTAAAAAAAACTTGTATAAAAATGTCAAAGTTCCAAGTAATAAAATTAAAAACCACCCTTTCCCCCTTATAAAGTCATTTATTAGAAAAAAAATTAAACAAACTATGCATAATTGATATCGCCGCGTCCATAACGGCCTGAACTCTAAAAATATAACTATATTTATCCCGTATGGTGAATGCTGTAATTTTTTTTTTTATTAAAAAACAATACCAGAATCGCTATTTTTAGTCATTTCAGCCCCTCAAAAATGTAATAAATAAGAATCAAAAAGTCGAATGTACCCAAAAATGGTACCAATAAAAAAAAGGAGTTTGTTCCGCAAAAACAAGCCCTCACACGGCTTTCTTGATGGAAAGATAAAGTTACAACTCTTAGAATATGGTGACAGAAACAAAATAATTTTTTTAAAACAGTGCAAACACCGTAAAACATTAAAAAAAATAAACAACAACAACTATATACATATGGTATCGCCGTAATCGCATCGCCCCGAGGAAAAAATGAAATATGTCATTTATAGTGCACGGTACACTCCGTAAAAAAAAAATAAACAATAGAAGTTTTCACAGCCTAATTCGACTAAATTCACCAAAAACAACTGTGGGAACAAAATGCTCACTATACCCCTACATAAATTCTTTTAGGGCTGTATTTTCCCAAATGGGGTCACTTTTGGGGGTTTCCACTGTTTTTGTCCCACAGGGGCCTTGCAAATGCAACATGGCACCCGAAAAGCAATCCAGCAAACTTGAACGCCAATAGATTTTCATTTTCACGGTCTAATTCCACTAAGTTCAGCAAAGAACCGGTTGGGTAAAAATGCTCACTATACCCCTAGATAAATTCCTTGAGGGGTGTAGTTTGCCAAATGGTGACTTTTTGGGACTTTCCACTGTTTTGGCACCAGAAGACCTCTTCAAGCCTGACATGGTGTCTAAAATATATTCTAATAAAAAGGAGTCCCCAAAATCCTCTAGGTGCTCCTTTGCTTGAGGCCGATGCTTGTCCATAAGCACACTAGGGCCACATGTGGGATATTTCTAAAAACTGCAGAATCTGGGCAATAAATATGGAGTCACATTTCTCTAGTAAAACCTTAAGTGTTACAGAAAAAAAAAATTAATTTATACATTTCACCTCCACTTTGCTGTAACTCCTGTGAAACACCTAAAGGGTTAAGAAACTTTCTAAATGCTGTTTTAAATACTTTGAGAGGTGCAGTTTTTAAAATTGTGTGACTTATGGGGGTTTCTAATTTATAAGACCCTTCAAGCCACTTCAGAACTGAACAAAAAAATTGTTTTGGGAAATTTTCTTGAAATTGTGAGAAATTGCTGCTAAAGTTCTAAGCCTTGTAACGTCCTGGAAAGATAAAAGGATGTTCAAAAAATGATGCCAATCTAAAGTAGACATATGGGGGAAGTTAATTAGTATTTGGTGTGGTATTACTATCTGTTTTACAAGCAGATACATTTAAATTTCGAAAAATGCTAATTTTTGCTAATTTTCTCTCAATTTTGGTGTTTTTCACAAATAAATACTGAATTTATCGACAATTCTTCCACTAACATAAAGTACAATATGTCACGAGAAAACAATCTCAGAATCGCTTGGATAGGTAAAAGCATTCCCAAGTTATTACCGCATAAAGTGACATGTCAGATTTGAAAAACATCGGCTGCGTCCACAAGGCTTGACGGGCTGTGTGCTGAAGGGGTTAACTAGCGATTTTACTTCTAGCAGTAGCACGGACTGTGTAAAATCTGTGCTGCCGGCTGTTCATAACTATTCACTGGGAGATAGAGCGTTACCACCTTAAAGGGTAACTAAACTTTTAAAATGTCAGTGACATGTGAGAAGTTTTGATCGGTGGGAGTCCGAGTACTGAAACCCCCATCGATCACAAAAACAAAGCGTCAGAAACGGCCGGATGAGCTCTGTGCCGCTTCATTTCTGATCGGCTTTCCTCAAACAGCAGAAAAGGTAGTGTACGGACTAATACATTTTCTATTGAGCCCGTACACAGCTCGGTTTTAAGAGAAAAGATGATCAGAAATAAAGCAGCACAGTACTCACCCGAGCGTTTCCACCGCTTTAATTTTGCGATCGGTGGGGGTCTCAGTGACCAATTAAATGTCTGACATGTCACTATGACATTACACGTTTTTTTTAAAAAACGAGTTACCTATTAAAGGGGTATTCCGACCACTGGCATTTATCACCTCTGTAGAATACGTTATAAAGTTCTGATAGGTAGGGGGCCCACGTGAGGGATCCCCACCTACTGTTATCGATCAGTGTTACAGAAATGGTTTGGCTGTTCCCATAACCCCCATATACTTTAAGAGTGACTCCAATGTTATTGCTACTGATCTAAACTCCCACCAGAAGATTAAAGATGACCTGTCACTAGGTCCTACAAAGTGAGTTACTAAACTCACCTAATATCCGCTGTGTCTAAGAGTCTAGCAGTGTTTGTCTTGTACTTGTGCATCCCCCCCGTTGCTGAGCTATGGACCCCTCTTTATTTAACAATCAATATGGAAATGACCCTCTGGCTATTCAAGTGGGTTTGGCTATCAGCAATTCTTAATGGGCGGAGCTACCACTGAGCATCTGACGCTGACCTATCAGTGTGAGGCTGTTTCCTAAAGACAGTCTCCACCGAGACCACGCTGGCTGAGGACTGGCTGTGACACTTAAACGGGGGTTTTCCCACGAGAGACATTTACGACATATCCACAGGATCTCAGAAAAAGCATGGTTGACCAGCAGCACACGTTTCCCAAATTTCAATCAATATATTCTTTCATTGGTCAAACATCCAGTAAAATATGGCAACGTTTCGACCCGTGACAAGTGGAGGGTCTTTCTCAAGGGCCTCCACTTGTCACGGGTCGAAACGTTGCCATTTATTACTGGATGTTTGACCAATAAAAGAACAGATTGATTGAAATTCGGGAGACGTGTGCTGCTGGTCAACCATGCTTTTTCGGAGGATTACATCAGACTGGGTTTGTCTGATTTTACAGCGTGACACCGCTCCCGATATCGGGATTTGTGCTGCTTCAAATACTTTATTTTTTGGATTATATCGATAGGATCTGTCAAATGTCAGATAGATGCGGGTCCCACTTCTGAGACCCGCGCCTATCTCCAGAACGGGGCCCCCTAAACCCCATTCAGCCGCTGTGTGTTGCGGCTGAATGCCGTAAATTCCGACCATGAAAAATTTTATATGGTCGCGAGTTACTTAAATTGTGTAACCCGCTGAGCTACGCGGTTTCCATAAGTCTCATAGAACTTAATAGTAGTTACGGAGACAGCATAGCTCGCATGCTAAGCTTCTTCTGTAACTGCCATTCACTACTATTGGGGTTACGGAAACAGCACGGCTGAAATATCGAAAGCAGAACGCCTACAAACATCTGCCCAATGATTTCAATGGGGAATACGGCGTCCTGTTCCGACGGGCCATTTTTTTTACTCCATTTTTAAAAGAAACGGCTTGTAAAAAAAAAAAAAAAAGAAAAAAAGACTCCCTGTAAAAAGAAGTGCATGTCACTTCTTGAACCATTTTTCATTGAATCAATAGAGAAACAGATCCAGAAACGGGCGTAAAAAATGCTAGTTTGATCAAAAAACTTCTGAAAATCAGGAGCGGTTTTCACTTGAAAACAGCTCCGTATTTTCAGACGTTTTTTGATACCCGTGTGAACATACCCATAGACAGAATACTTGGCAGCATGCGAGCAGGCTCAATGTATAAATGAGAGCACCAGTTTGACAGTCACCGTGATGCCGCTCATTAATAGCAGGTAAACCTGCCGATTAGATCTTCCATGGCACGGCAGCTTTCATACAGGGCGCCCTGCTTCACTATTGTTCTCCCCACTGATCGGTTTGTCAAATCGATACACACGGAGCCTCTGACAGCCTCTCGCTGATAGGTGAGGGGTAGCTCCGCCAATTAACAAATAACTGGCGACCAAACCCACTTCGCTAGCCAGCGGGTCGTTCCCATATTGGTTGCTAAATATAGAGGGGTCCATAGCTCAGCAACGGGGAAACTCACAAGTACAGGACAAACACCGCTGGACTCAAGAGACACAGCAACTATTAGGTGAGATTTGTAGGACCGAGTGACAGGCCCTCTTTAAGCCCAAATGCACACGACCGTAAGGATTTTTACGGATCCGACAGCTACGGATATAAACCCGTAGCCGTCCACAATTGCGGAAGCGCCAATAGACTTCTATGGGTGAGTTTGTGCTGCAATTGTGGACAACAGGACATGTTCTATATTTTGCAGCGGATACGGCACGGACACACATCTGTAAATATACGGAAAGGCCTCTGTGGCAAATAGAACCGAATGTGTCTGCAATTTCATCCGCAATTATGGATGAAAACTACGGCCGTGTGCATGGGGTCGGCCTAACAGCGGTAGATCAGGCGGTACGGTGAGTTTTGCAGGAGGCTTTGGACGTATGATAGCGACAGTACAGCAGGATCTGTCGCCATCAGACGGGCAGGAGACAAGAACGTCAGCAACAACGGGTGTACTGTTTAGGCTGCGTTCACACCTGTGCCGGATGCTATGTCAGGAGCCTGTCGCAGATTCCATAGTTCTTGCTGAACAAAATAGCGCAGCATGCATCTCTGTTTTGTTTAGCAAACCAATGGACACCAATTGATGTATTGTCGCTCTGCTCCTATGACTGAGCAGAAAAACGGACAGATGTGAATAGTCTTAATAAAATGAATTTAAAGGACATGAGATACATAATACTCAGCGAATACCAGTCCAGTCCAGTCCCTCCTGTACAATACAGGCCCGACCACTAGACTGAACTTTACCTGCGTCTCCTCACGAATGCCCCTCCCCCACACCGAATTCCCCGAACTCCATCCTAATGTAATGCGCTTTGTTATTAGCAAGCCATAAGGATATACCCGGCCCGCCTGCTGTAACACACCGCCAAGACACACACACACACCGCTCCCGCACATTACCAGAACGGGACAACAAGCAGAGCTCGACTAAGTGGGATCTACGAGCGCCCAGCAATGGCGTGGAAGAAACCGCGCATGCGTAACACAAACCACTTGCCGTTGATGTCTGCGCAGGCGCGGGGATTGGCTCGCTTTGCGGCCTATTTCTGTAGGGATGACCAGGGCCAGTAAATGACGGAGGTCTCTATTAATCTGGGTCTCGGTAGTGATACAATTTCACTCGCGTGAAGTTCTTTTATATATATCCTGCATGCAAGTAACAATTCCGTTATATACTGTTATTGAAAACGCTCCTATTACATTAGTAACCGGCAGGGACTAAAACAAGATCTACCATAACCTAAGGGGACACTGGGGAGATATGTGACAGCTGGTTCAAAGGAAAAGTTAAGTAGTTGTCCATGGCAACCAATCAGGGCGCTGCTTACATTTTCCAAAGAGCCTTTGAAAAATGAGAGCTTGAATGTGATTGGTTGCTATGGACAACTATTACACTTGACCTTTTCACTAGCTTTCGTATATCTACCCCACTGACCCCAACCCATTAATTAGACGGCTCATAAATCTATGTGAGGTTGGGTCTGGTTTGTGGTGGTGTTGTTACCAGCAGAGCGCACTCACATCTGTTTCTGATGTATTCCTCTCTATGAAGAATGGCAGCGTATACTCTTCCTACTTTTTGCCCTAGAATACGGATCAGGGGCCCCTGTTTTTCACGAAGGACACTATATAACAAAGTAAGGGCTTATTCACACAAACGTATAATACGTCCGTGCTACGCGCGTGATTTTCACGCGCCTCGCACGGACCTATGTTAATGAATGGGGTCGTTCGGACTGTCAGTGAATTTCACGCAGCGTATGTGCGCTGCGTGAAACTCATGACATGTTCTATATTTACCCGTGTTTTGCGCGGCACGCACCCATTGAAGTCAATGGGTGCGTGCAAATCACACTCGGCACACGGAAGCACTTCCGGGTGCCGCGCGTGATTCGCACTACAGTAGTAAAAACTATGAGTGAAAACAGAAAAGCACCACGTGCTTTTCTGTTTGTAAACATAAAAACAGAATGTCATCATGATACCGGCTGCGCGAAAATCACGCAGCCGCGCACCATATGCTGATGACACATGGACCTTTGGCGGGCGCAAACCGCAGCGTTTTTTTTTTGCGCGCGCAAAACGCACACGCTTGTGTGAATCCGGCCTAAAGGCAACAGCACTAAAAAGGCCACATGCACATGATGCGGATTTCGTGCAGATATGCAGCGTGGATTTTCCCACTCCAAATCTGCAGCGCAATACAGTATCAGCAAAGTAAATGGCACTTCAAGTAATCTCACCTACACGTTGTATAAAGAAAGCGCAGTGTGGACAAAAAGGGAGAAAAGTCATGCAGAAAGATTTCTGCGGTGCAGCTTTCATATCCACAGCATATCAGTTTATGCTGCGGATTCTGTGCGGAAATGGCCCATAGACTTGAATGAATTCCGTAATAATGTTCACACAGGGCGGATATGCTGCGTAAAAGCACACAGTGTATCCGCGCTGTGCGCTGCAGGGAGTTCCGGACGAAAAACCACACCAAATTGTGGTACTTTTTCAGCCAAAATGTCCGCTGCGGAAAACTGCACATAAAACAAAAAAAAGGTTCATACTTAACGTAACTATTGCGATGTGTCCCTCTGCCGCTCTGCAGCCCGGCTTCCTGGAATGACGTTTCATCCCATGTGACCGCAACAGCCAGTGATTGGCTGCAGCAGTCACGTGGGATGAAACGTCATCCCAGGAGGCCGGGCTGAAGGAAGAAACACAGACTTCTGGTTAAGTATAAGGCCTCATGCACACGACCGTAGCCATGTGCACGGCCGTGATTTTCGGGTCGGCCGGCCGGCCACGCAGTGACAGCCGCGAGCCGCCCACAAATCGCGGGCCGTGCACATGGCCACGGCCATTATTTTCAATGAGCCCGGACCGCAGAACACAGCCCTAATAAGACATGTCCGTTCTTTCTGCGGTGCGGGCTCCTGAGAACCACGTCGTGTGCATGGCCCCGTAGGAATGAATGGGGCCGCAATTCTCCTGTCGATTTTCGGGGGAATTGCGGCCGCAAAAGCACAGTCGTGTGCATGAGGCCTAAGAATTTTCTTTTTCAGAGTTGCATTTTTTTACGGCAGAAGCGTTGCGATTCTGCTGCAATAAACACAACAACTGCCATTTGTTGCGGGTTTTACCTCCCACTGAATTCAATGGGGAAGACCCGCAACAAATAAGCAGCGTTTATGCGAATACTATCGACATGCTGCGGAATAAAACTCTGCACCGCAGGTCAATTTCTGTGCGTTTTTTCTGCTCACTATTTACGTGTGAATGAGATTTGTTCTATCTCATCCACTTTGTTGCTGCTGTGTTATGCAGAATGCAGAATTCTGGGTAAGTATAAGATTTTTTTTTCTGAGTTGCTTTTTTTGCAGTGGAATCGCTGGTTTTTTGCTACAAAAAATGCAACATTTGCTATTTGTTGCGGGTTTTACCTCCCCATTGAATTAAATGGGGAAAACCTGCAACAAATAAGCAGCGATTACGCAAATACAATTGACATGCTGCGGATTGAAAAAAAATGCACTGCAATTTCTAAGCGGTTTTTTCCGCTTTTCATTTGCGCAGCGTGTGGATGAGATTTGTTCAAATCTCATCCACTCTACTGCTACTGCATCATGCTGCGGATTTTCCACAATTAAATCCGTTGCGGAAAATCCACAGTATTTACGCTACGTGTGAACTCACCCATATTGTTTTTATCACAGCAATATGCTCTACTTTTAGCGCAAATGCTGCAGAAATTTTCTGCAGCAATTCCGTTACCTGTGGACATTCCCTTATATGGACTATGGAGAGGGGGCCTAAACCAACCCTGATCGTTACATATTGCCCTTGACTTTTGATTTAAGGAGAGTGCTGGAGTACACCGATGTACTGTCAGAGGTCAGACACCCCTCCAATATACTTTTATGAGTCTCATTGTTGGCATATCGATTATACACAGTCGAGTCACGTTATTATAACCACCTCCTACTTTTAATGTCAGCAGCGCGTAGTCCATGGAGGAAGTGATGTGTCGTGGGCTGGCATGGTGGGTATATAAGGTGCGCGATAGGCTGTCTGAACACATATCACTCGTTGTTGCCATGGGTAAAAGGGGCGATTTATCAGAGCTGCAAAAAGGGATGATGATTGGCTTTTAGGCCAAGGGTGGCAGTGTTTCTCACACAGCGCAGTTTGTGAACTGTTCACGTGCTGCTGTAGTGAAAGTGTATCGTGAGTGGACAAATGGCACCATTGGGAATAACCAACGTGGAAACTGCGGAGCACCACGTGCCATTGATGGGAGAGGTGAATGTCGGCTATGAGGGTGTGCGAGGGCCAAACGACACGCTACAGTGGAGCAGCTCACCGTGAAAATCAACCAGGGGGCTACCAGACGTGTGTCTAAAACAACAGTTCAGCGAACCCTACTGCGTATGGGGCTTCGAAGCAGACGGATAGTCACTGCTCCTATGCTAACAAAGGTGCATAGGAAAAAAGGCTTAAATTTGCACGGCAGAATTGGACCACCGATGATTGGCAAAGGATTGCCATCTTCGATGAGTCACATTTTCTGCTTCACCGAATGTATGGACATTGCCGTGTCAGACGAGAACCGATTTGGGTATGAATCCATCGTTGCAGATCACGTCCACCCAACATGCGGTTTGTTTTCCCTGGGGCAGATGGAATCTCACCGGCAAGACAATGCCACATGGCTAGAAATGTCCGACAGTGGATGGAAGAGCACGACCAAGACTTCCAAGTACTTACCTGGCGCCCAATTTGCCAGACTTGATCGTCTTATTCGCTCTATGGATCCTCCCAAACGCACCCTCCAGCAAATGTTAGAAGCACTGCAGTCAGCATGGGTCCAGATACCGGAGACAACCAACCAGCACCTTATTGAGTCACTCCCAGCCCATCTAGCTGATGTCAGTGCTGCACACGGCGATTACTCTGGATATTATCCGGTGGTCATAATAATGTGACTCGACTGTGTATATGTCATCAATGTCTTATTGGTGGGATCCCTATGATATCTAGAAATAAAGTGCAGCACCCCATTATGTTTTTTTCTGCACAGCACTAGTCCTGATCAGGGTTTCCAACCATCCGGAAATTCCTGGACAGTCAGTCAAAATAGGGAACTTTTTTTCTGTAAAAAAAAAAAAATGGGATTGTAATTATCAGTTTAGAGGTCACAGTACACGCTGCTTATATGTTTATATCAGTATTCTAAGCTATATACCACTTTTAATCGTTATGATTCATTATGGTTTTCTAATTTGTACGTAAAAAATGTTAGCTGTCTGTGATTTTTTGATATATTGTCCGGAGAAAAGAATAGATTTGGTTGGCAACCCTGGACCTAGCGTTGTATTCACATAGCAACACAACTATTCATTTGAATGGGGTTGTGTTGCAATTACTGACCAGCTGTAAGCATCGGGGCAGTACTGGCGGTACTGCCGTCAGGGGCCCGGCCATAAATTTGAAAAAAGGGGGGCCCGCTCTCCACTGGTTGAATTAATTTGCTCACAGCAGTGGGGCCCTTATGATTTCACTTTGGTGAAAGGAATAGGTCCCATCACGGATCCGGGGCCCATTCTTTACACCAATGTAAAACCCTAAGGGCTCGCTGTTCACATAGTGCCTGCCCCCATCTCCTCCACAGCGGCGTGACAGCATGTGTGGAGGAGACAAGGAGGGGAGACGTCACGAAGACAGCGGGAGTTTTGAGTCCAGTGGAGTCGTCAAGTAGCAGCAGAAGACTTCTGACATAGTGAGTATGTAATGTCTGTGGTCTGTGTCAGGCTGTCTCCTCACATCATATCCCTCCCCCCCCCCCAAAAAAAAGCAATGTCTTACCCATGTCTTTACTATACCCTCTCAGCACTGCAAGCAGAGGGAGAAGACAGGTTTATTGTCCTGTTACACAGCACAGGAGATAAGAGCCGTCACTGCTAGTGATACAATGTGGTGCTTCAGTGTCCAGAGGATGTCATACAGACCTGGGTAAGACATTTGCTTTCTATGGGGTGGGTGGTGGGGTTAGATCACAATGGGGGCAGGGAAATGTTATTGGGTGGGGAGGGAAAAGATTGTGTAGTGGGAAAGAGAAAATAATAGGGGGTGGATGACACTGAAGGAGGCATTATACTAAGGGGTGATAACTGGGGGAAAAGAGAGGATATCTGAAGGGAGGGGAGAAATTATACATGGGGAGGGCTAGAGGAATGAGAGAGGATAACCTGGGGGAGGAGGAGAGATCTTAAAGGGGTTGTCCACTTTCTGAAAATCGGTGACCTATCCACCGGATAGGTCATCAGTATATGATCGGTGTGTGTCCGTCTACCTTGGTGCACTGGATGTTTGGAATGGTATGCAGTAGTTGAAGCCGGAACCAGATGGCTCCAACCACTGCATAGCGGCCGTTCGGCAGCTCTGCTCCTATTCACTTGAATAGTAGCAGAGCTGCAATACTGCAGCTCGGCCACTATTCTTTGACTGGAGCCATCTGGTTCCGACAACATCGTCTGGAGCCTGGAGGCAGCCTGAGTGCCGGATCAGTGCTGGGTCCGGTTGTCGGACACGTACCGATCATATACTGATGACCTATTCGGAAAGTGGGAAAACCCCTTTAAAGGCTATGTACACCTCTGAAAAGGTTTTTTTTTTTTTAATGTGTGTTATTCAACTTTGTAAATACATTTTATTAAAAATTGCTTTTACTTTTTGAGATAGAGCAGTACCCTGTAGACAGAACAAATGTATCTTTTGCTAAGACCTGAATCCGTCAGTCCCGCGGACCTGACTTGTTCAGTTTCGGTGGGTCCTGCGTGTCTCTGACATCCACCTGTTATCAATCAAATCTAAGTTTTGAACAGAGACACACAAGACCCGCTGACACTGAACCTGTCAGGTCCGCGGGACTGACGGATTCAGGTCTTAGCAAAAGATACAACTATTCTGTCTACAGGATATAAAACAGCTGTATCTCAAAAAGTAAAAATAATTTTTAATAAAAAGTATTTACAAAGTATCACCAAACACACTGGTAAACTTTATTAAAAAAACAACAAAAAAACACATTCAAAGGTTTACATAGCCTTTAAACCTGAGATATGATCCATATAATTCTTGTATTATGACCCGGCCTCCCTCCGCACACAGCCCAAGCAAGTTATTAATAAAGCCCCTGTCACCTGCTGTGTGCCACCTGTCCCCCGCACAAAGCCCCTGCCAAGGTGTCTCCTCAATGCCCTCTCACCCACAGAGCCCATTAATCTGTGTGCCCCCTGCTCATGCCACGTAGTGTCTTGCTACAGCCTTCTTCCCCTTATAGAGGCCATGTTACCTCGCACCTCCTCCCTGCCCCCCACCACATAGCCACCTACTGTCACTCTTCGCTTACCATAGAGACCTAATCCCATGTAGTTATAAAGAGGCACCCATAGAAAATTGGACATCTCCCCCACAGAGCCTCAGCAGATAATCCCCACCAATAAATGTTTTGTTATCAAATCCCATATCCACTAGATAGACCATAAATGCCTGAATGCTAAACAGTGGCGGCAGGCAGGGGTCTGCTGGAAAGGTGTCTGAATTTTTCAGGTTCGGGGTTTGAAATTTTTTAGAGGTCTCGTGTCTGAATTAATTTTGCCGTGTGGTGTCTACACAGATGTCACTCGAGCACAATCCTGTTAGTTTAACGCGTTAAATGCTGTGGTCAATAGCGACCGCAGCATTTCAATTGTTAGAAAGAGGGGGGCGACCCTCTCTAACAGCTCATTGCGCCCCCTGCAACGCAATCACGGGGGGGGGGGGGGGGGGGCGATGGTTGCTATGGCTGTCTGGGGGCCTAATGAAGGACCCCAGGTCCGCCATCTTTGTGCCCCTAATAGATGCGTCAGAGTCATGATATATACCGCAATACATTAGTATTGCAGTATATCGTGCAAGCGATCTAACGATCGCTGGTTGAAGTCCCCTAGGGGGACTAATAAAAAAAAGTAAAGATGAGTTAAAGGGAAGGTGTCATAAATTATTTTATTTTTTTTAATCATACTGCTTTTAGTATGATATGACATAAATTTTATTTATTTGTGTTCTACTTTTTACTTACTTTTACTTCTCTATGGGGGCTGCCATTTTTTTTTCATCTCGGTATTTGTCGACTAACGACACATACAGAGATGGAATTCGGCACATACATCCCCATAGAGAATGCGAACGGGAGCCGTTCCATTCTCTGCAGCGTACGCAGTCTGTGTGGGAACGGCGCATGCGCCTCTCCCACACAGACCAAAACGAAGCTCGTTAGCAGAGCAAAATCCGGTGCCATTTTCATGTGGACCGGAAGCCGCTGCCGGACAGTAAGATGACGACTTTCGGCCGAGGCTTCCGACGATATGTTCAAGGAAGCGAAGACGCAATGAATAGGAGCGGAGGCGGCAGCGGCGGCAGGAGCAGGTAATTTATGTTTGTGTATGTGATGTGTGTATTATGTTCGTGTATGTTAGGCCTCGTGCACACTTCCGAGACATTTTTCATGGCCGTTTGTGACGGATCTGTGTGGCCGTTTTAGCGGCCGTGTGTACTCTGTGTTTCCGTTTCCGTGCGCCGAGCATGGTACTGTCCAGGGTGCTGAAAGAGTTAATGGGCTGCACTGATCGGCGGTAACTCTTTCAGCACCCTGGACAGTACCATGCTCGGCGCTTGGAAAATACAATTTTAATATAATAAAAACAAAAAAATAATAATTTCATACTTACTTTCCTCCTGTACGGCCTCCAGCGATGACGTTTCATACATGTCGCCGTTGCAGCCAAAACTGCAGCTTATCCCGCAAAAAATAATCCCTCATACCACTTGATCGACAGAAAAATAAAAAAGCACAGTAGAAGGAAGTTGGCACCACTCTCAATCTTCACAGCATGGAACAGGCAGATAGATGCAAGTGGAGTCAGGGTTTCCTCATTTAAGCAAACTTCGGGCGGTGCTCAGCATAAAAACAGACGGTCTTGTAGTATGCGAGAGAGAGAGAAAAGACCACGGCGCCACATAGTGCAGTTCAGTAAGGTAGGACGATGAAGGGATAAAGAAACCATGCTCACCATAAAGCCATAGGTATTGCGCAAAATAAATCCACGGGTGCTGCTGCCAGATCCGGACCGGTTTCCAAAGGTAACCGCTGATGTATAATAGGTAGATGTAGAGAAAAGGGGATCTATAACGGCGCTGCTGCGTGGTCCAAGTTGGTGTAGAAACGAGTAGTCTCTTTTAATAATGATGAATATTTTATTGCGATAGCAACGCGTTTCGACGCCGAACTGGCGTCTTCATCAGGCATAGTATAATATAGATGAAAGAAATGAAAATGCGGCACTCACCCGTTTGCAAATCTTCTTAACTTTCATTGTGTCACCTTGGCGAGGGTAAAAGCATTACAGGGAGGACAGCTAGTTGTAGGTTACAGCCTGTTTCGCGCCGGAGATCGCGCTTCTTCTGACCTCCCTGTAATGCTTTTACCCTCGCCAAGGTGACACAATAAAGTTAAGAAGATTTGCAAACGGGTGAGTGCCGCATTTTCATTTCTTTCATCTATAGAAAAATAAAAAAGTTATGGCTCTCGGAATTTGGCGACACAAAATAAATTTTCTTTTTTACACTGATTTTTACTTGTAAAAGTAGTAAAATATAGAAAAAAATATATATATTTGGTATCGCAGTAATCGTACTGACCCACATGTTGTTTTAATTGCACAGTGAATTCCGTAAAAACGGCGTGCAAAAAACCATGGAGGAATCACAGTTTTTTTCATTTTCTACCCCACAAATATTTTTTTTCCCGTTTCCTAGTACATTATATGGCAAAATAAATGGTGTTACGAAAAACTACAACTCGTCCCGCAAAAATCAAGCCCTCATAATACTATATCGACTGAAAAATAAAGACGTTATGGCTTTTGGAAGGTGGGGAGGAAAAAATGAAAATCTGAAAAAGGGCTGCGGCGGGAAGGGGTTAATTCAACTGTATAGTGAACGCCGTACAAAAAAACCCGCTAAAAACGTCAAAATCACTTTTTTTCTGCATTCCCCCACCAAAAAAATATAATAAAAGTTAATCAATAAGTCCCATGCACCCCAAAATAGAAATGATGAAAACTACACCTTGTCTCGCAAAAAAAAGCCCTCATATGGCGATATCAACGGAAAAATAATACAGTTAGGGGGGATTCACACGAACGTGTATTGGGTCCGTGCGGGCCGCGTGGTTTTCATGCGCCACTGACAGACCAATACAAGTCTATGGGGCAGTACAGACAGTCCGTGCTTTTTGCGCGTTTGTCAGCTGCGCAAAAAGCGCGACATGCTCAATATCTCCGCGTATTTCGCGCATCACGCACCCATTGAAGTCAATGGGTGCGTGAAAACCACGCAGGTCGCACGGAAGCACTTCCGTGCGAACCGACTGAAACAGCGCACCAGCTGTCAAAAGGATGAATGTAAACAGAAAAGCACCACGTGCTTTTCTGTTTCCAAACATCCAAACGGAGTGTCTTTGAGATGAGCGAACCTGGACAACTGAACCGAACTTCACCGGGTTCGGCCGAACTTGTTTTGGCCGAACCCGGCAAAAAATTTTCCGGTACGCGACGTCAGGAGATAGTCACTGTCCAGGGTGCTGAAAGAGTTAAACTGTTTCAGTGACTTCCGATCCCAATATACATGAACCTGTAAAAAAAAACGAAGTTCTGACTTACCGATAACTCTCGGCTTCTTCCTCCAGTCTGACCTCCCGGGATGACAATTCAGTCCAAGTGACAGCTCCAGCCAATCACAGGCCAAGCACAGGCTGCAGCGGTCACATGGACTGCCGCGTCATCCAGGGAGGTGGGGCCCGATGTCAAGGGAGGCGCGTCACCAAGGACACGTCACCAAGGCAACGGCCGGGAGGGAAGTTCTCGGTAAGTACGAACTTTTTCTTTTTTTTTAACAGGTTTCTCGATATTGTGTTCGGCATTCACTGTCGAGGGTGCTGAAAGAGTTACTGCCGATCAGTTAGCTCTTTCAGCACCTTGGACAGTGACGGGCGTCGACTAGCCTCATCTCTATGATGGCGGCTGCGCGAAAATCACGCAGCCGCGCATCATACACGGATGACACACGCAGCTGTCAAGTGGTTTTTGCGCGCGCAAAACGCCACGTTGTTTGCGCGCACAAAAACGCAACGTTCGTCTGAATCTGCCCTTATGGCTCTTGGAATGCGGTTATGCAAAAATTTATTATTTTTGTTTAAAAGGTTTTTTATTGTGCAAACGTAGTAAAACATAAAAAAGGTAAACATATGTTGTATTGTCGTAATCGTACCGACTCATAGAATAAAGGTAACATGGTATTTATGCCGCATAATGAACGGCATAAATTTAAAACGTGAAAAACAATGCAGGAATAGCGTTTTTTTTCAATTCCCTTCTCCAAAAAAAGTTAATAAAAGTTAATCAACATAATATATGCACCAAAAAATGGTGCCATTGAAAAACACAACTCGTCCTGCAAAAAACAAGAACTCATACGGCTATGTCGACGGAAAAATAAAAGAGTTATAACTCTTGAAATATGAAGATGAGAAAAATAAAAAAGAATGCTTGGTCATTAAAGGGTTATGCAGTTGCGTAAAATTGATGGCTCATCCTCCGGATAGGCCATCAATATCTGATTGGTGGGCACCTACTCTTGACACCCTTGTCGATCAGAACTATGTTTTCAATAGTTTTTTATTAAACAGTTTTGTAAAATAGTAATAACACAGACTCTCAGCTTTTGCATATCAATAATACAATCGAACAGAGTATTAGACCAACATGGCCTGCAGTGAAACTCACATTACATGTCTGTCATGATGTCAAAACTCTTGCAAAATATAGATCATATAAATGTATTCATTGCTAACATAGGTAACTACCCTTGACATCACATTGCTTTATAGAGTACAGTGATGTGGCCTCTATGGGAGAGAGAAAAGAAAAGAAAAAACACACACAATAACCAAAAGAAGGATGGGGAGGGGGGGGAGGAAAGGTGTGGGGTAGAAGGGTATCGTAACCACCTCTATGTATTCACGAAAGTGTGCGTTTCCTCCATGGGTCCCAAATGGCATCAAATTTGTCTAATGTACCAGCCAGAAGATGTGTTAGGCGGTCATCGACCATTATCCATGAGATCTTAGCGATCAACATATCCATAGACAACGTAGATGATCGCCAAGCCCTAGCAATAGTTATTTTAGCTGCCAGGAACACATATCGGACAAATTTACATGTGGGGGCCCGAACCTCCGGGATAGGACCACACAGCAGTGCCGTAATTACATCATTGGGGGGTTTGACTTGGATCACTGTGTTAATAAGCTGGTATACCTGGTTCCAAAAAGCGGCAACTACTGGACATTCCCATAGAATATGCATTAGCGTGCCCTCCACACCACACTGCCTAAAGCAGTGCGAATCCACAGATGGATTAAATCGAGCTATACGAGTGGGGACCATATACCATCTCATTAATACCTTATAACCCGCTTCAACCAAGGATGTGTTAATAGATAATTTCGAGGTCATACACGCCATCTCCCTCCACTGCTCCAATTCCACCACCATACCTAAATCGTGTTCCCACCGGGACATGTAAGGTAGTTCACCCTCCGGAGTGACCAGATCGGAATATATTGTGCATATTTTACGTCGTAGGCCAGAGATCCAGCACAGCCTTTCAAAAGTAGTCAATGTACTGTTGTCCCCCTGCTTGGATTTCCAGTCCAACAAGAAATGGTGTATCTGCATATATCTAAAATGCTCCGATGGGGGCATCGAGTGTGAGTCCTTAAAGTAACCCAAACTTCTAATGTCCCCCCCTATAAAAAAGTCCTTGATCCTCCAACGAAATTCCATACTACGCAGACCGGGAGGAAAGGCAGAGTTACCCGTGATAGTCATTAGCGGGTTATGGGGTGATTTAATATGGAATTTCTTTCTAAGCGTGTCCCACAGCTGTAACATCTGAGAAAGCACAGGGGAGAGAACCGGAGGCCTGTCCGAGGACTCCATCCACAATAGCGTTTCCAGCGGGAAACGAGCACATGCGGTCGTTTCAATTTGTGTCCATTGAGGGCAGTATGGTCTCACATAAATATCTGTAAACTGTGCCAGACGTGCTGCATGGTAGTAATGTTGGATATTGGGAACCCCCAGACCCCCCGCAATTTTAGGAGTGAATAAAGTTTGTCTCTGTATTCTCGGGCTTTTAGAACCCCAAATAAACGACATAATGAGCCCTTGGATTTTTCTAAGGGACTTCTGAGGGACCACGATAGGGAGCGTGCGAAAATAATACAGCAATCTGGGCAAAATCGTCATTTTGATGGAGGCAATGCGACCAAACCATGAGAGATTAAGAGGAGACCATCTAGTGAGATCTGCAGCTATTTGTTTAAAAAGTGGAGGGAAGTTGTCCTTGTAGAGGGACTCTATAGTGGGTGTCAGTTTGATGCCTAAATACGTCAATCTACGAGCATCCCAATGAAAATCAAAGTTAAGTTTTAGGAGCTTTACTACCCTATCCGGTAGTGTAAGATTCATTGCCACCGACTTGGCATGATTGACCTTAAGTCCAGACAGCTTGCCAAACTGATCAAGGATATGAAAGAGATTCGGCAAGGATGTAAGAGGTGTCGACAGAAAAAGCAGAATGTTATCCGCAAACAATGCACATTTATGTTCTACTCGCCCCACCTTCACTCCCCTAATGTCGGGAGAATTTCGTATGAGATTGGCCAATGGCTCAATAGCCAGCGCAAACAGGGAGGGCGATAGCGGGAACCCCTGACGCGTTCCTCTGCATATTGGAAAGGCTCCCGACATAAATGCCCTAGAATTTATTTTTGCTGTAGGAAGACAATATAAGATCTTAAGAATAGACAAAAAGCTGGAACCAAAGCCCATCCTTCCAAGGACATAAAACAAATATTCCCAGGATAACGAGTCAAAGGCTTTCTGAAGGTCAAGGCTTAATAGCATACTTTGACGTCCAGAAGTACCATCCCACTCCGAGCGGACTGCTGAGATATTATCCACAGCCCTTCTCGTCTGGTCCTCCGCCTGGCGGAAGGGTCTAAACCCCGCTTTTTCCTTATGTATATATGTAGGGAGGAACGAATTCAATCTAACCGCCAGGATTTTTGTCATAATCTTAAGATCCACATCGAGTAGGGATATCGGGCAGTAATTGGCCTGATCTGTATGATCCTTATGAGGTTTGGGAATGAGATGTATGTAAGCTAAATTTGAGAAAGGAGGCAAACTATTACCTTCCCGATAGGCATTGAACAGTTCAACCATGTGCGGTGCCAAGACCTCCCTAAAGTGTTTATAATAACCTGAAGAAAACCCATCTGGTCCCGGGGCTTTGTGAGCCTTCAGATTTTTAATAACATCCAATACCTCTTCCAAACTAAATTCAGCATCCAATACCTCTCTATCCCCTTGGGAAAGTTTAGTAGGGATAGCTGTTTCCAGCAAGACCTTAGCCTTATTTTTATCAAACTGAGGTGGTGCCGAGTACAATGCTGAATAAAAATCATGAAAGGCCTTTAAAACCTTTGTAGGATTCGGTGATAGAGATCCATCCACCAAGCGCAATTTTGGCGGTGTTGAGGTGTTAAATCGGGGCGTAAGGCGTCTGGAAAGTAATGTCCCCGGTTTGTCCCCCTGTGAAAAAAACTCATGTTGTGACCATCGCAGACTTTTTTCCGCCCAGCTCGTCAGACATAAATTCAATTCTGTTCTAGCTTCCGCCAGTTTCGCTCTGATAGCTGCCGATGGGTCTTTTTAAATTGCTCGGACAGGTCCGCAAACTTCCTTTCCTTTAACGCAAGTACCTCTTTCGACCGTTTCTTATTACGCGAGGCTATCTGAATGAACTTTCCCCTAATCACTGCTTTGTGAGCCGCCCAGTTGGACATGATCGAGGTGTCCGGTGCCTTATTAAGTAGGAAGTATGTGTCCAATTCCCTTTGGATTTCTTTGACTATCTCCTGATCCGATAGTAGTGACTCATTCAATCTCCAAGATGAGATGGGAGGTCTCCCACATAAATCTGACAGCCTAACCACAATCGGGTCATGATCAGACCAGGGGGTAGCCAAAATCCTAGCGTCCGTGACCTTAGGGAGCAAACTAGTAGAAAGCAGAACATGATCAATGCGGGTGTGAATATTATGGGCTGAGGAGAAATAAGTATAATCCTTTGCTGTGGGATTAAAATCCCGCCAGACATCTATGACATCCACCGAATGAAAAAAACTTGCTACTTGTATGCTAGTTGACGTAGGAGGAATAAATCGCACGCTGGATGCATGGGATTTATCCATGGACACGTCCAAGGCGATATTAGAATCCCCCCCATAATTATCGGGCCCTCTATCGATGCTTGAAGCTTGCGCCACATGCCTTGGAAGAACGCCGGTTGATTGGAGTTGGGGCATAGTAGTTAATAAAAGTTATCGGAGACTCCCAGTCCCCTAAGAACTGCAACGGGTTGCAACTATGAAGTATCAGGCTTAAACTCAACATCAGTGTTGTTTGAAGACATCATAGTCCGATATGAAGAATAAGGAAGAAAAATGAATGCATCTATTTTCGGCCCTCCACCAGTCATGGAGGATTCGGTTGTTGACGACGAGAGTACACCCTCTGTTCCCGAGGCGCCTCTGGACGGCCTCCCTGCGTGCGCCAAAGTGGTGACAACGGAGGTTCCTGTATAGGGAGTCGGGAAGAGCTGGACTTATCCTGGGACGGTAGAATATTTAAGTCCCTCAGAAGATCTTCCCCTTCCTGTAGCGTAGAGAAGCCATATTGCTTGTTATTGCGCATGAAAAGGAGACGATATGGGAATGCCCACCGATATGGAATAGCATGGTGTTTGAGGGTCTGCAGAATAGGGCGAAGTATCCGCCTTTTTTGAATGGTTTGGGGAGGCAGGTCCGCAAATATCTGTATCGCGGTGTTACAAATGGTGATCACCGGAAGCTTCCGGGCTCTTTCCATCACTTTCTCCTTAACCGAATAATAGTGAAGTTTCACTATTATATCTCTAGGAAGTCCATCCCGCCTCATGGCCGTCAATGCTCTGTGGGCACGGTCAATTTCCATATGAGATTCCGATATATCGGGTATCAAGGTAGTAAGTAGCATACGAACCACCGCCGGTACATCCGTTTGTGATTCCGGGACCCCTCTGATCCTGAAGTTATAGTGTCGGGATCTGTTTTCCAGGTCCTCAATTCTGGTGTTCGCCTCATCCAATTGCCCCTGCAGGTCTTCCATAAATATGGTATTCTGATTAACTCTTGTCGTGATGGAGGTCATTTTGGTTTCTATAGCCTGCATATGAGCCCCCACTTTATGCAGATCTTGATGTACAGCGGCAATCTTGGAGCTGATTTCCCCCATCTGAGCTTGCATGGCTCTTGATATGCAAGAAAAAATGGCGTCCTCTGACAGTCCGGAAGTAATGACCGGCGGCATGAGCGAGTGCTGTGCCACGTGAACGGGCGCTGGCTGCGGTATTCCCAGGTCCTCGATCGGGCCCTCTGCCTGCGAATCCTCCGGTGCCTGCGATGGTGATTCACTGCCGTGCTCCCTCAGGAGCACAGGATAATCCTGCGACAGTGCCGATGTGCCGGGCTGTATCTGTGTCTCCTGCTGCATGCCCTGCTCGGCGCCGCCATCAGCATGTCTGCCATGGACCTCTGAGCCTGGGCTTGCTTACCCCGTCTGCCGCTCCCTCTGGCCATAGATGGATGCCCGAGCATCTAAGGTACTTCTCCTATCTCTTATGGGTCCCGATGTCTGCTGTTAGCGATATATATGCTGGGTTGCCTTCACGAGGTGCTGAGCCTGGCTAGAATGCGTCCGCCATATTCAGCTGCGCGCATGCGCCCCTCGATCAGAACTATGAATGGTCACCGGCACTCCCGCGACCATTGCTTCATCTTCATTGCTTACACATGGCAACTGTTATGAAATCACTGGTTTCTCAATTCCCAAAGGCTGCTGGAGACTGTCGGGAGTAAGCGTGCAAATAAAACCGCAAACCCAAATCCGTCACCACCCTGATCGACAGAATCTAAGGCTACTCTGAGGTATTCGCCAGATCCCACCTCAAGGCGGGATGGTTTTTGCTGCATAGAACCCAGGTTGTTCTAATAGAGTTCAGTGTTGGATAAGAGGTGCAATGCAGGCTATACCTGAACAGGCAACCAGACAGCCAGAGGGTAAACAGAGTCCAAAACAGAGCCAGTGGAAATCAGGTACAGCAGAGGTCAGAACCAGCCAGGAACAGATAATCAAAATCGGTAAACAAGGAGTTAACGAGAGACAAGCCGAGGTCAGTTTCTAAGAAGTCTAGGGCACAGAGTAAGGGCGGATTTACACGAGTAAATGTACACGTGTGCGTTTTGCGCACTGAAAAAATGCGGCGTTTTGTGTGCGCAAAAGGCACTTAACAGCTCCGTGTGTCAGCCCTGTACGATGCGCGGCTGCGTGATTTTCGCGCAGCCGCCATCATTATGACACTCCGTTTGGATGTTTGTAAACCGAAAAGCACGTGGTGCTTTTCTGTTTACATTCATAGTTTGACAGCTGTTGCGCGAATAACGCTCGTCCCACGGAAGTGCTTCCGTGTGGTGCGCGTGATTTTCACGCACCCATTGACTTCAATCGGTGCGTGATGCGCGAACAACACAGAAATATAGGACATGTCGTGAGTTTTACGCAACGGACTCACTCTGCGCAAAAATCACGGACTGTCTGCACAGCCCCATAGACTAACATAGGTCCATGCGACACGCGTGAAAATAAATAAGCCCTTAGCGAGAGTTTGATCACAAACCCTAACAAAGGAGAAAAATTCACAAGCAAAGAAAGAGGGAGGAGGCCAAGTATAAATAGCCCACCCTACACCTGACGGGAAGAAGATAGAAGTGGGATAGGCTCAGGAAGTAAACAGAACCGCCCAGAATCTAGATCAATAATCATGGCGATCTTAAAGACACAGACGCTTCCTAACAGCAACACCGTCACATTAGTAGCAGCTGTGCACAGTATTAGGCCTAATTCACACGAGTGTATTTTACGTCCGTCTTACGGACGTTAAAACAAAGGCTGTCACGGAGCTATGTAATTCAATGGGGCCGTTCACACTGCCGTTTTTCCCTAGAAAAAAAGAACATTACCTATTTTGTTCAATTTTCAGAGATCCCTCTATAGACTCAAGTCTAAGGGGTTCCGTGAAAACAGAACCTGCACAGTGGCACCTCGGACATGAAAAAAAGTCATGTTTATCACGTTCAAGTTTCCCCACGCTCGTGTGAATCTAGCATTACATCCTTCTCTCAGTCAAGTGAATAAATTAAGCTGTAATTCCATAAAACAGCTACTACGAATGTTACGGCGTTGTGCAGTACGGTGCTGTGAAAGCGGCCATCAATTTTACGGTACTAGATATAGCTCCATTAACCCCCCATGATATAAATGTACATCATGGCGGGAGGGGAAAAGTATGGAGCCCGCTCCATACGCGAATGTCAGCTGTATATCACAGCTGACACCCAGCTCTAACGGCCAGTATCGAAGATAACTCCAATCCCGCCCGTTTAACCACTTAGATGCCACACTCACTAAGCCGTTAGACAGAGGGGGGCCCTTTCATACCATTGGCCCCCTGCAATGGGCTGTCATGGCATTTGGGGGCCTAGTGAGGGCTCCCAGATCCAGCATGCTAGTCCTCCTATAGCCTTAATAGAAAACAGCGATAAAATATGTAAACAATAATAAATATATACATAATAGGTATTGCCACGTGCCATAGAAATACCATTAGAATTACTACTGAGCTGTGACTTTTATGTTGTCCTCTCCGACGCTGATTATTTCACAGAACTTACAGAGGCGCATTGGAGGGAACTATTGCCTGGAGACCCTGAATCTCTACCTCTGGACCGAGGTGGCTCGAATCTGATGATACTGCTGTGGCTACTGTTTTCCCACAAGTATCCTTTTCATTTTCGATTTTGTTGTTCTGCTATATTTGTTTCTGACATATTTGTATAAGGTTTGTTTGAATTTTCCACAAGTTTGTACTTGACTTTTTGTCTTCTGGTCAGGCCTAGACAGGTTTGCTGTTTGATGACTCCTTATTTTCTGCTGATTTAATTAAATGAATGTGTTTCTCCCTCCGTTGACTACTCGGATTTCAAACGATAAACCTCAGAGGTTTTCCGGGAACCCTGCTTCCCGTCTGGTTATATGGTTTCATATGTACCGGGGACACCGGAGGCATGCCCCCAGGGATACTCTTTACGAATGCCTGGTTGTATTTTCACCTCATTACCTATACTTACCTTACAGTGATGTCTGTACCATGTCATATTTTGCTTGACCTAGCTCATTTGACATCACTTTGCAATCACAAGTTGATCTTAGACTACATATGGCACCATTATGAAGTCACTTTCAATGTGAGGGGTTGGAACTCGCCATCCAAAAGAGGGCAGATCTTGTACAACTTCTGTAAGAAACAGACGCAAATATGTTTTCTACAAGAGACTCACTTTAAATATCATCACACTCCCAATTTTCCCCACACTGTATTTCCGCTTTGGTTACATAGCACCTCCCAGTCAGCTGCCAAAATGGGAGTCAGTATTGGGTTCCACAGAGATTTTGATTTAGCTTTACTGGATCAGAAGATTGATCCAGAGGGCAGATATTTATTTGTAAAGGGGCTCGTTGATAATCAACTATACACGTTCTGTAATTTTTACACCCCAAATATTTCCCAATACACCTGGTTACAACAGACCCTTAATATGTTTGAGGATTTCAAATAAGGCACAGTGATAATAGCGGGTGATTTCAATGTCACTCTAAACCCCGGCAATAGATTTGTCCTCTGGTAAATCCGCACAGTCTTACAGAACATTAGCCCGTATCAAAAAACTCCTCCACAAAGCCTCAATAGACGCTTAGCGTATTCTTAATCCCAAAACCAAAGACTATACTACTCCACCCCACAAATAGTACCAACGATTGGATTATATATTTCTCTCCCCCCACAGTTTAGGACACGGTTTGGACTCCACCATAGGTACTATGGTACACTCCGACCACTCTCCGGTATTCCTTACTATTAATACCCTTTCTCAGATTTCTAAAACTTATAACTGGAGATTTAATGAATCTCTATTAGACCTCCCAGACATTAACGACAGGATTGGGAATTGATTGCAAGAGTTCTTTGATCTCAACTTCTCTGATGACATTTCATCACATACCTTATGGGAATCACATAAAGCAGTGATGCAAGGTGAACTCAGAGCACTGGCTGCACATCATAAGCCCTTATTTACACGAGCGTTGCGCACCTCGTACGTGAACCTATTTTCCCACGGACCCTTCACACGGTCCGTTGAAACAACGGCTGTGCGAACGGCCATATTAAATTACATAGGTCCGTGAGACGACCGCTGTTTCAACGGCCGTCCCATGGACGTTTAACACGCTCGTGTGAATTAGGCCTTAGAAGTTGAAATTGAGGAAATCTAAAGACTTACTCGACAGGATTTACCTCCTCGAATCCCTACATAAAAAAAATCACTAAATGATACTTATCTCACTCAATTGTCTGCCCTAAGAGAAGAACTCAAAGATTTATTGAACTCTTAGGGTATGTTCACACGGATTAGTTTCGGATGTGCATGTCACTTCTTGAGACGTTTTTCATTGATTCTATAGAAAAACAGCTCCAAAAACGGCCGTAAAAAAGGCAGCGAAAAACACGAGTTTGCTTAAAAAATGTCTTGAAAGACGTTTTTTAGTAAGCGTGTGAACATAGCCTCACTCAGCCAAATTATATTTATCCACCTCAGAGTAATTTTTTGCTCATGGGGATAAACCGACTAAATTCATGATTAATGAATGGAGATAGAGGAAATATAAAACTAAAATTCAGATGATTATAGATGGAGATGAGGAGTAGTCCTGCGAAACTGACCGCATTGCTGTTGGTTTCGAAGGTACTATACGGACCTATATAATATTAACACACGGGATGATGCTGATACTATTGCTCAGAAAAATGCCGCCACAAAATCCTTCTTGGAAGGACTTGCTCTCCCCATTATCATCGATGTCCATGCCTTACTACTCTGTAGCCCTATTACTCTAGCGGAACTATAATCTGCACTAAAAAGCCTCACCCAGACGGAAGGCGCAAGGTCCAGATGGACATCCTCTGTTTTATTATTACTAACATCTGTGATGTCCATGCTCCACACATGCTTTCCTCCTTTAATCTTGCCTTAGAGGGAACTCCCTTCCTGCCTCAAACACTCATGGCTCACATCTCCTTAATTCATAAATCTGGCAAGGTTCCAGCTATCTGAGCCAACTACCGCCCCATATCTTTATTAAATCTAGATTTAAAATTATATGCCAAGATTCTGGCCCTCAGGCTGCAATCCACTCTATCATTTAATACACGCGGATCAAACCGGCTTTGTACCCGGTCCGGAGGGCAAAGATAATACCTATAAGGTTCTCAACACCATATCGTTGGCCAGGCATTCTAAGTCCCCTTTCATTTTATTAGGCACAGATGCCGAAAAGGCGTTCAACAGGGTGGCGTTTCATGTCTGATGTACTATGCAAATTCGGATTCCCAAGAAAATTTATTACTACAGTTATGACAATGTATTCTAGACCCAGTGCCCTCAAAGCTCAACGACGCTTTCTCTGGAACTCTGCAATGTAGCTACCGTGATGATTCATATGTGATTCTTATGCTTCCCTATGTAAAGGTCTCTACCGACCTTTTCCTAGACTTTATTTCGGAGACTGTTATTTCTATTGTACCTAAATTTAGATTTTTCGAGTTCTGTATGTATTATGTACGGTGCTTTATATATGCACACTTTGTTTTCCTATTTGCTGTTCTTTACCATGAGAAAATTCAATAAAAAGATATTTGAAAAGAGAAGAAATACCATCAGAATTGCGGTGTTTTTGGGCACCTCGCCTCCCGATTTTTTTTTTGTAAATAGTGTTTAAAAAGTCATAAATACTCCAAAATGGTACCAATAAAAACTACAGCTTGTCCACCAATAAACAAGCCCATCACACAGCTCCATCAATGGGGAAAAAAAAATAGTTATGGGTCTAAAAATATGGCGACAAAACAAATTTTATTTAGTAAAAGTAGTAAAACTATAAATTTGGTATATACACGTACTAGCAGAATAAAGTTAATATTTTTCGTGCAAAGTGACCACCGTAAAATCAAAACTCAAAAACCAGTGACGCAATTGCTGTTTTTTTCCAATACACCCCACCAAATTTTTTAAATGTTTTTCAGTCCAGTAAACCGTGCCATTAACCAGGTGGGCACGATTTTACATATCTTCTGGGAGTGTCCGCTGCGGACAGATTTTTGGTCAGAGGTGTGGCGTATCTCCTTCAAATTCACGGATTTTCACCTTCCGCGTACGCCGGCCTTCTTCCTGCTCCATCTGTGTGAGGCGCCATTATCTATGTACCGTCACTCTGTGGTTCGCCATCTGGTGAATACAGCTAGAGCGTGTATCCCAGCGCTGTGGAGACAAACTTGCCCTCCGTCGATTGGTATGTAGTTCGGTAAGATCCAGGAGATTATGAGAATGGAGGATCTCACGGCATCCATGAGAGGGACCCATGCCAAGTTCCTTAAGACTTGGTATGACGGAGTCAGATTCCAATCGTCTGCTGAGTTCAGGAACATTGTGGCCTCATGAATATAATTCTGAAGCTTAGGGGACAGTGCTAGCCCTCTTCCCTCCCTTTTCTCTCTGTCACATCTCCTCTTTTGCTTTTTTTCTTCCTTTCTGGTATGTCTAACCACAGACCTTTGTGCATGGCTGCGGGTTCAGGATGCATAGGTCGTCCGTCTCAATTACCGTATCAGATATACCTTATTGTTCTTCTTGCACTTATTGTGGAACCTTATATAGGCCTGTGAGCCGATGTGTGTGCTGCAGATGTCTACATTTTCGTGTTCTGTTTTTGTGGTAAATTGAAAATAAAAGAATTTATAAAAAAACAACAACGGTGCAATTAAAAAAACAACTTGACCCACAAAACACAAGCCCTCATATGGCTATCTTGACAGAAAAATAAAAAAGTTAAGGCTTTTGAAAATTTAAAGAGCCATCTGTGCCACAGATATACAAAGCAAAAAGAGGTATAGCCAAACAGCACTGTAAAATGTGTGTGAGTACTAGCTATCAGGGAGCATGCACAAACAACATGTATATTGGGCGCTGCTTATAGAGCATGGCAAACAATTCCACCTCATAATAGGGCTTAATTGTGCAAAGATGGTAAACTTGAGGGCCTTCAACAGGCCCCTAGGCTGCCATGACAAGTATAGGCAGCCCGCGATTGTATAGTGGTGGGGGGGGGGGGCGGGCAATGCAGCGTCACAAGGAGCCACCACTTATTTCTTTTTTTGTAAATTCTTTCTTTATTTGCTTTTTCAAACACGTAACATATCAAGCAAAGGAACAAAAAAGAAAAAACGGGAGGAAGGGACAAGGGCACATTCAGGGTGGGAAGGAGACAAGGAAATGATGGAGTTGGTTTGCCTACCAGAATCCCAAAAGGACAAGGGTCCAGAGTGGAAGCGAGAGCTTCCAAGGTCAGCCAAGATTCCCGTGTCAAAAAATGGATGGCCCGATATCGTCCACCACCACCTATTTCTAACAGGTTAGATGCCGCGTTCGCTATTGACTGGCATATAAGGGGTTAACCTAGATCCCTCTTGTTACACGGAAATGTCGGCTGTAACAGTCGGCACGCTCGTTCTATGGTGTGGGCTCAGCCCGTTCCATACTTTCCCACCCGATCTACGCCGTATATATACACGGCAGATTTCGGGAAGGGGTTAAACATTAGTCTATTTTTAGAGAGGGTGATCCTTGTGTTGAAGTCCCATCCAGAGAGTATTAACTAAGGTGGGACATGTCTAGGTACAATGTCCTTGACAGGAGAAACCATCCGATGAGTTTCAAAAAACAAGGCAGTTTCCTTCTTCAGGGATGTTGTTGGTTGTAACCTCCAACATTAAATAGGTGAACCTATTCCTAGAGTAAAACATTTCAGAACTACTCCGATAGAGCGTCGCCATTTTAGGTGAGCCTATTTCTGGTTTAGGTCTACTGCCTTTCAAAATACAGCCTCCAATGGCGATGGGGAACGTTGTTACTCATTTACCTTGGATCACCGCTATTGTGGCCATATTTTATCATATATAAAATCCTTTGTTTACAATAATGTAGACGTTACCGTCCTCCATCGCATGATAATGAAATGGCAATGAAAAATAGCCTGGCCCTTAATGGGTAAATGGTAGAGGGAAATGCTCCCCTGCTGGATAAGTTCAAGTTTTTCCTTTGGCTCGAGTTCACACTTGCGTCATGATTTAAGTTTTTACAGGAGCCATGATGGATATGACTAATCCGTTTCTTCTCTATTCTCTCTTATAATGGATCGGTCATGTTGCCGTCAGGTATCAGGTTTTTTTTGCTGGATACAATACTACAGCATGCTATGCTATTGACATAAAATGCTACTGAAGCCTCAGGGAAAGGAACCAATGGAGGTGTGAATAGAGCAGCGGCCATTCTGGCATGTATATGCGCCTGAAATAAGATTAGATTGAGAGTGCTGTCAAGGACAAATGACAGACGTCGCCACCATATAATGAACAGGAACATAAGACTTTATAACCAAGTTAAAAAATTTAGAAACATGAACTTTGAAGGATGGCATCAAATGATTGAAATATTTTAATTTCAAATGTATAATAAACATTCACAAAAAACAAATCTCATGGACACACACATTAATAACAAACAAGAGGCAGACATGCTCTGTATGATATGCCGATAATAACATTTACAATAACAAACCTCAGAAGTAGGACCGAGCAATACAAATCAGCACTGCATTCCTAGTCAGGTTCTCATAGTATAAAACAGCACAGTAAATACCTATAGTAAATATTATAAAATACTGATCAATTTACACTCCCATGTAAATTTTTATTGGTTTGCCAGTTTGTAATGGGCATCTGGTTCATGTATATTCTACTTATTTGCTCGACCGAGCGTTTCGTTTTCAAAACACAGGCTCCGTTTGGCTGCCCCGTGATCTCTAATCTCGCTGGCCAATTCACACAGCGTCTTGGGTGTGGACCGGAAATCAGTTTCTCTTAGAATGTGAGTCTAATAGACTTACATAGAGGAACTGGCTTCTGGTCCACACCTAAGACGCTGTGTGAATGGACCAGCCAGATTAGAGATCACGTCACCACACAGCAGAGCCGAACGGAGTCTGTGTTTTGAAAAAGAAATGCTCGGTGGGCAAATAAATAGCATAGGCATGTACCAGATGCCCATTACAAATGGGCAAAGCAATAACGATTTTTATTGGAGTGGTTCTTTAAGCGTCATGACCAAATACGTGTGACTAAGAGTTAAAAGACTGTAGAGAAGCCCAACATCTAAGCTTAGTATTCAGTAAAGTCAACGGATCCCACTTGTTACTATGATCCAGTCTGCAGTGCTGATCAGAGCCAGAGTACTCCGCCATCATCTGCACTCTGTAATGCATAGTGACCAGCGCCAATACTGGCCTTACAGCCGGGTTTCATTTGCCACAGTCCAGTCATGTCTTGTTATTTTCTTTTAGAAACCAGAAAACGAGAAGGATCAATGAAATATTTTTTTTTATATTCCCCTCAACATCTGTTCTCTGCTTTCCTTAAAAGGGTTCTGTACAAATGTAAATATATGTCAAAGTGTCAGCACATCAAGTACTTTGTAATATACATTGTGTTCAAATTCCGCCTCTGAAAGCAGCTACAAACGTGTGCAGGGGAGCAGGAAGCGGTCGGAGCGGCGGCGCGGATGAGCCAGAATTCAATGCAGCGGCTCACCATCATTTTGTAGCCACTGACCGCATCAATATATAAAAACAATGTATATTAAAAAGCCGCTTTGTAACATACATTTACATAAGTAAAACCTCCATCTAATCCATTGTGAATCTCGTCTTGGTAATATATCATTTTGGCAACAAATTATTACAAATTCATAGTGAAAATTCTCAATAGCATAGTCTGTTCCAGCAAACACAACTGTAGCATCTACTAAACGGTTGAGGTATTATATTTAAGGCACAACGTAACATTTAGCAGATAATTCATACATCGGTTTGATGGTGATCCCTTTATTATTTAGTGGACATGTGTAAGGATTAAGGGAAGACGTTAACACTGTGGCTTGCAGCTCTGACCTCACAGTCTTATGTAAATAAAGGATTTAATAAAGTCCTTTTCCAATTTTATAGAAGTTAGGATTTTGAGGTGACCACCTCTTCTCTAAAGCAAGCTGCTCCGGCACAAAGTATTATTACCTGGTTCCCATTCAAATCAATAGCTGACCATGGAATACATTGTGTAGAGTCCAACATAACAGGAGACGCAGTGTCGTACCAGTAATGGGTAATATAGGGAACCCCTCCTATAATGTCCGCGTATCCTATTAGGGCATATGGACAGGGTAACTCCTTTAATTATAGTTATGCAACTAATATACAGATAAATTCAAAGGTCTCCATACACAGTGAATCTCGGGCCTCATTTAGCAAAGACGACATAAGAATTGTCCTGGTTGCAGAAAGAGACCAATCACAGCACAACTTTCATTTCTTAAATTGCTCAGGAAAAATAAAGGCTTCACCGTGATTGGCTGCTATGGGCAAAAAGGCCAGTTGTTATGCACGAGACACCATATCCCCCTTGTATGGAAAGGATTTGAATAACCCGGTACTTTGTTTCAATTCCTCAACATTCTCAAGATCCGTTTGCGGTCAGTAGTAGTAGGCTGTTAACCTTAGGCTGGGTTCCCACGTAGTGTAAACGCTGCGGAATTTCCGCAACAGAATTGTGTGCGGAAATTCCGCAGCATATGCAGTAGCGGCAAAGTGGATGAGATTTAGAAAATTTCATGCCTGTGCTGCGGAAAACCCCCCATAGCGTAAACGTTAATTGGCTTGAGGTACAGAATTTATCATACTTACCCAGAACGCTCTCCTCCTTCCTGCAGTCCGGCTTCCTGGGATGACGTTGCATCCCATGTGACCACTGCAGCCAATCACAGGCTGCAGCGTCACAAGACCTGCAACTTCAACGTAGGAGGCCGGACTACGCGCAGAGAAGAGGGAGGGGGTAAGTATCTACTTTTTTTTTCCCCCAAGCTCTGCTTTACGCAGCAGAAATTCCGTCCGAAAAACCGCATCACAATGTGGTGGGATTTTTCGGAGGGAATGTACTGCGGGTTTCAGGTCTGATATGCTGCGTGATCCGACCCGTGGGAACCCGGCCTTAAGGCTACATGCACACGTTGCGTAGATGTGTGCAGAAAATCTGCATCAAAACCACAGCTAAATTCATGTAATTCCACAAGTAAAATCACACTATATGGCCCCATGCACACGACCGTGCCCGCAATCACGGCTCGCGATTGCGGGCACGGCCGGCCGCTGACTGACAGCCGCATTTTCGGGCCGTGCTCCCATACAAAGTATGGGAGCACGGCCCGCAAAATGCGAAAGAACGGACATGTTCCATAATTCCCGGAACATTTCCACGGCACTGACACCCTTCCGTAGTGCTACGGAAAGGTGTCAGTGTTCAATGAAAGTGAATGGCTCCGTTTTTGCGGACCGCAATTGCGGTCTGCAAAAACGGAGATTTTTTGCTGTCGTTGTGCATGGGGCCTATATTGTAGGTTTTTTTTTAAATCCACTTTTAGGTGCGTATTTTCCATTTTGATGCGGAAACAGGTGCGTTTTTTATGCTGTGGATTTTGCGGCGTTTTTTTAAAATAAACTTGTCATATCTGAGACGGAAACGCTGGGAGTGGAACACATGAGCAGCACAAATCTTTCTCCCGTCATAATGGTTTGCTCCAATGTATCAGTGTGGGCTTCTCTCTAGACTGGATCCAGTTGTATACACCGCTCAGCTGACAGCAGGCCTAAGGCTTCTTTCACACGATCTTTAGTATACGTTTATCTCTATTCCTTCAGAGGAAGAGCGGATGGAAAGATTAAACGAAAAGCATCGGTTCCGTTTTTTTCACAGAAACAAAAAGTTCTGCAGACTGCGCTTTTGCTTCCGTCAAAAAACAAAACGAAAAACGGAAACCTGGCAAACGGAAAGCAACTGAAACAAAACAATCACCATTGAAATCAATGGTAATTCTAAAGGAACCGTTGCTTTTCGTTTAATCTTTCGATCCGCTCTTCCTCTGATGGAATAGAGGTAAACGTATATTAACGGTAGTGTGAACTTCGCCTAAGTCTGTAAAGATTTCCAGCCACTGAAATAAGAATGTTTTCATCAGCTGGCAGGAAACATCTTGAAGATCAAGTATATTAGGAATTTGCATAACCCTAACCACTTCCATTCAATGATAGCAAACATGGATCTTGAAAAACAGTTGAGGGTTTGAATCACAAACTATATTATAACATAGATCCAGCTTTATTTTTTTTTATAAGATTTATACATGACAAGAGGTTGTCTGGTTTCGGCAAATACGTGTCATTCGAGGTATAATAAAGTTATACAAGTTTCCAATATACTTTCTGTATTAATTCTTCAGTTTTAAGATCCCTGCTTGCTGTCATTCAAAAGGGGATAACAATTTGTCCTGGTCATGCGATGATTACACAGGTGCATGGCTCATAAAGGACAGAGCTCGGATAACTGCACTGTAACAAGCTATGCACCTGTGTGTCCATCTCATGACCATATCCCGAGAGTAAACCATAAAAAGTTCCTTTTGAATGACAGCAAGCAGAGATCTTGAAAACGGTGATGAATTGATACAGAAAGTATATTGGAAGTTTTTATAACTTTTTAATATACTACGAATAACGTTTATTTGCCGAAACTGGAAAACACCCTTAAAATCACAGCATGACACTGAAAACTCCATTCCTATATACCTCTGATCTGATGGACCATGGGCCAACTGAGGCAATATTATATACATATATTTTGCCTACTCTTCTCTTTTGTAACCTTAACGGTGCGATGTAGAGAGGCGATCACTTAACTTTGAGACTGTATTTAACGTATATCCCCTGAGAATCCAATCCAGATTCCATAAATAAAACATCCAGAAACTATATCAGCGCTGGCTGACTGAAATCAAGAAAATATCCAAAAGGGCACATGACCATACATCTTGATATGTTGCACTTCTATCTATAGGGAAAGGCTTGCGTTTTCTGAGAAATCACTGCTTGAAGTCATAAGTTAATTGTATCCCTCAGTTGATTCATCATCCTCATCATCAAGATCTTCTTCTTCTTCCTCCTCCTCCGCATTCTTTTTGTGCCGGCTCCCAGCAGTTTGCTAAGAATATAAGAATAATCAGGCTCAGTACTAAAAAAAACATTATGCCATGTACACCTTTGAAAACTTATTTTTTTTGTTAATAAAACAGTGTATCAGTGGGTTTGGTGCAACTTTGTAATTACTTTATTAAAAATTATTTGTACTTATTGAGATACAGCTGCTTTGTAACAGCTGACCTGACTGATTTAGGTCTCCGAGCTAGATACAGCTGCTCTGTATACAAAGCAGCTGTATCTCAAAAAGTACAAATAATTTTTTTATAAATTACAAAGTTGCACCAAACACACTGTTTTATTAAGAAAAAAAAAAAAATAGTTTTCAAAGGTGTACATAACCTTTAAGCAAATAAAGACACGTCTTCATTTGAAAATACTTGGGGTAGCCAAATGAACGCAGTTGCCAGGACATTGTGGCAGCTAGAAAAATCAGCCCTGGTAGCCATGTTTTAAGTCCTCTTATACATTCGGCTGCGGAGTGAGCACCCAACAGCGGTCACATAATGTCTAGGCTGCTTTGCGCTTCACCTGCATCAGTCTCTATTAGCAGGAGTCAATGCAGGAAGCTACAGACAGACACCCTATACACCCTTGTTGTTGCCGGCTCCTAAGGCTATGTTCATACGGAGTATTTTGGGGGAGGAATATCTGCCTCAAAATTCCGTTTGGAACTTTGAGGCAGATATTCCTCTCCCTGCACGCCGATTTTCGCGGCAATTATCGCGCCGTTTTTCGCCAGCGGCCATTGAGCGCCGCGGGCATAAAACAGCGAGAAATACGCTTTCTCCTGCCTCCCATTGAAGTCAATGGGAGGTCAGAGGCGGAAGCGCCCGAAGATAGGGCATGTCGCTTCTTTTTCCCGCGAGGCAGTTTTACTGCTCGCGGGAAAAAGACGCCGACGCCTCCCATTGAAATCAATGGGAGGCGTTCTCGGGCCGTTTTTGCCGAGTTTTGCGACGCGGTTTCCGCGTCAAAAAACTTGGCAAAATACCCCGTGTGAACATAGCCTAACTCGGATTCTTGAATACGGCCCCATTTGGTTCAAGCATATCATTGGGTCTCCAATAAGAGCGCCACTTTCAAGAGACATGTGTTTTAAACAAGGTCAAGGTATAAAATGGCCCTAAATTATTATCTTGCGGATGTGCTATAAATGTCTATTGCACATATTACTAAAATTGCTACATCTAAGCAGTCCTTAAAAAGGGAATATCCACCATGGAGAACCATTTTGCGTTTTTAATTTAAAGGGTAACTAAACTAAAAAAAATAAAAAAATTTGGACACGTCATAGTGACTTGTCACACGTTTTTATTGGTTAGGGTCCGTGTACAGAGATCCCCATCAATCTTGTGCCGCTTAGTTTCTGATCGGCTTTCCTCGGGGTGGCGTACGGGCTCAATAGAAAGTCTATGAGTTCGTACGCCGCTCGATTGGCTTTCCAAGGAAAGCCGATCTGAAATGAAGTGGCACAGTGCTCACCTGAGCAGCTTTGTTCAGTGATCGGTGGGGGTCTCAGTGCTCGAACATGGACATGTCAACGTTTTTTTTTAAAAGTTTAGTTACACTTTAAGGCTGGGTTCCCATGTAGCGTAAATGCTGCGGAATTTCCACAACGGAATTATGTGCGGAAATTCTGCAGCATAGTGAATGAGCTTTAGAAAATCCCATGCCCACACTGCGGAAAAAAAAAACCTCAAGTTGTGCGGAAAGTATTCTGCGGTGCGTTTTTCAATTCCGCAGCATGTTAATTTATGCTGCGTGTTTGGCCCATAGACTTCAATGGGGAGCAGTAATTCTGCAACAGATTTACGTGGTTGCAGTTTTCACAGCGTTTACGCAGCGGAAAGGCAGTAAAAACTGCTGGAAATACGCAGGTGAACGTATACTTTGCTATAACCAATGTTTAATCACTAAATACGCAGATAAGACTGCTGCGGAAAAAACGCAGCACATTTATGAGCAGAAAAAAAACCGCACTATTTTGTGCGGATTCCTGTCACAACTTCACCACCGTTGTCCTAGAGATTCTGCTGCACATTTTCTGTTGCAGAAAATCTGCAGCTTATCCTGTGTGGGAACATACCCTAAATAGGTTTATAATTCTGTGCCGATACCTTTTTTGTGAATATATCTTTATAGCGGTGGGTATGCTTTTTCTGATACAGAGCATCACTTTCTTTTATTTAAATGCTAAATATATTTTCCGCTCATTTTTACTAACAAAAGCCCCCAAAAAAAAACAAAAAAACAAAAAAAAAAAAAAAACACAGAAAAAAATGAATGTGAACATGCCCTAAAGGCCTTATTCAGACGAACGTATTATACGTCCATGAACTGTCCGTTAAAAAAATAAATAAACATCAATGGACCTATGCAATTCAATGGGGCTATTCACACGTCCGTGTTTTCTCACGCAGCGTGCGTCTGTTGCGTGAAAATCACTGCCTGTTATATTTGTCCATTTCTGCGGACCACGTCGCCCTTTGGAGTAAATGGGTGCGTGAAAAATACGGACAGCACACGGACGACATCTGTGTGTTGTCCGTGTTTTTCACGCACCAGCTGCTGAAGAAATGATGAGGAAGAGGAAATACTTGCAAGTGCGTAAAAAAATAAATAAAAAAACCACACTGATGCAAAAACGCAATACACACGGACAGATTTCCGCACATTTTTTTGCGTGCTTAAACCGGTCACGTTCATGGGAATGTAGCCAAAGTGAATTCTTTTGGAAGCACAGTAAATCTTACCGATAAAGAAGCAGACATCCTCTTTGAATTGGCACGCACGATATCTAAACGAGATTGGAAATCCGGTGGATGAAGAGAACTTCTAAAGACCTACAGATGGAACATAAATACAGTCACAGCCTAGACTAGATACTAAACACAGCATAGAACTTGTGCGATCTGCGCCAAATCCGCTCCAGTGAGCCATCATGACCGACTAATGAATATGGACACTGGTTCCTTCCACCACTATCTCTGGTAGCCGGGGTCTACCGGTGTACTCCGAATATTGTTATGCATTATGCCTGATCATTCTGGTCGTGTTGCTCCACCCTGGTATTTCTATTCCATCGTGGATTGAAGAGGTGGGACATTCTATCTCGTGTGAAGTGGCTATTAGGGTATGTTCACACAGTGTTTTCAGCCGTAATTCGGGCATTTCACGCCTCGAATTACACCTGAAAAAACGCCTACAAACATCTGCCCCAATGGGAAAAACAGCATTTAGTTCATACGGGGCGTCTTTTTACACCTCTGTTTAAAAAAACGGAGTGTAAAAAGACGCTCCGTAAAAAGAAGTAGCATGTCACTTCTTGAGGCGTTTTTTGGAGCTGATTTTCCATTGAACACTATGAAAAACGCCTCAAAAAACACCTGAAAAGAAGCTCCAAATTTCATTTTCAGCTTCAAAAACGCCTAAAATTCAGAGGCTGTTTTCTCTAAAAACAGCTCCGTATTTTCAGATGTATTTGCTCACTGCGTGTGAACATACCCTTACATGTAGGGCTGCTCCCTGGGTAGCCTTCTACCTGAAGGAGAGAGGAGTATGCTCAAGACAAATGGCTTACACCAGGTAGAATGGTGCTCTGTAGCAACCAACTTTTTGCTTTTATACAGCATATAATACTCTGTATACAAGGCGAATAAGAATCCATGGTAACTTTGGTCCCCTCTTTGCTTACAAGTGCAGCTTTCCGCTTTCCTAAACCCTGAGGAAGCTGCAGTTGTCAGCAGCAATACACGTGGGGCAACCGGCTGCAGCATACACTTTCTTGGATCTGGATATCAGGATGATCTCTTTTTAGTTTTTTGCAGGTCAAAAAAGTAGGAAGCTTGATCAAAATGTGTACGATTTTTTTTTTTGCTTACCAGCAAGAGATCGTTGTAAAGATTGGATGTGCCATGTCTTTTCTTTTTGGTATGCTTTTTGCATGTGTTGCCTTATGACAGTAACCATTCATAGTACGAACTTGTGTAGCACCCTGTTTCTTTATGTTTATCATAGATTATGATAGTAGTTTATGTACTAGAAGCATTGTTTGCCCAGATGGAACTTTCCTGGGTGATCGGCTGAACGCCGTCTTTATTAGACATACCATTACGTAATAACACGTATGCCACCTCAGGAACAGCTTAAAGTTTAAAATAAGATGAAATTCCACCTGATTGAAAGTAAAAGCTGCTGTGAAGTGGCTCAACGTAGGTTTGGCACGGTCGTCTCGTTTGGATATACCATTTTTTATATCCAAGACTAGGGTCACATCTGCGTCGTAGGTCCCATTAGGAGCCTAAGCCATAGATTCCGTCAAATTACCAAAAACAATACCACAGCATGCTCAGCTACTTTTTTTCTGGTAAGATGATGGACGCCGAGATAGAACCCATTATTAGTCAACGGGGTCCGTCCAGCACCTTTTTTCCCAATGACTAAACCGAAAAACTGAATTCTTAGCGCAGATGTGTACCTAGACTTATAGACACCTGTATTATTCACAAAGACTCTTACACCTTAAGGCCTTGTTCAGCCTGCCCTTAAAATAAAAACAACGTGTTAACGTGTCAAAAACGGAAGCGTTTTTTGCAAAGCGCATTTTAAAATACAGGCGGTTTTGGGGCGTTTGTTGATGCGTTTTTTGGCACACAATTAGAACTCCCATTGAGTATGGAAATTAGGCGTGTTTGCCGCATTTTATTTTATTTTTTAACACGGCGTGTTTTTTTTCCCACACGTGTGCGTAAAAAAACAGCGTGGTATGCACTACAATGCACTTTCCCATTTAGGTCAATGGGAAGCTGAAAGCATGTGTTTGACGCGTTTTTTCAGTGTGTAAAACGCGTCAAATAGGCCTTGTTCACACAGTGTGTAACGGGAAAACCAACACTGTGGCATGCCTGATCTCTGCTCCTTACCTCTAGATCTTCCTCCTCATCAATATCCTCGATATGCTGAAAGGCAGCGGTCAATACTTCTAGAGCCTTCCCATGGAACAACATCTCAATTGATACAAAGTCACTGAATATTTTCTAAACAGGGAAAACAAACAATAAATATGTTAACCCTGGGGGTTCATTTCATGTCTACTATATAATTTTCCTTACAGTTTGCATGTAAGCAGAACAGCCTGAAACAATATACTAAATAAACCACTAGATTCAGAACAGACTGCTAGAAATCCATCCGGAGTGAATTCTCTTGCAGAAAATCCCTAGCTCATGATCTACCCCAGTGGCAGCTGCAGACACCGTGGTGCACTATGGACACCCAAAATGTCAGGGCGATAACACTGACGAGGCTAAAAACCATCATCGGCACTTGGCACAACATTCAGCCATGTAGCGCCAGTCTTTGTCCAAACACAGTATCAATGCAAATTGACATTTTTCATATAGGTTTCATTTGATGGGGCGATCTCATTAACATAAATGTTAATGAGATCGCGGCCGTAATAAGACATGTCCGTTCTTTCTGCGGTCCAGGCTCCTGGGCCATGCACGGACCGTGAAAACCACAGTCGTGTGCATGGGCCCATAGAAATGAATGGGGCCGCAATTCTCCCGTGGATTTTCGGGGGAATTGCGGCCGCAAAAGCACTTTCGTGTGCATGGGGCCTTAGTCGTATAGTAGAGTGACTCTCCCAAACGCATAGTGGATGGAGCCATAGACATACAGTTTGTACTGCCATGTCATTTCCTTCTGTTTAGTGTTTTAGTAATGTCACTCTTATTACAGACATTACTGAACTGAAAAAAAATTTGCGTTGGAAATGATAAACAAGACCTTGCCGATTAAACACTTGACTTACTTTTATATCTTTAATCTTCTGTTTTTCAAAATTGTCAATGGTTTCCTCCAGCTGGCGACTTATTCTAGCTGCATCCATTGTAGCTCGCTGTAGTTCTGTTTCTGCCTTAAAAAATAGACAATTCAAGTGGGTTACAAACATCCATAGATATGTAACGCACGCCAATATTCACCTGGCTACCTACAATCTGCTGAATATATATATATATGAAAAGGAGCGGTAAGACATCAGTGGATCAATATCAGGTGGCAACTTCAACTTGAGCTTGGTTTCTAGGGCATGGCTGGCTTTAGAGTTTACATAAATTATCCTACTTTTTTTCCCCACATGGTGACAATCTTTCTTTGTATTTTGTTCTGCTCAAGATACAATAGGCAAACACCAAATGACCAGATTTCCCTTCATGTTTACCAGGAGTGCCGATGCTTCTGTAATCACAGGACTTTATTAGATAGCAAGTTTGTAATTCCCAGTTAGGCTGGGTTCACACGACCACATTAATGTCCGTAATGGACAGACGTATTTCGGCCGGAAGTCCCGGACCGAACTCAGTGCAGGGAGCCGTGCTCCTAGCATCATAGTTATGTACGACGCTAGGAGTCCCTGCCTCTCTGCAGGACAACTGTCCCGTACTGTAATCATGTTTTCAGTACGGGACAGTAGTTCCACGGAGAGGCAGGGACTCCTAGCGTCGTATAACTATGATGCTAGGAGCCCGGCTCCCTGCACTGAGTTCGGTCCGGGACTTCTGGCCGAAATACGTCCGTCCATTACGGACGTTAATGTGGTCGTGTGAACCCAGCCTTAGGGCTCGATTCCCGTCCGTGTGCTGTGGTTGATATAACTCACACTACACGGACCCATTAATTTCAAAGGGGCTATTCCCACATGGGTGAGTTTACACGCCGCGAGTGTCCGTTGCATTAAACTCACTGTATGTCCTATATTGGTGCGTTTTTGAGCACCTAGTCGTCCCCATTAAGGTCTATAAGTGGACGACATCCGTGTTCTATCCACGTTTCACGCATCAGTTACAAAGATATGCAGAGAAATAAAAAAATAAAAAGAAAAGTGCTTGCACGGAGTTAAAAAACGCATGCCACACCCAACGCACACTGATGGCACAGGGACATGAAACGTAGGAAAAACAGTTTTTTACGCGCGCAAAACGGGCACGCTCATCTGAACGTAGCCTTATTAACACGAGCGTATTTCACATCCGTGTTACGCGCGTTAAAACAGACGTCACACAGACCTATGCAATTCAATGGGGCCATTTAGATAGTGTTTTTCACGCAGCGTGTGTCTGCTGCGTGAAACACTGCATGCCCTATTCTTGTGCGTTTTTTGCACATCACGCACCCATTGAAGTCTATGGGTGCGTGAAAATAAATGGACAGCACACGGGTGTGGTATGTGATTCACGCAACCGTTGCTAAAGAAATGAGGAAAAAAAGAAAAACAGTTTATTTTGTGGACGTAAAAAACTAGTGACATACGGACGACATACGTAAAAAACGGTGACTACACGGAACTGCAACGCAAGAAAAACGATGCATTTTTACACGCGCAAAATGGACACGTTCGTGTGAATAAGGCCTTAGGGTACAGTCAAGTTATTTTAGCTTTATCTCTATCTCAGCAGGGAGGAAGTAAAGGGCTCTGTCTCATATTAAAATTAATGGAGTGAGTAGTCTGCAAGTGAATGAGGCTAATAAGTAACAAAAAGTCACTTTTTTTTTTTTTTATTCTAGAAAACACACTGAGGTTTTTGAGTGAATCACTGGAGGTACGCTTTAAAAGTGTTGTCCACTACTGGACAACTGATGACCACCGGATAGGTCATCAGTATATCATCGGTACGGGTCAGACACCTGAACCGATCAGCTGTTGCGATGGCCTGCGGGCCACGGATGTTATGGCACATTATGCAATGTATAGAGCCAGAAGCAGTCGAATTTGTACATTGCATAGCGGCCATGCTGCAGCTCTGATCCTATTTGCTTGAATAGGGGCAGGGCTGCAGTACAGCAGCTATTCCAAGACCGGAGCCATCTGCTTCCGGCATGGACGTCCGGTGCCCAAAGGCAGCCAGAGCGGCTTAATGGTGCGGGGTCCGGGTGTCGGACCCGCATCGATCATATACGGATGGTTGTCCGGTAGTGGACAACCCCTTTAAGGTAGCAAACATGTCAGGATACCATGAGACAATAAATACGTAGAGAGGTTTAAATAAAGTGTACATTCTTATCTCCGGTAAGCTGCACTGACTAGGCAAATCAAAATCCACATACAACACGTGCAGATCCAACCTCTACACTTACAGACGATTTCCAGGACATGATGTATGTAAAGAAGAAACTGAGAAGAGGCAAACTGCTAAAGAACAGGCCGCAATATTAGTAAGTACAGTTGAAATCGAATAATCCAGCACACGACAAAAAAGTCCCACGCTGGAATAGCTGTGCCTAATCATACAGCAAATTGAAGACAGGGCAAAGGTGCGGTGGAGGCCGGGCATCCGAGACTAGGGCCACACGTCTATCTAGCCACCTGCTGTATATTTCATTTCCAATTGTTGTGAATTTCTGATAATCCGGCACCTTAGTGGTCCCTCACATGCTGCATTATTGGACTTTTACCGTAACAGACACTAATAAAGTACTTCAGTCAATTAGAAAGCTAACTATTCATTGTTTATATGCAAAAAGGAGAAGAGCCGTCCATCCCGTTCCAGTGATGTCATGAAAATGATGCAGTTTATACCTGTGACTTAATATTAGTTAAGGAAAAAGCAAATGAAAACTACAAGCAAATTTTTTCTCACAATACAATTCTATAAGTCTGTGTGAGTGCGCGGTACAATAGCGGTGTATATTCACTATGGCTTTTCTTTCAGCAGACAGGCTATTCCTACGGACCCTTCAGCAGCCTGGATTCTGCCGGTGAATTTTCACAATTCTGCATCTGAAAATTGGAACACTCCGGCCGCACAAGTGACCAAGTCAAATAATACTAGATTTAGAAAACGCGTATGTGGCAGTGTTATTTGATTTGATCACTTGTATATTCTTTAAAGGCTTCAATGGGGTTGCCATAGTCACATGAGCAGATTAGAATCTGATCATACAGTGTCTGTCATTCCTGAACTTTTGCGACACTGCTGTAAAGTGACTATCAATGAGCGGAAGCATTTTTAAATTTTTTTGCACAGCAGCACTTCACAGACACTGATATTTCTATTAGACGTTCTACTTACAATACATTGCTGATGACTATCCTCTGCACAGTGTCATTGCCCGCTACTTTAGTTAAACTGGTTCACCATCTAAATATATTTTTACAAAAATATGGTAAATGCAGCAGTTTGGGGTAGTTCATACAGCATTTTTTGGCGCCAAATTTAACGAGGAAACCGCATCGCAATCAGTGCCAAGAAACGCCCAACATTGATTTCAATAGGAGGCCGAGGCGTTTTTTTTTCCCAGGCAGCTTTTGGCATGCCCATTCGTTGAGCAGTTTCCACCTCTGACCTCCCATTGAAATCAGTGCAAGGCAGAAAAAACCTGCAGCGCTCATTTCGGGAGAAATTTTGGCAGTGGTTTTAGCATTACATTTAACGGCTAAATAAAAAAGGAAAAAAAAAACCTGCAAAATAACACTAAAACAAAACAAAAAGCGTGCAATTCAAAATCTGCATCAAAATTCCTGAAGGAATTTTGAGGCAGATTTTTTTTCTGCCTGACAAAAAAAAACAACCAAAAAACACAGTGCGAACTCCCCCTAGAGATAAAGAAATCTGTACCATAGGTGTTGCCACCACTTCTTGACCCATCACTGCCCTCAGTACAATCGTAATTCTGCCAGGGAACCACAGAGTAATCGGAGACAAACTGGTTGCTAGGGATCTGCTGCCTGACACCTATTGAAAATATTGCAGTTGTCAAGCAGCACATCCTTAACAACCATATTGGCAGACAAGTAAAGGAGCACTTATTTGCTAAAAATGAGCTTTGAACGCTCTATAGAGAACCTGGAATCAGTGGTGGTCCATGCTCAAAGACTTCATCAATCTTCTCGCATGTATCTATGACATATCAGAAGGTCATTGTGACTGGATTTTCCCTTTGAGACCATGACTATACAATAATTTATAGGATATGTAAACTTTTGAAGACCTTTAGTAGAAAAAAATATGTATTGAAATGTTTAATGCAACTTTGTAATTAGTTTTTATTAAAAATGTCTTTTACTTGTTGAGATACAGCTGCTTTATATCCTGGATACATAGAAGCTGTATCTTGCGCTGAAACCCGAATCTGTCAGGTCAGCGGGACTAACTGCTTCGGTGACAGCGGGTCCTGCATGTCAGATCCACCTGTTATTGATCCCATCCAAGTTCATAACATGTGATCGATAACAGGTGGATCCTGCCCGCTGTCACTGAAGCCGTCAGTACTGCTGACCTGACGGATTCAGGCTTTAGAACATGATGCAGCTTCTATGTATCCAGAATATAAAGCAGCTGTATCTCAAAAAGTAAAACATTTTTTAATAAAAACAAAATAACAAAGTTGCACAAAACACCCCAATTATTATTTTTTTTTTTACTAAAACAGTCTTCAAAGTTTTCCATAGCCTTTACAATCACGGAAACATAAAATTCCCTAAAAAAAAAAGTTGCATGGGTTTCCATAATGGATGGAAAATTATTTGTAAGTATCAAGTAACGTTGCATGCGACTGACTGTGTGACGAGCTATTCTAGGCCAGCATTGGGCCCTATAGCCCTCCACTTTCTGGGGATTAGGTATTAGGTTTGTTCAGTTGATCCTTAATAACAGATGATAAACTATCACAATGGCAGAATGGAACAAAACATCAGCAAGACGCAACCTAAGCTTTAGGCCATTTCAGTTCAGAGTAAACAAGCGGTCTATAGTCTTAAATAAATGGGAATAAGGATACAATAATTTGCCGATCGGATGGGTTTCTCTGGCGCGTTTTCTCTAGCTGAGCCATCTGCTTTGCTTCTCTGTTCCTAGCATTTAAGGTCACTTTAAGATCCTCCTAGAATAAAAACAAAACGTTCACTTCTCCCATCACAGAAGGCATGACACAAGCTCACCGGAGTGCCTCTCTTCTGCGCTTAGGCGGGCCAAATACTGCATCAGATGCTGCCCCAGATTTGTGTCACGCCACCAAGTTCATCTGGTAACACTGGCACCAAGTGAAGGGGCAGGGGAGGGGTGTTTTCAGTTTATATACAGGGTAGCTGCTGGCGTGTTAATGGTTCATATTTAGTCATTTAAATCTTTGGGTGACCATGTAACACATAGTAGCACCAAGTCCTCCAAAGCAGCACCAAGAGCCCCTCTTTGCAGCATTCTGGCTAATAGAAGGAGGTCCTCTCCACAACGATGCCCACATGCTCGAATAGGGCACACAACCAGTGTGGACACAGCACATGTATATAGTAATGAAACAACGTACACACTTACCCTTTTGAGCTTGATTATAGCTCCATAGCTTTTCAGAGGTTCAACTACTTTGGCTTCAAGTCTTTCCACCTGATAATAAACAAAAGTAATTCACGGTCATATCTTCAGGGCAGAAATACATTTGGACATTTATTTTCCAGCAATATTTCCACATATGGTGCTAGAACAACTAGTAATCATTTTGTAGATCTTTAGTACGTACAGAAAATAAAAAAATAAAACCTGTTAGCCTGACAAACTATGATGATATATGAATATATTTTCCGCACCAGCTGAGTATCTGATACTGCCACCTATGGACAAAAACATGGACATTTCATCTGAGTTAGGTTACTTTGCAAAATAGCCCAAAACACTCTTGGCACTGCCCTCACTACTTTTGCGGAATAGGGGCATGGCTTCAAAAAAAGGGGGCAGGGCCAGAGTATCCCCAAAAATTTAATATGACTTACACCAGTTAAAAAAATAAAATATGAAAAAATTATAAATCATTAAAGGGAATGTGACGCTAGAAAAAAAATGTATTTTTTTTTTAGTTAAACAATTAGTGTGTAGGTGATAAAACATTGTTCTAATTTTTTTCACGAGTCAGGAAATATTATAAATCAGATTCTAATTTATAATATTTCCCAGTGCTGGTCACTAGATGGAGTAATTCCCAAAATTGCAGCATTGCATGTGGTAAAGCAACCACATTGCTTTATGCTGCAAAATTGGAAAAAACTCACTCGCTCTAGTGAGCTCTCAGAATCCCCCCCTCCTTTATCCTGGCTAGTGCCGGGAGAAAGGAGGGGATTGAATGGTCAAACCTCCTACACTGTGTGTCGCCATTTTTTGAGCTAACACACAGTGTAGTAGGTTTACATACAGTAGTAAACACACAGTAAAACACGTACATACACAGAAATAACTTACCTGCTCCAGTCGCCGCCGCTCCCTCCGGTCCGTCTGCTACCGCCGCTCCAAGTGCACAAGTCCGGAAGCCGCGACCGGAAGTAGTAATCTTACTGTCCGGCCGCGACTTCCGGTCTACAGGAAAATGGCGCCGGACGGCTACAGGAAAATGGCGCCGGACGGCGCACAGTTCAACTTGGACTGTGTGGGAGCGGCGCATGCACCGTTCCCACACAGACGGCATACAGCATAGTGGATGGAACGGGTCCCGTTCGAATTCACTATGGGACTGTAGCTGCCGTATTCCATGTCTGTATGTGTCGTTAATCGACACATACAGAAATGGAAAAAAAAATGGCAGCCCCCATGGGGAAGAAAAAGTGAAAAAATAAAAAAAGTAAAACAAACAAACAAATATAAAAGTTTTTAATAAAACACTAAAATCAAACTGATGTAAAAAATTTTTTTTTCGTGACACTGTTCCTTTAAAAAAAGAATTTATACTCACCTAATCTAATCTCTGGCTAATTCAGCATGACACGGCTCATACAACGTACGGACGCCGGGCAGGGCCAGGCCGTTGTATGCAAGACAGAACCGATGACGTTAAAGTGCGGTGTTGCGGATGAGGTCTTGATGTTGCTCAGCGTCAGGACTTTGTATGAGCTGTTTTGGAATGTTGAGGGGACCCAGAAAGGAGGAGAAGAGGAGCAGACGGGTGAGTATGTGTTTTATTTTATGGCCAATGTGGGGGGAATGTATGGCGCACGGCCGCAGTCCTTGAACCACAATTGTGCCGATGCGGCCCGGCCGAAAGATGCGACACATTCATTAAGAGGCTTAAACGTGTCACAGTTTACTCCAACCTTTCTTTCTGTCAAGACTGGCATATGAAACGGCAGTCTTAATAAATCATCCCCATGGTCTTATACCAGCCCCCCACCCCAATAACAAAATAAAACCCACAATCCAGCAGTGGATCACGATTGGCCGTTTCCTCCCTCTGCCTCAGGACTTGAAGTGCTGCTGGCATGTTAAATAGGCACTGTGCCACGTCATGCCCTACCTTACTAGTCCCTAGGCCACATTTACAATAAAAGCTGCATGATAGAACGGATGTTGCCAGGTAGCATCTGTTATCTTCACCCCCTTATGCCAGCGACTGACCTGTTATTTGAAGTTGTCCTAGTCACATTGTATCACACCCTCAATAAAAATGACAGGAGCTGCGTCTAAACATGCTATACAAGTAGCCACCGAGCTGTCGCCTTTGGGCAGCGCCTGCTGAAGGGATTATCTACCCTGGCTTAGAATTGTCCTATAATATAGTAGGATATCCTGTATAATAAATAGTCACAATTCCCATCGATACCGCCATACCTCTGCTTGACGATAATCTTGAAGTTTGGCAAGTTCATCAGCAAAGCCCTTCAGTCCATGTTTTAGATTTGGCGTTTCGGTGTCAGCATACGCATGGACTTCTCTTACCAGGAGATCAGCTTTGTCCCGTTGCCTGGCGGTTTTACGGACATACCCGGCATAGATTTGGCACAATTCTCCAAAGTGCTTTTCCACATGACTGACCGCTTCTTGAATCTGTCTGGTCTGATTGTCTCTAGAAGAAGAAACCAGAGTTAAAGATCAGGAAACGTTGGGTTGTAAAATGGAACAAAATATTGGAACGATATTGAATAGTGTTTCCTTTACGGCTGGACAAATCACTTAGTTGTCTAAGGCGGAGTATAGATTCCCTCAGAGATGCCGCACCAGGCATCAATATCGCTGCTGATGTGGAGGTCTGCCCATGCCGCTCACATTCAGAACATCTATGTTGATGAAAAGTTGTCCACACATATTCGGAAGCCAAAATCCCATCCCTGCTGTAATTGTACGGCGCGGGAATGTGTTAAGATACCCATCGTCCATTGACCTGCAAGTTGAGCTGCAAAACCAGATTTGCATACAGAACCAGTAGCCCTATAGCCAGCCATAGATGTAAAGATTTCCCCCCAATCGGAAAGCTCCACTCCCACACTTGAAAGGGATATAATAACGGATTATTTTCCACGATATGAAGGATTTTTCCCATGGAACGTCACTCAGGCTAGGGCTACACGGCGACTTTGTCTGCGAAGATCGCTGTGTGCCGCGGCTTCCATCGCATGCAATTAAAGTCAATGTGGCCGCGTTGAAACTTGCGGGTTGCCACGACCGCGGCCAGTCAGTTGCAAAAAATTCAGCATGCTTGGATTTCTTGCGACTGTCGAGTCGCGGTCATGGTAACCCACGGGACACAACGCAGACACATTAACTTTAATTACGCGAGGTCAACGTTGCTGTGTAGCCCTAGCCTTATTGTGGGAAACGTTGTGCATTAGCCCCACATATAGTAAAGTAAGGCTGCGTTCACATCACTTCTTGGCGTATTCGCAAATGTGGCACTAGACTTTAACCCTTTGGGGACATACACTGCATATGTATGGCGGATGTCGGAGGAGGCTGTATGAGGGAAGCTCAGGAGCGGAGCCAGCTCCATGAGCAGAAGGTGTCGGCAGTATATTAAAAAACTGACGCCCTGCTCTGATGGCTAGTATGGGAGATAACAAAACCCAGCTGCTTAACCACTTAGATGCCACGGTCAATAACAATCGTGGCATCTTAGCGGATAGACAGATGGGAGGCGCCTCTGATACCACACCCCCCCCCCCCCAACACGATTGTACAGTGCCAATGTGTCATCATGGCAGCCAGGTGCCTAACGCAGGCTCCAAGGTCTGCCATCTTAGTACTCCTATTAAGCCTTGCCAGAGGAAAGCATAGCGATAAAAGGACAATACACTGCAATACAGAAACAATGCAATGTATTGTACAAGCGATCAAACAAACCACATGTTCAAGTCTCCAAGTGGGACAAACAAAACAAAAAAACTATTTGAACAGTTTTAAAGAATATATATATATATATATATATATATATTGGGAAAAAAACAAAACTATTCAATGTTAAACAAACCCTTTTCCCATTTTTTTACATAAAATAATGTAAACAATTAAAAAAATGACGATAATTGGTATCCATAGCGATGCTATAATTGCCACAAGTTGACCATAAAAAATAAAAAAAAAGCCAGAATTTTTTGGGTCACCTCTCCTCCCCCTCAAAAAAAAAAATATTGATCAAGAAGTCGTATGTACCCCAAAATAGAGCCAAAAACCCCTGAGCCTTCACACCGCTCTGACAGAAAAATAAAGCGGTTATGGGTCTCAGAATGTGGCGACTCAAAATTATTTTTGTTTTTAGTTAGTAAAAGTGGTGAAAAAACAAGACCTATATAAATTTGCCATTGCCGCAATCGTATTGACCCGTGGAATAAAGAGAACATGTCGTTTTTTACCGCACGGTGAACACCATAAAATCAAAACCCAAAAAGGAATGGCAGAACCGCCATTAAAACATACAACTCGTCTCGTAAAACAAGCCCTCATAGGGATCTGGCATATCCGCAGGACGCCTGGACTTGAGGTCGGGGGACCCCTGTGCTCCAGGTGGGTGCAGGTCCCAGCATACATTTATGGTGTGTTGTCCAGTGGATATATCATCAGTGACGTGATGGGAATACCCCTGCACCGGATGACATACATATGGATCACCCCTCTCATCATACACACCTTGGCTGGAGGAACATTGTTGCTGACGGTCTGTAGACGGGACGTGAATAGTGTTACGGGGAGAGGACCGGGACGTGAATCATTGCTTCTTCCCCTTCCTAATAAGACCCTTCACCCGGCAAGCAGCAATCTACGCGCCCCCGGCTCCACTCCTCACCTAGCCCTGGTCTCTGGTGTCTGGCTCATGATGAGAATGACGACGGCGCGTCCTCCCAGATCGCAGCTCCAGCTCCTCCCTGATCGTCTCAGTCACCAGGGGGTGCCGTTGGCATGGTTCCTGCATGACGCGTCCCGCTGTTCATGGTCATGTGATCAGGGCGGGGAGGTCCTGGAGTTTGTTCTCAGGTGGAGGAGGCGGGGTCTGCGCTCTGGTGGAGGAGGCGGGGTTTGCTGAGCGCTGTAACTGATATACGCAGCTGCAGCTCCTTGCCGCGCTGATATCGGGGATCTTTAGCGGGTGGTCCCTGAATGCTATGGGCTGTCCACCGACAGCGACCTCTTGTGACCGTGTGCTGATTGTGGGGGATGCGGATGTTGAGCTCCTGTGATCCGCTGCCGTCTCTAGAAATGCTCCACATTTACCCAGCACTGAAATGCAGTATTACATGGTGTCTAATAAAGCCAATGGCCGACCTAGTATAATATATAGTTGCGGCAAGAGGGAATCGCTCTTAGCGGGTACTCAAACATGATTGTCCTTTTGGGCTAAAAAACGCAAGTTTTTAGGTAAAAGGATACATGCGTTTTTTTTGTTTTGTTTTTTTTGAATAGTGTGTTTTACTATCAGGTTTTTTAGGTGGTGTTTTTCCATTGCAAATAATGTGATTCAAATTTCATCTGATGCAAATATTCCTCTTTGCATTATGTGATTTATTCTGGAAAAAATGTCACAAAAAACGCCATATAGAAATGCAACACACTGACTTTGAATTTTTTTGTAGAGAAAAAACAACATATGTAGATATATGGGAGAAAAAAACCGCCAAACCCATCCTGCAGACCTGACGGATTCGGCTATGATGGCAAGATACAGCTTCTATGTAAACAGGAAGCTGGATCTCAAAAAGTAAAAAAATGTTTAAATAGAAACCAATTTAAGGCTATGTTCACACGGAGTATTTTGGGGGAGGAATATCTGCCTCAAAATTCCGTTTGGAACTTTGAGGCAGATATTCCTCTCCCTGCACGCCGATTTTCGCGGCAATTATCGCGCCGTTTTTTGCCCGCGGCCATTGGGCGCCGCGGGCATAAAACAGCGAGAAATACGCTTTCTCCTGCCTCCCATTGAAGTCAATGGGAGGTCGGAGGCGGAAGCGCCCGAAGATAGGGCATGTCGCTTCTTTTTCCAGCGAGGCAGTTTTACTGCTTGCGGGAAAAAGACGGCGACGCCTCCCATTGAAATCAATAGGAGGCGTTCTCGGGCCGTTTCTGCCGAGTTTTGCGACGCGGTTTCCGCGTCAAAAAACTCGGCAAAATACCCCGTGTGAACATAGCCTAACAACTTGCCAGGGATGCTGGAATTAACCCCTTAACTATTTTCGAAAACCTGTCCTAGCGTTAACCCCTTCATTAGCCTATGTCAACCAGGATAAAATGTGGCAAGCACTACACGTGTGCTTTCCTCCACCTGCCACTTGCGACCCATAGGGCAAATATATGAATAAGCTTTTAAAGGGGCCCAAAATTATTTGGGCTGCCTTCTGTAATAGAGTTAGCTCATCCTCTTTCTTTTAGCAGTGACATAAAGCCAGAAAAGATCTTATTGGACAGCGCTGGTCATGTGAAAACCACAGATTTTGGTCTTTCTGTGATGAACATATTTGGGGATAAGAAGATCTCGGAATATGCCGGGACTCTTAGATACATGGCTCCTGAGGTGAGGAGTCATCTACATGTTTACTGATTTATCACGTCGGCATTTCTCCAAGACTTCAATTTTCTTTCTATTGTTTACACAGATTTTTCTAGACGCCCTACAACAAGGCAGTTAACTGGTGCTCGGTGATGTGATCTTCTTTGAGATGGCTTCTCTATGCTGGTGCAGATCCTGGAACTTTCTAATCAAGGATGATTCCAACTACCAAGAAGGCCTTAACCCTGAACGAGTGTTTGGCCGACAGCTGTTCCTCCCGATCCCCCATACCCACTCGGCCGACTGTGCATGTATTCTCAATGGGGAATGGTGTACCTCGGGCACCTTATCCAGTTTTTCTCTGCTTGTCCCCCCCCTCCAACATTTGCCATGGTGGGAAAGTAAAGAGGCCCCCAAACACTTTAGATGGTCGGCCAATCCTGCAGAAATCGGCAGGTTCAGAAGACATTAACCTCATGTATGGCCACCTTTAGTAAGCTTCTAATAATTACTAGTTATCCTTATCTGGCCAAAAATTCACGGGAAACAAACCAAAACATTTCTTTCTGTGCAGCATAAAAATAAACCCTATCTGTCCTCTGGTGATGATTTGGGATTTCTGCAGACTATTTTCCACCACCGGGCTGCTATAATAAATTTCGAGGCCCCATAGTCGGATCCTTCTATGTGTCTCAGCTGAGTGATGTGCCCCTTCCGCTGTCAGCTTTTTCCTCGATGACCGCTAGGCAGTCTCTGGGTCCACCTACAACTGCTGTGGCTTTCCCATGATGTCCGAAAGAATGGCAACAGCAACTGAAAGGGCACATCGCTTAGCCGAACACTTTTGCCCCTTTGTTCTAGCTATTGGAGCTGTCAGCGTTTGGACCCCCACCGATATAATCTTCTGAGAATGTTGGCCAGCAGACAAAACTTTTATTCTTGCTAGGTGGAAGCTCCTCCAGGAAGGGCCCCTGATGGCCATACCACCTGTAATGCCCTGATAGGGCCCCGTAGACAGTAGAGCAGTGCGTCAAAATAGACCTCAAAACTCCAGTGTAACTGGGTAATTATACATTCCCATTCACATTATTTTTCTTCTCCAGTTACCCATGTCAGCCCACACACACTAAGGCCGGTTTCCCACGGCTCGGATACACTGCGTAAAAACGCAGCGTATCCGACCTGGAACCCGCAGCACATTCTGTCCAAAAAAACCACACCACATTGGTGTCGTTTTTCGGCTGGAATTTCCATTGCAATAAGCAGCATAGAAATTGAAAAAAAAAAACGCCCATACTTACCTAGGCTATCATGGTGACCCAGCCCTCCTTTGATGTCCGGTCCGGCCTCACTGGATGATGCTACAGCCCATGTGACCGCTGCAGCCTGTGATTGGCTGCAGCGATCACTCGGGCTGAAACGTCATCCCAGGAGGCTGGATTGGAGGAAGAAGCAAGAAGTTCTGGGTAAGTATGAATTCTTTTTTCTAAGTTGCGATTTTTGCTGCGGAATTGCTGCGATTCCGCCGCAAAAGTCGCAACACTTGGCGATCCGCAACAGAAATGCAACGAAAACGCAGCATAAACGGACATGCAGCAGATTTAAATTCCGCACTGCCGGTCAATTCATGAACGTTTTCGTTTTTCCGCAGCATGGGCATGAGGTTTTCAAAATGTCATCCACTTTGCTGCTACTGTAAATGCTGCAGAATTTCCGCACAGAATTCCGTTGCGGAAATTCCACAGCGTTGACACTACGTGAGAATCCGGCCTAAACCTGTATCAATCCCCTGACAAGTGACATCACTGTGATTCTCACCTTACATGAAGTAAACACTAATGCATCTAATGTACTAGAACAAATTGTAACATACTTGTTGTGACAAAGTGGAGCCCCGTGCGTGCTTTGTGCGCCCATCATTAACTGACGCCATAATAAGTTATAAAGTAATAGGTCTCATTATAATATAATGGTTTGCCCACACAATATAAGTAATAAGGCCCCAACATACATCCAGAGAAGGTTTATTTATTAATGTCAGCTATTCATTATTGTATTGCCGTGCCAAGATTACAATGAATCCCAATGCGTCCAGATAAATAAACGTATATTGACATTTTCCAATCCATCATCACGTGAAATAGCTAAATAACATGCTTGCCACCATTCCTTTCACTGAATGCGGTTAAGTGGTTTAAACGTCTGCTGAATAGCCCTCCATTATTAAAATAAGGCTTAGAAATGGTGTGATTTTCCTATACTTTATAGCTTTACACATAAAAGAGACTTTATGTGCTTGTCTTTCAAGTGGGTTGAATTGCCTTTGAACTGGTCGGGTGATCAGTTTTTAATGAAGCCGGTGGCAACCAATCTACGGTGTATTTTTACATACTCTGAAAATGGGTTTCGAAAACCTCACTTATGATACATTAGGGTGAATGCTTTAAAGCTATGGGGAAATGCATAGGAATTTAGGGATTAAATAAATGGATATAAATGTAGTCAGTCTCAACGGACAAATTGCTTCTTTTTTGCCGCTGTATTCGGCGCGCTACTACCACTTCTTTACAGTGATGGCTTGTGTTATTAGCAACATTGAGTCTTTTGTACTATGTAGAATAGAATGTAAAAGGCTTTTATAGCAGCGGATTCTCATTTTCCGTTGTCTTCATTTAATTCCGCCCGTCTGTTTTGCGCAGTATTTTCTAGATCTCCGGCAGCAGTACTGGTTCTTTTTGCATTTTTCTTTAGTAAAGAAGAGACATGAACACCTACATATATGTTAGTGAATTGCCTAACAGCAATTCCATAATAAATACCAATTAACCCCCTCCCGACCGCGGCCATTTTCAGATTTTTATTTTCGTTTTTTCCGCCCCACCTTTCAAAAGCCATAACTTTTAGATTTTTTCCATCAATACGGCAGTATGAGGGTTTGATTTTTGCGGGATCATATAATGGACTAGGAAACAGGAAAAAATTATTTGTGGGTGGAAAATGAAAAAAACAAACAAACAGTGATGCCTCCATTGTTTTTTGCGCTTAGTTTTTACAATGTTCACAGTGCAATTAAAATGACATGTTATCTTCATTCGGCCGGTCAGTACGATTATGGCGATACCAAATTTATATCGTTTTTTTTAATATAGTTTACTACTTTTACAAGGAAAATACAAACTAAAAAATTAAATGTATTTTGTGTCGCCAAATTCTGAGAGCCATAACTTTTTTATTTTTCCAGCGATTGAGCGGAATGAAGGCATATTTTCTGCGGGACAAGCTGTAGTTTTTAATGTTATCATTTTTAGATACATGCAAGTTTTTGATCACTGTTTTTTGCATTTTTTGTGGGAGATGAGGAAGATGAGGTGACCCAAAAACATTGATTCTGGCAGTTTAATTTATTTTTTTTACGCCATTCACCGTTCGGGTTAAATAATGTTATAGTGTTTTAGTTCAGACATTTTTTATGACATATATGTTATATATATATATTTTTTTATAATGCTTTAGGAGAAAATGGGCAAAGGGATTGTTTTGAACTTTTAATACTTTTTTTTTACAAATACCCCTAGGGGACATAAACCAGCGATCGTTGGATCGATTGCACTATATACTGCAATACTAATATATTTCAGTATATCAAGTTTCTGACAGGCTCCAGAGGCGGGGCTTAATAGGGGTACAAAGATGGCAGACCTGGAGCCTTCACTAGGCCCCTAGGCTTCCATGCCAACCATCGGCACCCTGCGATTGCGTCGTGAGGGGGCCAATGGGCTGTCAGAGGGAGTCTCCTCTTTCTTAGGGTATGTGCACACAAGCTGTTTTCAGACGCAATGGAGGCGTTTTACGCCTTGAATTACGCCTGAAAAGACGGCTCCAATACGTCGGCAAACATCTGCCCATTGCTTGCAATGGGTCTTACGATGTTCTGTGCAGACGAGCTGTCATTTTACGCTTCGCTGTCAAAATACGGCGCGTAAAATGACGGCTCATCAAAAGAAGTGCAGGACACTTCTTGGGATGTTTTTGGAGCCGTTTTCTCATAGACTCTATTGAAAACAGCTCCAAAAACAGCTGTAAAAAACGCAGCGAAAATGCTGCGAAAAACGCGAGTTGCTCAAAAAACGTCTGAAAATCAGGAGCTGTTTTCCCTTGAAAACAGCTCCGTATTTTGAGACGTTTTTTGTTGAGCGTGTGAACATACCCTAACGCTTTAGATGCTACAGTCGCTATTGACCATGGCATCTAAGGGGTTAAACTAGTAGGATCGTGCAAGAGTGCAATCCCGCTCATTACAGTGAAGTGTCAGCTGTAACATACAGCCGACACCTGCATTGTATGGAGCGGGCTCTGCCCGTGAGCCTGCTCCATACTTCCCCTACCCGGCTATGACGTGAGTATACGACAAATGTCAAGAAATGGGTTAAAGGTAGGCTGACGACCCCTTTCCATATACCCTGTTAGGGCATATACAGGTCATAGAGGAGAGTCCCCCGCTTGGGACCCCCTTCTATTAGGCAATTGTATTATGCATTTTATGGTAATGAGCAATGTTCAGGCCACGTGGATGCTCAAGCTTTTACATTTTGAAATTTAGGAAATGATTCTTTATAGGCAGCTTGTGGGATCTGTAGGTGCTTGGCAACTGAGCCCACCGATTCTCTATTTCTTTATATGATACTTGTGGTTTATTGTTCCTGACTGCTGCATGGATCCACCTGTATATTATTATGCCATGACAGGCCACTAAAAGGATTTCTGAACTACGTCTGTCAGTACTATGGTGAGTTAAAAAGCATCTGTCACCAGAAAGGATTTTGTTTTTTAGGACATATATAAGATGAACTGCTAAAATAAAGATGAAGTGTGTGGAACTGGACCAACTACGCAGCGTGACAGAATACCTGGACGTTATAGAGATGCGGGCACGTGAGCCATGTGAAGGATCCTTTCAGCTACTCAGGCTCATTCAGTTTTGAAAGAAGGTGCCATCCTCTATGGCGTCACGAACTGCAGAGACCACAATGGCGCTATACATGGTGCTAGATCTATTAGATGTGTCACAGTAGGTGAGACATGACGCATGGCAGCAATTTTTACATACAGCCATAGGTTTTCTGGAGGGTAGAATGGGAAAGGCGATATATAATTAATGTTTTATTTTATTTCTTTTTATATGTGTTTTAGAACAATTCAACCACCGAACTTTAATACGTTTTATTTGGTAAGCATCTTAATTTTACAAAAATATTCCTAAATCTTGGGAAACCCCTTTAGTCCTGGACAAAAGCATCACAAAGATATAATACAGTCGGATGGATGAATCTAGCGAAGGGAAATCTTACTATACAGTGATACAATCTGATACAATGACATTCAATAGATTTGTGTGCTCGCTAATGTGACAACAGTTTGGGGAAGGTCCTTTTCTGTTTCAGTCTGAGGTGATGTTTACACGACTGTTTTTAGGCGTATTTCGGAGCTTAAAACACTCCAGTTACCATCCGAAATATACTTGTAATACGCCTGCAAACAGTTTCTCATTGGTTTCAATGGGAAATACACTGTAAAATGGATATGAGGCATAATTTTTTGCTGTTGAATTAAAAAACGGCTCGTAAATATATGTCCCGTAAAATAGAACTGACATGTCTTACATGAGAGTTTTACAAGCTGAAAATACTCCTCAAAATCTGCTCCAAAAAACGCCTGGATTAAGAGAATGTTTTGTCTTGAAATCCACCTCATATTTTTCTGCCGCAAACATATGTTGTGTGCGAATGTACCCTGACAATGACACTATGTATAAAAGGGGTATAATAAGTTTGAGTTTGGTGTGGTACAACTTGACAGGCCTGCGGATAGCCATGAACCCTACGCCATGCAACACTAGAGGCATAGCAGCTCCTGGGCTCTGGGGATACCTTAGCCATCACATGCCCTTGCTGTCCACTTATGTGTCAGAGGGCCTTTTGACCTTCCTCGGGCACCTGGTCATATGTGCAAAATCAAACTCTGCTCCACCTGTAGCTCTGCCACTGTGCAGCACTTCATTCTAGTGAGTCGCAATACCAGATGCAGCTGAGTGGCACTGTTTCTAGGAAAAAAATCAGACAACCCATTTAACAAGAAATCCCATGGTCATGTTTCAAAATGTAGTGGAGAACCTTCCCAAAATATTGAGGCCTTTAATAGCAAGAATGCCACAGTTTTGTAATTGGATTTCCAACAAGCCCTTATGAATGTGATATTTGGGTGTCCGCAAACTTTTGACCAGGTAGTGGACTTTACTTTATGTTAAAGGGGTATCCTGGATTAGGCAAATAAATGTTATTATTTGTGCAATGAAAATGATATAATTTTCATATATGCTTTCTGTATCAATTCCTCACAGTTTTCAATATATCTGCTTGCTGTCATTTAAAGGGAACCTGCATTGTTTACTTCCAGTGGATAAGTCTGTCCTAGTGATATGATAATCACGCAGGGGCATGGCTCGTTACAGTACAGTTATTACAGAGCTGTGTCTTGTTATGAGCCGTGCATGTGGGTCCATCACATGAAAAGGAAAGATTTCTATCCCCTTTAAACAATAAAGCTTCCTATTGAATGACTTGCAAGAACAGATATGTCGAAAATCGTGAAGAACTGATATAGAAAATATACTGGAAAATGTTATAACTTTTCATTATACAAATATTAACATTTAATTGCTGAAACCAGAATACCCCTTTCATACAGATATGCATGTTAAATTTAATTTGAAGACCACTAGAGGGCAGCAAAAGATAAGGCTTTGGTTGTACATGAAAGACATTGCTCACTGTAATATAATTTGATGTCCATTATATTAAATAAAAATTTTATATGTCTGTATAATTCATAATAAATTGTTTTCTTTCCATATGATTCCCGTTTATAGTATAATATATTTGCTAATTCCATTTCTGAGTATTTGGCATTATTAACCGATGCACTTTTTGTCTGAAAACAGAATAATTCCAATCTATAATAGATGATGTGAATTTAAATGACACAGTTTTCTTTTTTTAAACTACAAATTTAATTGATTTCAAATTATTCTTCATTTTTTTTGCCATTTATATAAATATAAAGTTGTTTTTATTTAATATTTATTTGTGCAACATATTTTAAAACGGAGGAATTTGTTATAAGATGTATGAAGATAATAAACTCATTTACATAGCAAATTATGCATCTGATTATAGCAAAAGCAGCCTGACGTGCAGTAGATGCATTTGATCTGCTTACTGAAGTGTGTGACATTTCCCCATGCAGAAAAAAAAATTAGCCTGAATTTTAAAGGGGAAGTAAAAAAATAATAATCCCCACAATATAGAAACATACAGATGTGGCAGCTTCGTTGCTTTAACTCCACAAGGTTTTATCACCTTAGATTGCTAATGAATTGTGATAAGATTTTGACCTGTTTACCTGCAGTCCTATGTAAAACTACAGACAACACATAGAATACCAATATAGAAAATATATCATAGAATACCTAAGGACAGATTGATTACAGTTGTACATATTCCTGTATTTGTATATGTAATTATGAAATAAATTAAAGGATTGTACAGCTCTTTTTTTTAACAGCACCCTCTATTGTGCAAAACCAACAGCCGCTTCGGATGCACCTTTAGGGTCAGTTCACATGTAGCGTAAATACTGCAGATTTTCCGCAACGGATTTTGTTGCGGAAAATCCGCAGCGTAATAAAGTAGCAGCAAAGTGGAGATAGAACAAATTTTGTTGCAGTTATTTGTCGCAGGATTTCCCCATTGGGTAAATCCCGCAAGAAATGTCAGATGTCGTGTTTTTTTGCGGCAGAAACGCAGCGATTTCACCGCAAAAAACGCAACTCAGAAAAAATCTTATACTTACCCAGAAGTCTACAGAGCGCCATGACGTCAGGATGTTGGAGGGCCGTGTCGCCATGATAAGTATCCATTTTTTTTTTCTGGACAGTTTTACCCAGCAGACATTCCGGCCGGAAAACTGCACCACAATTTGGTGCGTTTTTTTTGCCGGAATTCCCTGCGGCCACCGTGCAGAAACGCTGTGTGCTTTTACATAGTGTATTCACCCTGTGTGGACATACCCTTAAAGTGAATGCGGACCTCTTAACACCATGTCATTGTTAGGTTAAATATTCTCTGCCTAATTAATTTGATAATAAATCCCTATAAGGGTCAGAGCTTTGTTTTTTCTCATACAGAGTTTCAAATCCTCTGAATAGACACTAGTGCAAGGGTCGGCAAGCTCCGGCACCCGTGCCACAGCTGGCAAGCGGGGCCTTGATATATGACACACTCGTGTCCAGCGCCGTTGTATGCTGCGGCGCTGAATACAGGGAGGGACACATGGGCAGAGCGGAGAAACACGGGGAGAGCGGGAGACAGGGGAGAGCAGGGGACAGGGTGGAGCGGGGAGACAGAGGGGTGAGCGGGGATACACGGGCAGAGCGGAGAAACGGGGAGAGCGGGGAAACAGGGGGGAGCCAGGAGACAGAGGGGGACAGCGGGGAGTCACAGGGGGAGAGCGGGAAACACAGGGGGAGAGCAGGGAGATGGAGGGGGGAGCGGGGAGACACGGGGAGAGCGGGGAGACATAGGGGGAAAGCGGGGGGACCGGGGAGACACAGGGCCAGAGCGGGGAGACACAGGGGCAGAGCGTAGAGACACGGGCAGAGTGGAGAGACACAGGGGCAGAGCGGAGAGACGGGCAGAGCGGAGAGACGGGCAGAGCGGGGAGACGGGCAGAGCGGGGAGACACGGGCAGAGCGGGGAGACACAGGGGCAGAGCGGGGAGACACAGGGGCAGAGCGGGGAGACACAGGGGCAGAGCGGAACCTCGCTATTGTAAGTAGATTTAGTAGTAATGCATATTTATTTATATTTAGCGGCTTAGGTGGCATTAGTGTTCGCAGGGTGAAACTGGGTTGTGAAAACGATAAACCCCTTTACATAAAGCAATTAACATTTCTCCTTTTAGATCTCCTAAAAATACTGCGCAATTCATTCCGTCAAAACGACGGAACGCTTAAACAATGGTGACAAACAGAAACCATTTGCACCGGATCATTCACCATTGAAATCAATGGTGATGCAAACGGAAACCTATGGTCTCCGTTTGTTTCAGTTTGGATTCCGTTCACGGGTTCCCCTGACGGAAATCTCAGACGGAACCCATGAACGGAGCCCCAAAGCAGATGTGAACGAAGCCTTAGTTTTCCCTCTGTCCCCTGCTGGAGGTACTTGGTTTAATAATATTGAGAATCTCTGGGGTGGATTTATTAAAACTGGTGCAGAGGAATGTGGATTTGGATGCCTAAAGCAATCAGATTCCCGCTCTCATTTTTTTTTTTAGAGCCAATTGGTTGCTATGGGCAACTCCTCCACTTTTCCTTTGCACCAGTTTTGATAAATATCCCGCATTGTGCTGCACAACTGTTAGTCTGCCTCTCCATGACCTGTTATAAGACCCCCCAAAGTCTGGCAGCATGAAGATCTCTATGGTGCTTCATACAAGACAAGGGCAAAGCATACAGGAACAAGAAATATATAATGTTCTATCGGTATATAGATGTTCCTATAGAGGAAGGCTTTTGGGAGACATAAAGTAACAAGTGAAATCACCTTTCATAAAGAGAAGGAAAACGAAATATTCAAATGTGAGTAAAGCATGCTTACATATAAAATCTGCATCAAATATGTATATTTCTAGAAAATATATAAAATTAGCAAAGTTGACTGTAGAAATGTAATAAAAATGATCATTTATTTGAAATAGTGTGATCATAGACATGGCTGGAAAGCGCCAGGTTTCAGATGAATAAAATCATCCAAGCTTTAAATAATCCACCGAGTCTCAATGCAAAATAAATACACACATATTGGGGGAAATTTATTTAGACTGGCGTGAAAGACGCCAGTCTTAATAGGAAACAAGGTGGAGTAAGATGCAACTAATTTATTAAGAGGTGAACGTCTCTTAATAAATTGGTCGCATTTTCGGTTGTTTGTGTCACTGAGGGAAATCCTTGGTAGCCAAGAGCTGGCATAGATTTCCCCTATAATTTATGCCAGTTTCTGGCATAAACTACAGTAAAGCTCCACCCACTTTTACAAAAGTGGTGAGAGCAAAGGAAGTGGCCCAAAAGTTGAAAATCTTGCGACTTTTGAGCCCTTTGCAACTTTTCTATGCCATAAAACTGGTGTAGAAAAGTTAATAAGTTCCCCCCCCCCCTCCCATTGTGCTATGATAAAAGCAACAACACCACCACTATGTGAGGTGATTGTTAGTCAAACAGGATTCTTTAGAGGAGGATATAGTGCTGAAAATATCTTACATTACCCGGATTATCACTAAAGGGGTTGTACCATTAGGACAAGACCTGTCTACATGTCCTCTTAGGGCATAAGAATATCATAGTGGGGCATCCCCTGCTTGGGATCCCCCTTTATTAGCCGGAGGACTCTGAGCAGAGGACTCAGCGTGATTATGTATTACATGGCCACCCATTCATTGAATTGGCACCATGTAATAGCAGATTTTTCCCACATGAGAAATGTTTGGCTGCCTGCTGCTTCCCCAGCGATAACAGCTGGTTGAGAAACGTTTCAGCCGCCAGACGTGCGGCCATCAGCTAATCGCCAGCGGTCTCTTTCTTTAGGCAAGTTGCTGTCTAGATTACACAACCCCTGTAAGCATTAAATGGCTAGTACCAGTATGGGTCCCATAGATTCCCAACATGCAATTTTTGATGTATTTACGTTTGATACATTGCAATATCAGCCTATGGTGTATCAATAATAACAATGTAGTAACATTTCATTATTACCTATATTAACAGCAACTATTTTAATGAGGTATTAATGTGCTAAAATGTGATGACATCTGCAGATTCTCCAAGCTCTATTGTATATGTAATTATAGCTACTGTGTCTTCATCTATTTCTTTATATTTCTTATTTCTGTATATAATGGAATGCTACACTGGTAATATGTGGTGGCATGCAGAGCCCAAATCATGAAGACTGTGTCACCGTCCAAATAATTCTGGACCTAACTGTATGTACATTTCAATTTCTTTAATTCTAATTTCAGACCTTCTACCCGACTTTGTTATATTTGAAATACCCCCTCCCAATGTGTTTACCCTGACAGCCATTCCTACTATTCCTAGCTCCTTACTCCCTCTATTTCCCCATCCTGACATCCCACCTTTGCTATCCCCCCACTCCCTAACTTATTTCCCTCTCCCCACAATTTCCTCTTCTTCTCGCTCACACACCAGGTAATCCTGCTTTAGATGTGGCCACCTAGCGCATGCGCCCTGGCCTCCTTCAATCGGGTGTTAGCCGATTACCTAGCAACCCTGTGACGTGGCCGCTAAGCGTCAGTCTTTTGCCTAACAACTAGGCATCAGCGCTGATTTACCAGCCAGAGGTTCAGCACCAAGTAGCTGACCTCCCAACCCGTTCCCCTATTATGTTCCCACTATCAATCAGAACGGGAACCCTGAACCCTCTCCTTCCCACCCACAATATCGCCGAGATTACATCTGAGGCAGGGGCGGACATACCGCATGTGCAGCCGGTGCAGCTGCACAAGGGCCCCGCGTGGGAAGGGGGCCCGTTCCTCTGCTGGCCGACTCAGTTCTCAGCTGCGCGATGCTGAGGACTGAGACAGAGGCCCGTGGACCACTGGCGTAGCTATAGGGGTCGCAGCGGTCGCAATTGCGACCGGGCCCCGAAGCCAGGGGGGCCCACGGCCCCCCGCACCACATCAATAAAAAGTTACTATAGTAACTCGGGCCGCGGGCCCCTGTTACTATAGTAACATACTTTACTTACCTTCCTGGTTCCGGATCGCAGCGGAGGTCCTGACGTCAGGCGCTGTGCGCAGCGCATGACGTCACAGCGCTATGCCGCCGCGCACAGCATCGAGACTACAGAACTCCCGCCGCGGCCGAAGAGGAAGGTAAGATAGCCCTGACTGGCGGGGTCCGACTCCTGGGACCCGCCAATCAGCTGTTTTGAAGGGGCCGCAGCACTCGTACGAGAGCTGCTCCCCTTCATTCCTGTCACTTCATTCCGGTCACACTGTGAATCGGTTTCGGCGATTCACAGTGTGGGCGAGTAGTGAAATGAAGGGGAAGCAGCTCTCGTACGAGTGCTGCGGCCCCTTCAAAACAGCTGATTTGCGGGTCCCGGGCGACACATCAGCTATTGATGGCCTATCCTGAGGATAGGCCATCAATGTTTAGGGACTGCACAACCCCTAAGCCTACGATGTAGCAGGCTTAGGGGGCCCATGAGACAGGATCACAGATTGTGTGATGCTGTCTGCTGGGCCCTGTATCTAAGCCAATCACATGGTAGGCTTAGATACATGGCCCATGCGTGATCCTGTCTGCTGGGCCCTGTATCTAAGCCTACCACACTGTAGGTTTAGATACAGGGCCCCAGCACACAGTAATCTTATACTGTATAAGATTACTGTCTGCTGGACCCTGTATCTAAGCCTACCTTGTGGTAGGCTTAGATACAGGGTCCCACAGACAGTATCACACATGGGCCCTGTATCTAAGCCTTAGGGTATGTGCACAGACACTAATTACGTCCGTAAGTGACGGATGTATTTCGGCCGCAAGTACCGGACCGAACACACTGCAGGGAGCCGGGCTCCTAGCGTCGTACTTATGTACGACGCTAGGAGTCCCTGCCTCGCTGTGGGACAACTGTCCTGTACTGTAATCATGTTTTCAGTACCGGACAGTTGTCCGGCAGCGAGGCAGGGACTCCTAGCGTCGTACATAACTATGATGCTAGGAGCCCGGCTCCCTGCAGTGTGTTCGGTCCGGTACTTGCGGCCGAAATACGTCCGTCAATTCCGGACGTAATTAGTGTGTGTGCACATACCCTAACACATGTGTTACTAATCATTTTTTGTGTGTTTTCTTACAGGTTCGGTCGTTGGACTACGGCGGATTCCAGGACTACTTCGATGACAGCTTTTTTTTTTATTAATAAAATGGTTAATGAGGGTTGTGTTTTTTTTTTTTATTTCAATAAAATATTTTTTCTATGTCTTTGTGGTTTTTTTTAAACTATATTACTACCGCCTTAGTAATGGCCGCCGGCTGATTGACAGCATCCATTGCTAAGGCAGGGCTTAGTGTTAGCCGGTGCAGAGGCTAACACTAACCCCCTTTATTACCCCGGTACCCACCGCCACCAGGGGTGCTGGGAAGAGCCGGGTACGATCCAGTACCTGACCATCTGTAGTGATGGTCGGCCACTGGGGTGGCCGCAGGCTGGTATTATCAGGAGGGGAAAGGCCAGATACAGTGGCCCTTCCTACCCTGGTGATGCTAGGCTGCTGCTGCTTTATTGTATCTGGCTGGTTATGAAAATGGGGGGGACGCCACGTCATTTAAAAAATAATTGGAAAGAACGATGTCGGGTCCCCCCCAATTTTCATAACCAGCCAGATACAACACAGCAGCAGCAGGCAGCATTACAAGGGTGGGAAGGGCCACTGTTTTTGGCCTTCCCCAGCCTAATACTACCAGCCTGCGGCCACCCCGGTGCCTGCCCGTCACTACAGCTGGTCGGGTACTGGTTTGTACCCGGCTCTTCCCAGTACCCCTGGTGGCGGTGGGTACCGGGGTAATAATGGGGGTTAGTGTAGACTCTGCACCGGCTAACATTAAGCCTCGCCTTAGTAATGGAGGTTGTCAATCAGCCAGCGGCCATTACTAAGGCGGTGATAATAAAGTTTAAAAAGATACAAGCACATAGAAATTTTTTTTATTGAAATAAAAACACAACCCTCATTAACCATTTTATTGAGAATAAAAAAAACGCCGTCATTGAAGTCCTCGTATCCGAAGTCCAACAACCGAACCTGTAAAAAAAACACAAACACACAAAAATAATCAGTAACACATAAAGAAGCAAAATTATTATTCTTACCTTTCCTGGGTCCAGCGCTGGAGCCGCAATGTCAGCGAGCTGGGCCCTGTATCTAATCCTATCATGTGTGATACAGTCTGCTGAGCTGTGTATCTAATCCAATCATGTATGATACTGTGCTGGGCCCTATATCTAATCCGATCATGTGTGATACTGTCTGCTGAGCCACTGTATCTAATCCTATCATGTGTGATACTGTCTGCTGAGCCACTGTATCTAATCCTATAATGTGTGGTACTGTCTGCTGAGCCACTGTATCTAATCCTATCATGTGTGATACTGTCTGCTGAGCCACTGTATCTAATCCTATCATGTGTGGTACTGTCTGCTGAGCCACTGTATCTAATCCTATCATGTGTGGTACTGTCTGCTGAGCCACTGTATCTAATCCTATCATGTGTGATACTGTCTGCTGGGCCACTGTATCTAATCCTATCATGTGTGATACTGTCTGCTGAGCTGTGTATCTAATCCTATCATGTGTGATACTGCCTTCTGAGCCACTGTATCTAATCCTATCATGTGTGATACTGTCTGCTCAGCCACTGTATCTAATCCTATCCATAGTTTATAGGGTCGTAGTGCTATAGATATGCTATGCTGTCTCCTATACACACACTTTTTTTTGGGGCGGACACATATGTATTGGGGCTATTTCCCGGACATTTTAAGCCCTGAGGGTATGTTCACACGGCAGCGTCTGTTACGGCTGAAATTACTGTGCTGTTTTCAGGAGAAAACAGCACCGTAATTTCAGCCGTAATGGCATGTGCAGGCGTCTTTTGCTGCGTCCACTACGGAAGTAATTGAAGCTGGTTTTCCATGGAGTCCATGGAAAACGGCTCCATTTACATCTGAAGAAGTGACAGGCAGTTTTTTACGCGCCGCCTTTCGACAGCGGCGCGTAAAAAAAAATGACCATCGGCACAGAACATCGTAAGACCCATTCAAATGAATGGGCAGATGTTTTCCGACGCTTTTGAGCCGCATTTTCGGATGTAATTCAATGCTAAAACGCCCAAATTACGTCCGTAAATAGTGTGTGTGTGAACCCAGCCTTAGTGACGCCCCGGCTGCTAGTGCTGCATTGTTGGGTCACTTAGGAGACCCAGCGATGCAGCTGAAAGCGGACCGTCGGCCATGAGAAGTTTGCGGGGTGGGGGGGGGGGGGGGCCCTGGCACATTATCTGCACAGGGGCCTTTTGCAGTCTGTGTCCGCCACTGATCTGAGGCTTATACACAAGAGCCGCTATTGTGCTCACATATCTCTCTCCCCCCACCCTCCCTTATCTCTCCCATTCCTCACCCAAATTTAAAGTTACACAACTAAACCACGCACCCAGGGAGGCCCTGGCGTGAATTTCAAGTGCTTATTTAAACACACAGGTGAGTTACACCAAACATTGCATTGTCTCATGCATACTTGATAAAGGGGTTCTGTTTCCCCGAAATGCAATGTATTTTAACCCCTTAGTGACCAGCCTATTTTAGGCCCTAATGACCAAGCTATTTTATTCGTTTTTCTATAGTCGCATTCAAAGAGCTATAACGTTCTTATTTTTTCGTCTACATAGCTGTATGAGGACTTGTTTTTTGCGGGATTAGTTGTGCTTTTTAATGGCACCATTTTTGGGTACATATAATTTTTATATTAACTTTTATTAACCTTTTTGGGGGGGGATTATAAAAAAAAACTGAAATTCCGCCATTGTTCTATGCGTTTTTAAATTGACGCCGTTCACTGTGCGACGTAATTAACATGTTACCTTTATTCTATGGGTCGGTACGATTACGGCGATACCACATGTGTAGAGGTTTTTTTATGTTTTACGACTTTTGCACAATAAAAACACTTTTGAACTAAAATTATTTGCTTTTGCATCGTCGCTTTCCAAGAGCCGTAATTTTTTTATTTTTCCATCAATGTAGTGATTTTTTGGGCTTGTTTTCTGCGGGACGAGACATAGTTTTGATTGGTACTGTTTTGGGGTACATGGGACTTATTGATTCATTTTTATTATGACTTTTTTGGGGGGCAATGGAAAAAAATTGCAATTTCGCCATGTTTTTTTGTGTTTTTTTTTTACGGTGTTCACTTTGCGGTTTAAATTACATATTAACTTTATTAATGGAGTCATTACGGTCGCGGCGATACCACATATGTGTACTTTTTTTTTTTTTTTACACTTTTACTAAATAAAACCACTTTTTATGGAAAAAAATGGTTTTATTTATTTTTTTACTGTACTTTTTATCAATAATCTTTATTTCACTTTGATGACTGATTTTATTAGTCCCACTAGGGGACTTTACTGTGCGATATTCCGATCGCTGCTATAATGCTCTGGTATACTTCGTATACCAGAGCATTATTGCCTGTCAGTGTAAATCTGACAGGCAATCTGTTAGGACGTGCCTCCGGCGCGTCCTAACAGGAATATGTCCAGGGCAGACCTGGGGGCTTTTATCAGGCCCCCGGCTGCCATGACACCCCATCGGAGACCCGCGATTTCATTCGCGGGCCGCCGATGGGTGACAGAGGGAGCGCACTCCCTCTGTAAACAAAGTTAAATGCCGCGGTCGCTATTGACGGCGGCATTTAACGGGTTAAACGGCCGCGATCGAAGTAAACTTCGATCGCGGGCGTTGGAGCAGGAGCTCAGCTGTCATCAGACAGCAGAGCCCCGGCTCCTGCCTGCACGGGAGACCCGTGCAGGACTTAGACTAGGCTGACGTGAAAAGGCGTCAGCCTAGCCTAAAGCCCATTAGTGACTCACGTGAAAAGGCGTATTAGTGGTCACTAAGGGGTTAAGAGACTTTTTTTTTTTCTTTTATTTGTACATTTTATTGTTTATATACAATTAATTAGCTTTTACCAAAAACTTGACTGACCCGTGGAAGAATTGCGCCTGGATGGTGTTGATTTTTTACAGTGGATCCTACCTTGTTCCCATTGTTTCTATCTACCTGCATCTACTCCTCGGCGAGGTTGGCACCTGACGCTCTAGGGATTACGGCATCGGTAGCATCTTTCCTAACCATCTGGCTCCGCAATAGTGTTGTGACTATTCATGCACAATCATAAAAGTTGAGCCTCCATTTACTACACTCAACAGAGAAAGCCATTCCTTAGGCCCCATGCCCACGAACGTAAAAACGCCAGTAATTACGGGCCGTTTATTACGGGCCCATAGACTTCTATTGGTCACGGGTACCTTCCCGTTTGCTTACGGGAAGATGCCCTGGCCGTTGAAAAATATACATCATGTCCTATTTCAGGCCGTAATTATGGCACGGGCAGGCCCATAGAAGTCTATGGGGCTCCCGTAATTACGGGTGGCTACGTGTGTGCACTCGTAATTACGGGAGCATTGCTCGGCGATGTCAGGGGATAGTCACTGTCCAGGGTGCTGAAAGAGTTAAACAATCAGTTCGGGATAGAGCGAAGTGGCTGCACTGATCGTCAGTAACTCTTTCAGCACCAAGGACAGTGAGTACCATGCGCGGCGCTCACAAAAACCCGCAAAAAGTTAATACTTACCCAGAACTCCCTGCTTCTTCCTCCAGTACGGCCTCCTGGAATGACGTTTCAGCCCATGTGACCGTGGCAGCCAATCACAGGCTGCAGCGGTCAAATGGACTGCTGCGTCATCCAGGGAGGTCGGACTGGATGTCAAAAGAGAGACTCGTCACCAAGACAATGGCCAGGGTACATATGAACTTCTTTTACTTAAAATCACTTTTTTCCGCTGCGGAAACTCTGGCCGAAAGGGTTGCCCCTTCTCTCTATCCAGCACTGATAGAGAGAAGGGGCTGCCGATTAGTGCAGTGCAAGTAAACGGGTCCGTAAATATGGGTGGAATATGGGTGACAAAGGACCCGTATTTACGGACGGGAAAAAATAAGTTTGTATGCATTGGGCCTTACCTGACGTACTCACCCTATGTAGCGCCTATTTGCTCTTTGTTCTCAACTATCCTTTGTATACTCCCCCACCTTGCCTGCGCCATATAATAGGCGGATGTGGGTAAGGTGTTAAAATGAATAGAAAGGTATATACTTAACACTGGGGCGTTGTCATAGCAATGGGTTCTTCTGTTCTCCATCCTACTGGGATGATGTTTCATCCCATGTGACTTCTGCAGCCAGTCACAGGTTATAGTGGTCACATGGGCTGCAGTGTCATCCCAGGAGGCCGGACTACGGAGAACAGGGTAAGTATAAACTTTTTTTTCAACCACATTTTTCCGCAGTGGACATTCCGACTGAAAATCTGCACCAAATTGTGGATACGCTGTGTACTGTTATGCAGCGTATCCGCCCTGCGAACAGTTATCATTGCGTCTCGCTATACATTTCTCCTGCAGTGGTCACATGAAAGACCATCCAGGTAATGCATAGAAAAGCCAGATTCACCAGAGTGGAAACCACTTATACAGAGCGGCACACCATTCTGGCTCATAGAGAGGGGTCTCGAGCATGTTTTTTTTTATAGACAGGGGTTCTCTTCATGAAACAACTCTTTTAAGGTTTTTTTAGCATTCAGATTTCGATTGTTATAGGCAATGTTACCCATAGTGATATCATGTTTAGTTGGCACCTACAGAATCCTAAAAAAAATATGCAACGCATTGGATCCTTACTTGAGATTTTCATTTACTGACGATCATCTCACACCATACCCAGTCATGATTTACCAACAAGACAAGAGTGTTTGTCACTGAAAGAGATATTTGCATTGTATAAATTCCTAAGAATAAAATAAACATGTAAATGGCGTTCAGAACAGAGAAACAGCTGCGCCATTTTATTCAGAAAAAAGGTTCTGTTGGCTTTTGATAACTTGTCCTTGTACAATTGAAATCCCTTTTTTTTTTTTTAATCAAGATCTGCAGACTTCATATGAAACAATACGGTACTAGTCTGCTGTTCATGTACCATTGTGTATTGCCTAAGATAGCACAAATACATCAGGTGCCTATTCACAATCAATCTGGTCTACATTCTCCACAAACTCTGCATATATTGGAAGACTGAATACATTTAGTAGAGCTCTACATTGTAAATTCTCAATCTGCAGCACTATGGAAACAACATGAGTGTGAGGACACCTGAGAATTTCATGTATGGAGCACACTTATAGGAATAGGATACAAGCAATCAAATAAGATGATTGATATTGAGTCTGGAACATGAGATGCACACATACATAAAGCAGCAGCTTAACAACGGGTTGCTTTATGTAAGGAGCCTGACTTGATGGTTCTCAGCCTTGGAGCTCTGATACGTAGATTTTCATAGATGATTACTATGTGGTATTGAAGTCACATTATAAGTATATGTTATATCTTCATAAAAAGACGGTTTAATGGAATGCACTATCTGTAATATATTGTAAACCTGGAATGTTGAGATGATCTGCACCGGAGAGGAGATGATTATATTTAGAGATTTGCTGAATTGCATGATGGGTCAGGACCTTACATTGGAGCTTGTACATTTTTTAAGGGCGTGTTTTTTTATTAGAGATAGACAGATAGATAGATAGATAGATAGATAGATAGATAGATAGATAGATAGATAGATAGATAGATGATAGATAGATAGATAGATAGATAGATAGATAGATAGATAGATAGATAGATAGATAGATAGATAGATAGTGTCCCCAATTTTAACTGGGAATGCTTTTAATGTGCCCACTATGGTACATTATAAATGTACCAGTATTAATGTTGTCACTTATTAATAGTCTCATGGGATCGTAGGCCGCACGTATTCTCAACAAATAAGTAAAACATACAAATTAAGAACCAACCACAACATCTTTGGCATATAAATGGGTATATAATATGTGTAATAATCACATTATTAATAACTATAATAAAATAACAATATTATCATAACAAAAACAGCTCAGCCACCTTGCTCGAGCCCCGTATTTGACAAAAATTTATCGTCCACCCGATACACGGGCGACATCCCCCCATTAACAATAAGCCCTCACACCGTTCAATCGATGACATTTTTTTTTATGGCTCTCAGAATGTGGCGACGCAAAAAACTTTTATTCATAACAATAACTTTTTTCATTGTAAAAGTAGACTAAATAATTTGTATTGTCACAATTGTATCGACCCGCAAAAAAAAGTTAACATGCACGGTAAACGCTGTAAAAATGAAACACAAAAAACAATGGAGGAATCACTTTTTTTTCCCATTCCGCCCCACAAATAATTTTTTTCCAGTTTCCCAGCACGTTGTATGGTACAATAAATGGTGCCGTGAAAACTACAACTCGTCTCACAAAAAATAAGCCCTCATACGCAAAAATAAAAAAAAGATGGCTTTTGGATGGTAGGGGGGGGGGGAAGCGGAACTGAAAAATGGAAAAATAGCTACCGAGGAAAGGAGTTAACGGCACAGGGCACAAAATAAACAGACCCTGTTCTGGCATACATACAAATATACAGTATATGCACCAAATCCCCTTTCGGAGTTGTGGTTTTCTCCCACACTGGATAGAATATTGTAGCATAATAACTATTCTGCTCTTCAACAAGCAACAGAAACCTGACAGAAAACATCAAAGCAAGTGTGAACAGAGCCTATTTTCTGTAAGCCCTGCTTCATAACCGATGGGTTTGGTCCTTGAATGAATCTCATGTGTATATACACGGTACCATCTGTACCCAGACATAGATCATGGTTTTCCTGGTTTGCACTGGGTGCCAAATGGAAGAACCAGTATCCGAGTTTTAGGACTGAAAAAGTTTTAGGACTGACACTGATCAACTACTTTATTTTTTTATCCAAACATGCTTAAATATACTTGTTTTTGTAGCTGTGTATTTGAATAGTTGCAGACTAAGGGTAACACGATTAGGCAACATCTGTTTCCTAATAAAATTGCATATTCATACATTAATGAATATGTCTTTTATGGTAATCACAATGTCTTCTTTTTATTTCCTTATGGTACATAAAAACCTTGGACATATTTTTTAGACCTCTAAAATAAAATATGCTGACATAACGATTCTGTCTCTCCTGGGTAAAAGATTGAGTCATTCTGCTAATAAAGGAGAAAAGTGCAATAGCATTTGCATCAATCAAAATCGTAATATGTTTACTTCTAGTCAAATGTGATGTGAATATTTATGTAAGAATCTGCGTTACTTGTCCGTCCATAATATAACCAGCTCAATGCTGTCTACAGTATTCTTCTTTTATAAAAGCCTATCTACAATCGCAACAGATTGGTGTATTAATACATGTTGTTATGTAACAGGCTTTTATATCTCAGCTATAGACATAACAATTTCTCTTGGATTAGACAAATGTTCCATTATCTATTCAATACCGAGACCTTTCTCCAATAACACCTTGCATACCATGAAAATTCCCGCAGCTCAAAGAATAAATTATAACATTTGCACTAAATATGCTAATAAGTAGTATGCATTATGGAACAATGGACTTTCTGATGGATCATGCCTGCAGGGAGCCTTTAGTAATTTACTGCCATCTTTATCATACACTATGGACAGAATGTAGACATGGGGATCAATACATATACTGTCCATATTCACTGCCTTATAGATATGAAAAAGGGACTACTTTCTTATTTTACAGAATCAGCGCCACTCTTTTCCATGGGCTGTGTGTAGTAATATAGCTTGGCTATATTTAAGAGAATGGGGCTGTGTTGCAATACTAGATACAGCCCATTCAAAGAGTGGCACTGTTCCCGCTCAAGTTCCCTAGTGGGACTAACGGAAAAAAAAAAATAAACAAAAAAGTTTAAAATAATAAAATAAAAAATTGTCCTTTTCCCTTATCAAGTCCTTTATCATTGGAAAATGATAAACTGAAATAAAGTATGCAAAATTTGTATTGCCTCATCTGTAACGACCTGAACTATAAAAATATTATGTTATATATCTTATGCGGTGACCACTGTAAGAAAAAAAAAAGATGATAGAACTGCTGATATTTAGTCAGATTGTCTCCCCAAACATGGAATGAAAAGTGATCAACAGCTACCCAAAAATTATACCAGTAGAAACTACAGTCTGTCCCACAAAAAAAACAAGCCCTCACACAGCTTAGTTGACTTAAAAATAAAAAAGATATGACTCTTAGAATATTGCAAAACCAAAAAATGCTTTTTCTAAAAATGCATTTTGATTGTGAACAAGTTGTAAAACATAAGAAAAAAGCTAAATTTGGTATCGCTGTAAGTGTGGTATCGTGTTCACGCGGGGGAAAATCTCATACTTACCCAGGAGTCTGTGTTCCTCCCTCCAGCGCGACCTCCTGCGCTGACGTTTCATCTCATGTGACCACCGCTACAGGCTGTGATTGGCTCCAGCAGTCACATGGGATGAAGCGTCATCCCAGGAGCCCGCGCTGGAGGAAAGTATTAGATTTTTTTTCTTAGTTGTGTTTGTTGCTGTTGAAGCGAGGCGAATCCGCCACAAAAAAATGCAATAACTGCTATTTATTGCGGGATTTACCGCCTCATTGAATTTAATGGGGAAAACCCGTAACAATTAAGCAGCGTTTATGCAAATACAATTGACATGCAGCGGAATAAAATTCGCCCATTGGGCGCCACAGACAAAAATGCTGCGAAATATGCTTTCTCTGCCTCCCATTGATATCAATGGGAGGTCAGAGACGTAAACGCCCGAAGATAGGGCATGTCGCTTCTTTTTCCTGCGAGCAATTTTTTCCGGACGTTTTTTGGTTTCCACGTCCAAAAAACGTGTTGACGTGTTGTAGTGACCCACAGAATAAACATGTCATTTATTCAGCACGGTGAATGTCATATTAAATATAAATAAAAAATATTGACTGAATTGCTGTATTTTGATTATTTCGCCTCCCAAAATATGGAATAAAAAGTGATCAAAATTATTATTCATTCATTTAATTATTTCTTTACCCTTTTATTATACCATCATATTATGCCTAGATTACATACATAATCCCCCACATTATACATTGAAATACCAGTAAAACCCCAAACAAAACTAATACCAAGCAAAATCTGCACTCCAAGGCTACATGCACAAGTTGAGAAAATTGGTGCAGAAAATCTGCATCAAAACCACAAGTCAGCGCAATTGTGCAGGTAAAATCCGCACCTGATAGTGAGTTTTTATAATGCGTTTCTACATTTTGATTTTGTCATCCAGGGAGGCCGGACTACACTCAGAGAAGAGGAAGGGGGTAAGTATGAATTGCTTTTTTTCCCTACAGCGCTGCTTTCCGCTGAGGAAATTCCATTCTAAAAACTGTACCACAATCTGTGGAAAAATTGCAATTTTCACTCTGCACCATCCGCTGCACATTAATTTCTGGAATACACCTGTGGGGTTAAAATGCTTACTATAGCCCTAGATAAATGTCTTGAAGGGTTTGAATGCTCTGCAAATTTGACATGGCGCCCAAAAACCAATTTGGCAAAATCTCCACTCCAAAATCCAAATTGCACTCCTTCCCTTCGGAGCCTTGCCATGTGCCCAAACAACAGTTTACGACCATTTATGGGATTTTACTGCACTGGGGAGAAATGGCGTAACACATTTTGTGGTGCTTTTTCTTGTTCTTTGTTCCTTGTGAAAATTAAAAATGTTGAGATAAAACTTTATCTTCTTGAAAGAATGTAAATTTTATTTTCACGGTCCAATTCTAATAAAATCTATAAAACACCTGTAAGGTCTAAATGCTTACTTAACCCCTAGATTCATTTTTTGAGGGGTGTAGTTTCTAAAATTCAGTATTTTTTAGGGTTTTTCTTATGTTTTGAAACCTCAAGGCCTCTGAAAAACTAGAATGGTGCCTGGAAACAACCTAACAAAAAGGAGGCCCCAAAATTCACAAGGTTCTGCTTCATTTCTGAGATCTGTGTTTGAGTGCAGTAGCACACTAGGGCCACATATGGCACCTTCTGTGTTACAGAAAAAACAATGGATTAAAACGAAATATCTGGAAAAAAAAGTGAAATGCCTAAGTGAAGTGAAATACCACAAAGGTTACCTAACTTATAAAATGCTGCTTTGAATACTTTGAGGGTGCAGTTTTTAAAATGGGGTGATTGATAGGGATTTATAATATATAGGCCCCTGAAAGCCACTTCAGAACTGAATTGGTCCCTAAAAAATTCTGTTTTGGAAATTATCCTGAAAATATGAAAAATTTACTGCTAAACTTGTAAGCCTTCTAACGTCCTAAAAAAATAAAGAACGTTTAAAAAATTATGCCGACATAAAGGAATTAAAATTTAGAAAAATGCTACTTTTTCTAAATTTTTAATACATTTTGGTGTTTTTCACAAATAAACACGGAATGCATCCACCATAATTTACCACTGACATAAAGTACAATGTGTCAAAACAAAATAATCTCAGAATTGCTTGTATAAGTAAAATCATTAACCCCTTCCCGCTCCTTGACGTACTATTACGTCATGGCAGCTGTATCGTTCGCGCTCCATGCCGTAATAGTACGTCTCGGGAGTAACGGCCGTTTCGGCCGTCCTCCCGACACATACAGGAGCTGTGACACTGCTGTCTTGTTCAGCAGCTGTCACAGCTCCTACAGCGGGGACCGATCGCTGTGTCCCCGCTGATTAACCCCTTTAGGGGTTAAGCTGCCATCGCCGGCCTGCTACGCGATAGCGGCCGGCGATGGTGACTATGGCAACCGGACACCAAACAATGGCGTCCGGCTATGCCATAGACGGAAGCCTAGTGGGTCCTGACAACGTCAGGACCCACTATGCTTGCTGTCAGTGAGTAGCTGACAGTTCTAATACACTGCACTACGCATGTAGTGCAGTGTATTAGAATAGCGATCAGAGCCTCCTGCCCTCATGTCCCCTAGTGGGACAAAGTAATAAAGTAAAAAAAAAGTTAACAAAAGATGTGTAAAAATAAGAAAATAAAAGTTTTAAAAGTAATAAAAGTAAAAGTCCCACTTTTTCCCTTATCAGTCCTTTATTATTAATAAAAATATATAAACAAACAAATAAACTATACATAATTGGTATCGCCGCGTCCGTAACGGCCTGAGCTACAAAATTATTTTGTTATTTATCCCGCACGGTGAACGCCGTAAAAAAAAATATTAATAAACCGTACCACAATCACAATTGTTTGGTCACTTCACCTCCCAAAAAATGGAATAAAAAGAGATCAAAAAGTCGCATGTACCTAAAAATGGTACTGATGGAAAATACAGTTCGTTACGCAAAAAATAAGTCCTCGCACGCCTTTATTGATTGAAAAATAAAAACGTTCTGGCTCTTAGAATATGCTAACACAAAAAGTGAATGGTTGTTTACAAAACGTATTTTATTGTGCAAACGCCATAAGACATAAAAAAAAACTATAAACATCTGGTATCGCCGTGATCGTATCGCCCCGCAGAATAAAGTGAATATGTCATTTATAGCGCACGGTGAACGCTGTAAAAAAAAAAGTATACAAAAACAATAGTAGAATTGCTGTTTATTAGTCACCACGCCACCTAAAAATGGAATAAAAACTGATCAAAAAGCCGCATGCACCCCAAGAAAACTACAATGGATTCCTCAAGGGGTCTAGTTTCCAAATTGGGGTCACTTTTGGGGGGTTTCCAATGTTTTGGCACCACAAGACCTCTTCAAACCGGACATGGTGCCTAATAAAAAAGAGGGCTCAAAATCCGCTAGGTGCTCCTTTGCTTCGGAGGCCGGTGCTTCAGTCCATTACCGCCCGAGGGCCACATGTGGGATATTTCTCTAAACTGCAGAATCTGGGCAATAAGTATTGAGTTGCGTTTCTCTGATAAATCCTTTTGTGTTATAAAAAAAATGGTATAAAAAGAGTAAATTTCACCTCTACTTTGCTCTAAATTTCTGTGAAACACCTAAAGGGTTCATAAACTTTCTAAATGCTGTTGTGAATACTTTGAGGGGTCTAGTTTCTAAAATGGGGTGTTTGATAGGGGTTTCTAATATATGGGCCCCTCAAAGCAACTTCAGAAATGAACTGGAACCTAAAAAAATAAATAAATGAGGCAATACTTCGCTTCTTACATTATACTGATAATGAGCCGTGCCCACTCCGAGATGACCCCAGTTTTGACCGTTTGTATAAACGGAGACCCCTATTAGACCGTTCCAGTGCCCGGTTTTCCCAAGCATACACCCCCGAGAAGTGTTTTTCTATTGATGAGTCCCTGGTACATTTTAAAGGGAGGGTTCAATTCCGCCAGTACCTGCCAGGTAAGAGGGCAAGGTATGGCGTGAAGATGTATAAGCTGTGCGAGAGTGCATCAGGGTATACCTACAGGTTTAGGATATATGAAGGAAAGGCCACCCCCAAACCAGACTGCATCCTGGACTACAATAGGTACATGGGAGGGATGGACTTGTCAAATCAAGTCCTGAAGCCCTACAGCGCCATGCGGTGTGGTATAAGAAGCTGGCCGGGCACATCATACAGATGGCTTTGTACAATGCGTATGTGCTACGTCGATGTGCAGGCCAGAGGGGAACTTTCCTGGAATTTCAAGATCTAATCTTTAGGGACCAGGAAGGGGGGGCACCCAGTACTTCTGGAAGCGAGGCCACACGCATCGTACCAGGGCAACACTTTCCAGGAGAAGGTCCCCAAACCGGTGGAAAGGGAAAGAGTCAAAAGAGGTGCAGAGTCTGCTATAAGAGGGGGATAAGGAAGAACACAATATACCAATGTGACACGTGTCCCGAAAAACCAGGGCTCTGTATAAAAGATTGTTTTAAAATGTATCATACATCCCTTGATTTTTAATTTACCCTGATGCACTCCGCACAGCTTACCCCCCTCATCTTTCCCTTCTGAGCCCTGCCGTATGCCCAGGCAGCTGATAACAGCCACATGTAGGGTATTGTCGTACCCAGGAGAACCCACATTACAATTTAAGGGGTGTATATCTCCGGTGGCGCATGCTGGGCACACTATATTGGACACTGAAATGGCATATACATATATAAAATTGCAAATCTCACACTGCACCATCTGCTGCGCATTATCTTTTACACAGTACCTGTGGGGTCAAAATGCTCACTACACCTCTAGATGAATGTCTTAAGGGGTGTAGTTTTTAAAATGGGGTCACTTCTCGGGGGTTTCAACTGTACTGGTACCTCAGGGGCTTCTGCACACATGACTTAGCACCAGAAAAGCTCCAGTAGGCCAAATGGTGGTCCTTTCCTTCTGAGCCCTCCCATGGGCCTAAAAGGGCAGTTTATCACCACAAATGGGGTATTGCCGCACTAAGGACAAATTGGGCAACAAAATGGGGTATGTTGTTCCTTGTGAAAATAAGAAATTTTGATCAAAAATGACATCTTATTGGAAAAAATATCATTTTTTTCATTTCACAGCCCAATTCAAATAGGTGCTGTGAAAAAACTGTGCGGTCAAAATGATAACAAAAACCATAAATGAATTCCTTGAGGGGTGTAGTTTCCAAAATGGGGTCACTTCTGGTGGGTTTCCATTGCTTTGATACCTCTGGGGCTCTGCAAATGCAACATGGCACCCGAAAACCAATCCAGCAAAATCTGGACTCCAACAAACACATAGCGCTCCTTTCCGTCTGAGCCCTCCCATGGGCCCAAACGGCAGTTTATCACCACAAATGGGGTATTGCCGCACTAAGGACAAATTGGGCAACAAAATGGGGTATGTTGTTCCCTGTGAAAATAAGACATTTTGATAAAAAATGACATCTTATTGGAAAAAATATAATTTTTTTCATTTCACAGCCCAATTCAAATAGGTGCTGTGAAAAACCTGTGCGGTCAAAATGATAACAAAAACCATAAATGAATTCCTTGAGGGGTGTAGTTTCCAAAATGGGGTCACTTCGGGTGGGTTTCCATTGCTTTGATACCTCTGGGGCTCTGCAAATGCGACATGGCACCTGAAAACCAATCCAGCAAAATCTGGACTCCAACAAACACATAGCGCTCCTTTCCTTCTGAGCCCTCCCATGGGCCCAAACGGCAGTTTATCACCACAAATGGGGTATTGCCGCACTAAGGACAAATTGGGCAACAAAATGGGGTATGTTGTTCCCTGTGAAAATAAGAAAATTTGATCAAAAATGACATTTTATTGGAAAAAATATCATTTTTTTCATTTCACAGCCCAATTCAAATAGGTGCTGTGAAAAAACTGTGCGGTCAAAATGATAACAAAAACCATAAATGAATTCCTTGAGGGGTGTAATTTCCAAAATGGGGTCACTTCTGGTGGGTTTCCATTGTTTTGATACCTCAACGCCTCTTCAAACCTGGCATGCTGCCTAAAATATATTCTAATAAAAAAAGAGGCCTCAAAATGCACTAGGTGCTTCTTTGCTTCTAGGGCTTGTGTTTTAGTCCACGAGCGCAGTAGGGCCACATGTGGGACATTTCTAAAAACTGCAGAATCTGGACAATACATATTTAGTAGTGTTTCTCTGGTAAAACCTTCTCTGTTACTAAAAAAAAATTGAATAAAATTGAAATTCAGCAGAAAAAATGAAATTTGCAAATTTCATTTCCACTTTGCTTTAATTCCTGTGAAATGCCTGAAGGGTTAAAAAACTTTCTATATGCTGTTTTGAATACTTTGAGGGGTCTAGTTTTTAAAATGGGGTGTTTTATGGGGGTTTCTAATACATAGGCCCCTCAAATCCACTTCAGAACTGAACTGGCACCTTCAAAAAAAGGCTTTTGAAATTTTCTTAAGAATATGAGAAATTGCTGTTTATGTTCTAAACCTTGTAACGTCCAAGAAAAATAAAATAATGTTCAAAAAACGATGCCAATCTAAAGTAGACATATGGGAAATGTGAACTAGTAACTATTTTGGGTGGTATAACCGTCTGTTTTTCAAGCAGATGCATTTAAATTCTGAAAAATGCTATTTTTTGTAAATTTTCTCTAAATTTTGCAATTTTTCACAAATAAAGACTGAATATATCGACCAAATTTTACCACGAACATGAAGCCCAAAGTGTCACGAGAAAACAATCTCAGAATCGCTTGGATAGGTTTAAGCATTCCGACGTTATTACCACATAAAGTGAAATATGTCAGATTTGAAAAATGGGCTCTGAGCCTTAAGGCCCAAACTAGGCTGCGTCCTTAAGGGGTTAAGAAGTTATTCCCACATAAAGTGACACGTCAGATTTTAAAATAGAGTCTCTGCCAGAAAGGCCAAAACTGGCTGTGGTGGTAACGAGCTCAGTAAATTACAAAAAAAAACATCCTTCAGCTATAGTACAACTTTCAGGGACAAAATTTGTGCGTGTCAATTACATATTTAGAACATGTCCAGTGCTCAGATACATGAACCCTATTTACGATAAACAAAAAAGGTTAGAACAGCCTTAAATACTATTATTATCGCATCAAGACACGTTACCAAGAATAATTTTTGGACTGATGGAACAAATTTGTTTCAGACTGAAACAATCCAATCATCTCCACAGACATGCAGATTATCTCTTCACCGGTTAAATTGAAGTCTGATTGGCAGGACTGGTAAACCTGATGCACAACTTATATAAACACTGTGGTACTAGCAGCTACAATACACTCACAACACAAACCAAACTTAAAATCTGTACAGCAGCATTGTCGCAGTCCAACAATTCCGGGTGCCCCTTAGGGGCACACTCCTCTTCTAAGTCATTCTTAGAGCGTGCTGACAATTCCTACATACAATGTAAGTATGTCATTTCTGTTTGCCATTAGGCCATGGAAGGCACTACAATGGATCACCAGAGGCGGGAAATACCTGAGCGTGCCCCCGATATGCAAAACCATAGGATATTTTTTTTCCAGAAGCCTATGGAGGTAGGATTGAAAGCAGAGGAATCTGGGAAGTGCCACCAAGTGTTTTGCCACTAATCAATCAATAAGCATGTCCCAAATACTTTGTCCCAAAAGGGCTTTAACTTACTTCATCCCCACCAATATATGAGACATTGTGCCCCTACCCAGTTACACAGCACCAACACAACTCTGAAACAGATGGGTACATGGTATGCAGTCAGGTTGGGAATCTATACCATCTTGTAAGTATTTTGTCGTTTTTTTCCTCTGCTGAACTGAGAGTTTATGTGAAAAGAGAAAAGCTTTATGCCAGTCCTGATAATGTAGTGCCTAAATACTTTCCCATGCCTGAATGTAGCCAGAAACGTCTCTACTTGGGTCATTTAATAAGAGGCCATAAAGGAGTGAGATTGTATGAGTGGGCGAATGATTTAGGACGAATAAGATTTCGTATACCCACTCGTGGACGGGACCTAACCCAGACAAAATGAATAATCGCTGATATAAATTTAGAGAAGAAAGTCGAAGGGAACATGATGGGAACTGTCTGAAATAAATAAAGGTAGGTTGAAACGTTACTTTTGATTGGCAGGTTTGGCGAATGTTGGTTGGCTCGCTTGTATTCTAAATTGTTTGGCACCGGCATGTATGGCCCAGATGCCGTCTTTGCTAAATTTCTGCTGCATCATAACAGAGCCAGGATGACACAGCGAGGCTACGTCATGTCGTGATTCTGGAGGCAGTGCCTATTCTACAAAACAGCAGTATTCCTATACGGTTCAATGTTCAGGTGGAAGAGGAGAAACCTGCTAGAGCAAAAGTTGCTGTGAGAAGTCCTGTAGAGAGTGTTGTGGAGCAGCTGTGCAAGTGACAGGCACTGACGTTGGGCAGGAGCTATCATGTGTGCGCAGAGTTATGTGGGCAGTGGTGGGTGCAGGCCTCCCTAGTAGGCCTGAAATGCCCTTACCACCCCTGTCCTCGACAAAGTGTGAGCCAGCCATCAACCGTTTGCCTGAACTGCCATATGTAAATGACTATGCCTCTCATATTGAGAAGTGTTGTTTTTCCTGCTGTGGCTGCTGTGCCATTAGCACTGGCCTGCGAACGTTCAGTTGCCACAAATCTCCTGGCGGTACTTATTATCAGGTTTACAACACTTTAATGCATAAAAAAGGCCTCAAATCTTGTTTTCCATTCTTACACTGTATCCAGCATTTTTTAGGGGCGTGGCTTTGCAAAAGAAGTGGGGCTAACTGTGGCCCAACAAATTAGCTGTAATTTACACCAGAAACTGGTGTAAATTATTGCACAAATCTACCCCAGCTCATAGCTAGCAAGGATTTTACTTTTTGGTGCATGGACGGCCAGAGATTCATCCATGTGTGTGTGCCGCTAAATAAATTAGTCACATTTTACTCCAATGCACTTGAGATTAAGGCTGGCATACGCCAGTCTTAAAGATGTACTCCGGCAATTTTTAATTTTTTTTGCACATGTCATGCTAACTTACCAGCATTATTCTAGCAGTGTCATTTGTTTTTTTACCAGCTCAGTTGCATCTATACATTTTGAATCCTTTTATTATGGGCAGTTGTGTCATGTGATCTCAGTCTGACCACCAAAATAGACCATGGTCTCATGTGTAGATAGGAGGTAATTTTCTCCTGTGTGTCTGACTTCCTGTCAACTATGGGATTGCATCATTACCTATCAAATCCCTCCTGGCAGCACTGAGACTACTACCCTCTTTGTTTTTCTGTATGTCCCCCCCATGCACGAGGAGTTTAGTTATATTACAGATATCCATACAATGATTAGCTGTAGAGTTATAAAACTTCCCTGACTCACTTTGACTGTCTATACTATCTGTGAGTGGTGTGTGCAGAAATTCCAGTGTATTTCTATGAGATGCAGCTTCACGTTGCTCTCCCCTGTCTCCTACTTCTAAGAGCTGGTAGAAATCTATCACCAGCAGGAAGAAGGGAAAGCAGTGTGAAGCTGCATCACACAGGCTACACTGAGACTCTAGTGTGTGGACAGCAGTTCTATGTCATTGATCCATCACTAACAGCAGGCAGGGAATGCAGTGTGAAGCCGCATCACATAGGCTACACTGAGACTAATAAAAGCCTATGATGCAGTATATATATATATATATATATATATATATATATATATATATATATATATCTCAAGAGTGCTTTCCCAAGTGGAAAAGAGATGAACAAAAAAAGCTGAAGATTAGAAAATGTCATTATTATTATTATTATTATTAATAATAATAATAAAATCTTTTTGCACGTAATATTCTTTTAAGTGAGAAAGTGGTCCACTAGATAAATGCCACATACTTAAATACACAAACACTATTTAATAGTATTCATACTATATGGACCTTAACACACAACATAAAATATATTCAGGATTTTTGTTGCTATAACCAGAAGCTGCAGCGATAACATAATCTCTGGCCTGGTTATTATTCTTGTACAAAAATAATATAAGTAGAAGCATCTCACCTTATGATAACCCCGCTTGTAATGACTTCCCCTCCATACACTGCAGAGCAAACTGCAAATAGTCAATAATTTAGGATTTAGCAGGCCCTGGAGGGGACAGGACTGGGGTCCTGAGGGTGATGTCTGTAGCACATAGTAGACAGGTACATGTACACTACAATGGTCATTAGACTTTGGCAGATGTGCTCAACTAATGGCTGACAGCAGGGATGGTTGCAAGGGGAATTACTGTGATGAGAATGTGTAGAATTAGGCACTGGGGTATCAATATGGAAGGTTTTACGACTTTTCTATCTGACATCCACTGTACAAACAAAGAAAGCAATCAGCAAAGTCAGATATTGCGGTAAAAACATCAATATTGATATTCTTCAAATATATGTTCACAACCAATACTTTAAATGGTTTGACATTTGACTGTAGAAAGTATAGAAATACATCTGTCTCATTTACCCTTTAACTTCAAAAACCCTATTATGGAAGATATTACTAGATAAAAAGCCAAAAGAGAAAAACATGAATATATATATTGTCAAAATCTGTGCGTATGGATTGTTGGGGTTGGCAATAAAGATGTAGGTAAAGGTTAAGTTTAGAGTCCGCACTTGGCTTCATTGCAGACCGAAAATAAAGTGCTTACCCGGCATACAGGACTTGCAGCATATAGACAAACACCTGGCCCGTCTGGGCACTAACTAAACAGCAGGTTTCCTCACCTATAATAAACCATGAGTACAATGTTCCTTGGATCAGGCTTTTTACACTATCCTTGTGTGGATTCCCAGGCTCTGACCCTTTCTGCTCTAACTGCAGAGCTTTCATGGCTCAGTAATGAGCCCAGTTGCTTCACTTGAGCTAGAGGTAACGCCTGTACTAAAGTGGGGAAGGAAGTGACAAGTCCTGAAATGCTATGTTTGGGGAATAAACAGATCCTCAATTTTTTGCTGGGGCTAGATTCACACGAGTATGTTCGGTCCGTAAAGGATGGAACGTATTTCGGCCGCAAGTCCCGGATCGAACACACTGCAGGTAGCCGGGCTCCTAGCATCATAGTTATGTACGACGCTAGGAGTCCCTGCCACTCCATGGAACTACTGGCCCGTAATGAAAACATGATTACAGTACGGGACAGTTGCCACGCAGCTAGGCAGGGACTCCTAGCGTCGTACATAACTATGAAGCTAGGAGCCCGGCTCCCTGCAGTGTGTTCGATCCGGGACTTGCGGCCGAAATACGTTCCGTCCTTTACAGACCGAACACGCTCGTGTGAACCCAGCCTAATATTTATGACACCAGTTGTGTGTCTGGTGAGGATTTGGATTCTGGACTCTGCATTTCCACTTCACCAAATATCTTATTACTGATTTCTGACTTAGTTAAGGAAGCTCCTACATTCATGACAGTGAAGTGGCTACACAAAGCATCTCTTTGTCTGGAGGAGCCAGCACATTTATGCATTACATAAACACCCTTTTGATAACGGAACTGTTTAATACTTGATTTCCCCCATGGTGGTGCTGCATGGAAATAAAAAACTTGCTGTCAGATTCATTCCACCACAGAATACAGCTGATTGCAAAGGGTCCCAGCAGCAGGATATCCTGTGATCCGTTTATTGTTATGGGACCCTTCTAACAAAAAGGGATTATCTAAAGGAGACAACCCCTTTAATTCACATTAATGCGTTTTTCGGGATTCCCTTTACAAATTTCCGACTGATCCAGTGATTCTGTTGCCCGTCACGTGACTTTGTCTCTTGTCTTCCTGTTATGATGTAGATCACATTCATTCCACACATGATCTATGAACGCGTACGTGACGTCACTAATGAAGCCATGTACAGGAGCCGGCTGTAGTGCTGCAGTGGTACAGCGCACGCTTTATTGGTTGCTTAGGGCAACAAAGGTCAGCTTTTCTGTTACACAGTTTTGATAAATGAGGCCCCTTGACTTGACTGTAGTGAGCCTCTCTTCTGCATTATAGTATGAAATTCTAACAAATAGTTTTGTGTCTGTCTGTGTTGGTTATTTGCAAAATGTAAAAGCACCTGAAGTGGACAAAAGTGAATTTCATCTTCATAGAGACACGTCAGAGGATAGCTTTGGTTGGGATAGTGGGATGGGTCCTTCCAGTGTTGCACTGGGGTTCTTTGGGTCCATCAGAATAAATAATTCTGAGGACTTATTCTTCATCTATAAACCCCTTAATGACCACCTATACGTGTTTTCATGGCGGCCATTAAGGGTACTTATGCCAGAGTGCCGCCTTTTCATGGCAGCACTTTGGCATAAGATAGCGCCCCCGGGTGGAGCTTAAACTCCATGTACTCAGCTACGGAGGTAGCTGAGGCCTCGGAACACAGACCGAGGACCGTTTTGTCCGCTCCCCGGTCATGTGAACACCGTTATTCACCGAATAACGGCGATCCCCGTAAAAACAGAGCCGGTTAGTGCTCTTTCTTCTCTGACAGAATATATTCTGTCAGAGATGAGAGAAATAGTAAAAATAAGGGCCAGCACACCCTATTAGACCCCTGATCGTCCCTGATAATCAAAATGCCACACGCATGCGCCGTTTGCATATTGCCAATGCTGCCTGTGGCAGCATATGGCAAATAGTAACAGCCAGAGACCAATCTGAGTGGTCCCTGCTGACATAGTCATTGTGATATACCTATCACCAGAGGCGTAGCTAGGTTCTCCTGCACCCGGGGCAAAGATTCAGATTGGCGCCCCCCCCCCCAACTTATTTCCCGACATCTCCTTCCCCCTCGCCATGTTTGCTTTCTCTACCAATCTATGAGGTATAATTGTTTTTCACAATTTTTTTAATGTAACTCGAGTATAAAAGCATTTCTACATTTTACAAGCGATATAGTTCTATAATGTTATTAACATAAAAATAAATTAAAAGAAAATAAATTAAAGAGGCCACACACAGCCCCCCTTGTAGATAGTGCCACACACAGCCCATTGCCCCTTTGTAAATAGCGCCACATTTCCCCCCTCTTGTAAATAGTGCCACATTCCCCCCTTTTAAATAGCGCCACACTCCCCCCTTGTAAATAGTGCCACATTCCCCCCTTTTAAATAGCGCCACACTCCCCCCCCTTGTAAATAGTGCCACATTCCCCCGTTTTAAATAGCACCACACTCCCCCCTTGTACTTAGCGCCACACTGTGAACAGACCGGTGAGCGGTAGCATACCGCTACCACTCTCCGCTTTGCCTGGTGGGACTTACCGGAGGAGCCGAGGAGGTCATGCGGCGCAGGCAGCGGCGGAGTTCCTTCTGACTAGGGTTGGTGACAGCCAGGGCCGGTCTTAGCTTGGATGGCGCCCTGCGCGGGACTCTCTATTGCCGCCCCCAAAACAAACCAAAAATTAACCACATATATGGACACGCTGGAACATATGTACTGTACATACATAAAGATAGATATTTAGACATACAGGCAAATATACATGCACATATCTGGAATACATATATACAGGTAAATATATAGATGTACAGACACATATATACACACCCACACCGGCAGATAAATACACAGACAGGGACATATACAAATACATAAAAGGCACAAATATACAAGCACAAAGACACATTCACAAACAGACCCATATATACCCACACAGGCACATATATACACAGCACAGATAATGTAGTAGATGTTACCTGCAGTCCTATGTAATACCACAGATAACAGTGATAACTCTCTGAGTACAGATAATTTAGTAGATGTTTCCTGCAGTCCTATGTAACACCACAGATAACACAGTGATAACTCTCTGAGTACAGATAATGTAGTAGATGTTACCTGCAGTCCTATGTAACACCACAGATAACACAGTGATAACTCTCTGAGTACAGGTAATGTAGTAGTGATACCTGCAGTCCTATGTAACACCACATATAACACACAGTGATAACTCTCTGAGTACAGATAATGTAGTGGCGTTACCTGCAGTCTTATGTAACACCACAGATAACACAGTGATAACGCTGATTACAGATGATGTAGTAGATGTTACCTGCAGTCCTATGTAACACCACAGATAACACAGTGATAACTCTCTGAGTACAGATAATGTAGTAGATGTTACCTGCAGTCCTATGTAACACCACAGATAACACAGTGATAACTCTCTGAGTACAGATAATGTAGTAGATGTTGCCTGCAGTCCTATGTAACACCATAGATAACACAGTGATCACTCTGAGTACAGATAATGTAGTAGTGTTACCTGCAGTCCTATGTAACACCACAGATAACACAGTGATAATTCTCTGAGTACAGATAATGTATTAGATATAAGAGACAAACACATGCAGAGACACAGACACACACACACACACACACACACACACACACACACACACACACACACACACACGCTGTAACATACACACATACTAATACAGAGACACACTGTATACACACTACACACACAGACACTCACCATGTCTCCTTGCTGACAGGTCAGGACGGGCTGTGGGCGGTGCTTCCTCTTCTGCTCGTCGGCTGTGTGTAACAGGAGAGCAGAGTAGAGGCAGTCGCTGGGAGGCTGCAGCACGGGAGTGGACCTGTCCCCTGACCTGAGTCATCTGACCTCATGTCACTGACGTGAGGTCAGGTGACAGGTCAGGTGACTGGACTGGTCCACTCCCTGGCCGTCACAGAACCCAGTCAGAACGCTACTGTGTAAACATACGGGGCGCCTATCAGCAGCGATCAGCTGCTCTTCGCCCCCCCCCTCCCTTGCGCCCGGGGCACATGCCCCGCCTGCCCCCCCTAGCTACGCCTCTGCCTATCACAGTGTTCTATGTCAGTCTGTTTAGAAAATACAGCCAGGACATGGGCTGTGTCTTCCTCTCCCCTTACTGTGGTTGATCTGTGAGGAGAGAGAGAGAGACACTATAACCAAATCCTGAAATGTAGAAGTGAAGTAAAGTGAAAAAAACAAACTTTTCAAGTCCGCGCCCCCTGATCACCCCACTTGTGTCCCCTGATCACGCCATTTGTGCCCCGTCATCCCCTGTGTGAGCACAAGTGATCAGTAAGTATTCTGGCAGCGTCAGGTTATTGTTGTCAGCCAGTTTTAGGTAATTTTTTTTGCGCTGGTTTTAGGAATCTATTTATCTACCTAGTGATAGGCAGGGTATCCTTTTGTTTTTTCTAAGTTTGAAAAAAAAAAACAACAAAAAAATACAAAAAAGATAAAAAAAACAAAAAACCTTAAATAAAAGTTAGTAGCCTAATGGTTACAGTTCTACCTAAATAATGGCTGGGAGAAGGTTTACTGCAGATGAAGCGTACACCTTGTTATGCTCCGGCAGTTCAGGTAGTGACACTAACTCTGCTTCAGAGGTAGAACTTTTTTCAGACAGAGACGACTCAAGTTCTACTTCTACCTCTGGACCCCATAGCCCTATGGTGGTGGAATCAGTCGTCGCTGTCGAATCCCCAGGTGCAGGGCCTAGTGGTGCAGGGCCCTGTATTTGCAGTAGTTATGTCCCGACACCGATATGAATCCATAATGCGCTTCATGCATTTTACAGATAACTCCCAAGTCCCCAAAAGAAATGACCCAGGCTACAATCGCCTTAATAAATTAAGACCTTTAATTTCCCTTTTACAAGAATCTTTCCTCAAATCCTACACCCCAGGTCAAAATTTATCGGTGGATAAATCCCTGATGAGCTACAAAGGCCGTCTTTCATTCCGGCAATTCATCCCCTCCAAATGTGCCAAATATGGTGTTAAACTATATAAGGTGTGCGAGAGCACCACAGGGTACACCTGTGATTTATTGATCTATGAAGGGAAAGACCGCCAAATGAATCCCCCAAGCTGCCCAGACACAATTGGCACATCCGGCAAAATTGTGTGGGACCTAATGGTGCCATTCCTGCACCAAGTGTCTCATGTGTACACAGATATTTTTTATAGCAGTGTCCCTTTTTTAAATCCCTCCATGCTGCAAATACAGGGGCCTTCGGGACAGTCCGTAAAAACAGGGTGGGATTCCCAAAGCAATTGGTGTCCAGACGTGTGGAAAGGGGGGCGTCATTCACACTGGCAAGCGAGCAGTTCCTTGCAGTAAAGTGGAATGACAAGAAGGACGTCTATATGTTGTCCACTCTGCATCCAGACACCACGGTGGCAGTTAGAGTGAGGGGGCCACCGTGGAAAAGCGTTAGCCTGTCTGTGTGACTACAATAAATTCATGGGGGGTGTAGATCTTCCGGACCAGGCGCTTCAACCTTATTTGGTGAAGCGTAAGACCAGGACATCGTACAAAAAGGTAGCAATCTACATAACTCAGATTGCTACCTATAATAGGTTTGTACTGTATAAAAAAAAACAAGGAACGCTCACCTTCCTTCATTTCCAGGAGGAGGTTATTGAGCGTCTCCTATTTATCTCCAATTCCCCCGCACAAACCTCTCTTTTGTATGCCGCACAAATTTATTAATGTGGCATATTTCTTACAAAATAACCTTTTACCGCATGTCTCCCCTATTTCATGTGGAAACGTAAGAAAAATGTGAAGAAAACATTATATATCCATAGTGTCTGAAACAATACCCATTATTTCCTCTTTTAAAAATTTTTGGGGTCAGCATGCTCACTACACCACTAGATGAATACCTTTTAGGAGTCTAGTTTTTAAAATGGCATAATGTATGGGTGTTTTTTTTTGTTCAGGCAGCTCAATGCCTCTAAATACATGATATGGTGCCTAGAATTTATTCAATTCTACCCTGAAAGCCAATGGGTGCTCCCTCTCTTTTTGGCCCAGCCACACGTCTAGTAAGCAGATCGAGGCCACAATGGGGGTATTTTTTAACACAGGAGAAACAGGACGATAGATTTTGGGGTGTGTTTCTTCATTCTCATGTTCGCTTTACAAAGAAGTCTGTCTTTACAATGACACATTTGTGGAAAAAATGGAATTTTATTTTTTTCCACCTGATTTGCATTACATTTTGCAAAATACTGTGGGGTCAAAATACTCACTACACCCTTAGATAAATACCTTAAGGGGTCTAGTTTTCTAAATGGGGTAATTTATGGGGAGTTTCTATCGTTCTGGCAGCTCAGTGCCTCTCCAAATGTGCCGTTGGACCTAAAACATTTTCAAGCAATATATGTGTCCTCAAAGTCTCCAGGGGCTCTCTTCCTTTTGGGCCCTGCCGTGTGTCCAGGCAGCGCATTATTGCCAAATAGGGGGGTATTTTTGAAAACTGGAGAAACAGGGTGATAGATTTTGGGGTGTGTTTTTTAATTCTCATGTTCACTTTACAAAGAAGTCTGTCTTTACAATGACACATTTGTGGAAAAGGTGGAATCTTTTTTTTTTTACCTGCATTGCATGAATTCTTACAAAAAACGTGTGGGGTCACAATACTCACTACACCACTAGATAAATACCGTAAGAGGTGTAGTTTTCAAAATGGGGTCATTTGTGGGGGCTTCCATCATTCTGACACCTATGAGGCCCTGAAAACCTGGCTTGGTGCAGGAAAACAAAATGTACTTCAAAATGTATAAAATTATTATTACATTTGTAAGTCTTCTAAATTGCTCAAAATGTATTTTATTTTTTTCAAAAGTGTTGCCAAAATAAGAGATGGAAATATACATTTAATAAAAAAAATGGTTTAGTATGTAAGTACATATGTGACATATTGCAGTTCAAAGTAGGGAAAAATGTTAATTTTGAAAAAATGTCATACATTTTTGTATTTTTTAATTAATTTACGCAAATCGTATGGGTCTACTTTTACCACTAAAATAAAGTACAACGTGTGACGAAACAAAACAATGTCAGAATTACTTGTATATGCAAAACTGTTACAGAGTTATTCTCTGATAAAGTCAGACATACCAGTATTGACAAATCTGGCTTGGTCATTAAGGTCCAAACAAGCTTGGTCATTAAGGGGTTAAGTATACGTCCACTTTTAATTGTATTGTAATCTTTGTTGTTATCATTGCACATACACACATGGGCCCATATATTACATAAACCAGGCCCCTACCCTATTCCACATGCCCATCAAACGTTTACGGTGGGGTACAAGATGGAAAATAGGAGAAGAGTGAGTAAGTCCATGGGGCCCTCACAATTTAACTGTACTCGGCCAACATCGAAATGGCAGTCCTAATGAGTGACCATGAGAAGATGGTGCTGGGGCTAACTAAAATTTAGCTTTGAGCAGAGACGTAGCTAGGTTCTCCAGCACCCGGGGCAAAGATTCAGTTTGGCGCCCCCCCCCAACCTCTTTCCTGCCATTTCCTTCCCCCTCGCCATGTTTGTTTTCTCTTCCAATCAATGACGTATCATTTATTTTCCACATTTCTTTTTATGTAACTTGAGCATAAAAACATTTGTACATTTTACAAGCAATATAGTTCTATACACAACACCAGAACCAAGCTCATTGTTGCGCCACAGATAGCCCACCCCTGTATATAGCCCCCATGTATATATAGCCCACCCCTGTATATAGTTCTCCACATATAGCCCACCCCAGTATATAGCCCGCCCTGTAGATAGAGCCCTCCTGAAGATAAAGACCCCCCTTTAGATAAAGCCCCACCTGTAGATAAAGCTAGCCCCTGTAGATAAAGCCACCCCTGTAGATAAAGCCACCCCCCGTAGATAATGCCTCACACGTTTTATTACGATAAAATACAAACTATTCAAACTCACCTTAATCCCGTTCCCGCACCGTCAGGCAGCAATGGAGACCTGCTCTCTTCTGCGCAGGTCTCCTGGGGTTGAACGAAGCGTCTATAAAAGGCGCTAATTGGCAGGGCAGAATGACTTTCCCAGTCAATCAGCGCCTTTCAACGACGCAAGCGGCGCAAAGTTTCAGGCCGCTTCACTCGTAGAAAGGCGCTGAATGGCCGGGCACGAAACGTACCTGGCCGTCATTGCCTCTAATTGTACCTGTGTCCTATAGACGTGGGTACAATTATAGTGCAGGAGGGGGTGGCGCTGTCAACCCTTCTAAGTTGCGCTCGGGGCACATGCCCCGCCTGCCCCCCTAGCTACACTCCTGCTTTGAGGTTCCTAGCCATTGGCCGTGAATAGCCTTTTAACTCTTTTATTACTGAGAAATCTAGTTCATGTAATTAAACACTGCTGAGCAAAAGGGCAAATATGCTCCTAATGGACATTACAAAGGCAAAGCTATAGAGGATGTGTGTTGCTTCAACACCCCCACCATAGCATTTAATTTATTGCATTGATTTCATTGTAACCTTTAACAATGCCAAATTAAGCATTTATATAGCATTCGTTACTTTTAAACAGATCATATTCCATTAAATGCAATTATGTGCAGCCCTATGAATAAAACATATTTAAATGCATAAATACTATAAATGCTATAGAGAAGAATAGTAAGAACGAGAACCCTTCATATATAACAGTCCTTGAATTATAGCGATGCATAACTACTTATGGTAATGACCAAAGAAATACATAATTTATGCATTAGCAGGATGCATTATCTCTAATGGTATATCTATGAGTTATGTTGCTAAAAGTAACAAGAAGGCAGCACTAAAGGATTCAATGTCGTAGGTACAGAATTAGTAGGATGTTACTAATGCATCTATCATGCACACATCCCCATCCAAAGTCCTGCTAATTTTGGCTTGTTGGCAATGATATCTCTTGCCATGATCAGGGGACTGTAGAGTGCGTACACTCCTACCGGGGGGAAGTGGCTTCACCTACTCACCTTCCCCATTAATGGCCATACCTTTTCCCAAACCCCCTGTCCCTCTAATAAGACTCAGACTCTTGGTTTGGATAAATTTGGCCACAGCAGCCATTTTATTTATAAACAAACATCAAGAACAACAATTTACAAATAATAATAACAATGGAAGGGGAGTCCTTGGAGCTACAAAAGTCTGTCACGAAACAGCCCACCTGCATAGTATTTTACTCCCAGCCGTCACCCTACTGGCTCAGGGGCACCGTTATACCTGCAGTTGGCTGACCTCAACCGCAACCACTCCCCGGGACACCACCCAGCGGGAGCCCAAAATTGACCACTCCTCGGGACACCACCCAGCAGGAGCCCAAATTGACCAGACTACCAACCATAATAAATTGGGGAGGGACCATACCCCCTATGAATCCCCCCCCCCACAGTAATTTACCACCAACTCCAAGGACCCCCAATCCGCCATACAACTGCTGCGACATTGCAAAACTGTTCCACAGCATCCTCTGGTACCTGCGGAAAAACAAAAACAACGAGCAACAAAGCGAAATATCAAAATAACAACACAGACGAACACAACATTTTGGGAGGGAGGGTGGGACAAGCTTCCCTGTGCTGTTAACTAAAGATGGCGGCGTCCTTCCTCTCTCCTACCCTTAAGTAACCTGACCTCGCCCCACTCACATACGCCCCCTCCTAACCACACCCCTAACTCCTTAACTCCTTCCCTTCCTAACATCCCTGATCATGGTGGCCTCCCCCTATGGCATTCTGCCGGGTCCAGCCTGTACTTGATCAGGGGACTGTAGAGTGCGTACACTCCTACCGGGGGGAAGTGGCTTCACCTACTCACCTTCCCCATTAATGGCCATACCTTTTCCCAAACCCCCTGTCCCTCTAATAAGACTCAGACTCTTGGTTTGGATAAATTTGGCCACAGCAGCCATTTTATTTACAAACAAACATCAAGAACAACAATTTACAAATAATAATAACAATGGAAGGGGAGTCCTTGGAGCTACAAAAGTCTGTCACGAAACAGCCCACCTGCATAGTATTTTACTCCCAGCCGTCACCCTACTGGCTCAGGGGCACCGTTATACCTGCAGTTGGCTGACCTCAACCGCAACCACTCCCCGGGACACCACCCAGCGGGAGCCCAAAATTGACCACTCCTCGGGACACCACCCAGCAGGAGCCCAAATTGACCAGACTACCAACCATAATAAATTGGGGAGGGACCATACCCCCTATGAATCCCCCCCCCCACAGTAATTTACCACCAACTCCAAGGACCCCCAATCCGCCACACGAACATACTTAGACACCTTTAAGTATGCGAGCCCCCCACCCAACAAGAGGGCCCTTTCGATACCTTCCTGCAGGCGCAGAGTCCACAGGTCAATCCCCACGGCCATCAGGTGCACACCATCACCTAGCCAATAATTACCCTGGCCATCCTCGAAGTCATAATGACGCACGAAGACCCCCCCGTTTCTCACCACGAAACCCGAAACTGCCCGATTAACCTTAACCCTGGCTTTATTTAACCGCGGCACCGATCTTGCATGCCGCCAAACCTTCCGCTGGAAAATCTCTGACCACACCACCTTAATACCCGGGAAAACGGACCATAACCTGAGTAGATCGTATTTTATATCCCTGATCAACCCACGAAAAGGACGACTACCCAAATCGTTACCCCCGACATGTAACACCAAGACATCCGGGGCACTGTCCATCAGCGCAAACCGATGCACGTCCGGCAACACCCGACTCCACAGCATCCCCCTACTCCCCAGCCACCGCACGACTACATCCTCCCGCCGAAAACCCAACTGCCGCCCGTCCGGACGAACATCCGCCCGCTCCGCCCCCCAATGAACGTAGGAATGCCCAACGATCCACACCAATCGGCCCGCGGGTCCTGAAAAATAAAACCACTGATTAACAAAACGAGTAAGGATGCAAGCGAGACATGGAGGAGGAGAGAAAAAGCGACAAGGGGGGGCAGGAGGGAGTGTAGAGAAGGAGGGATTACGACGACTATCATATAAACTGAGGGCGCACATACAGCTGGAAACGGCGGGAATCCCATCGACCTATCCGCTTTACCACTTCCTCACCCAATCCCCATGCCACCGTCTCCGTCGCTGCCCCAATCCGAAAAGAATGGGGGGAAAACAAAGCCTCCTCCAATCCCAACAGCCACACACACTCCGATCCGTTACCAACACATCTTCCATTCTCAACCCCCCAGGTCTCCTTGTGCTGGGAGCCACCAGCTCCCCGACCCTCAGGGCCCCAAAAAATGCCCACGAGAATGCCAAACTATACAGGGTCACCTCGTAGCTGGAAAAACAAATGTCACACCACACCCCCCACAACTGTTCCAACAACATAAAAGACACTGGGCGCCGCCGATCCGGCAACGTCCTCCCTCTCCTGTACCCCCTCAGGGCCTGGCCAACCCAAAAACTTTTTGTAACATCCGTGTACCCCCGGACCTTACAACCAAAAACCAGGGCTGCCACAAAACGATTTACCTTGGACACTGACCAGCCCCCGATAGCAACTTTCCCCAGAAAAACTAACAACGCCACCACCCGATCATCATCCGTCACTACACCCTCCAGAACTGCCAACCAACTCTCCCCCTCCCGCCATGCCGAATCATAAGCAGCCCAAGTACCCTGAGCAAGCGAAGCCTGAATCAAACCTCCTGCGGCTCGTAACCCAGCCCCCACACCCATTGTGGGCAAGCGATCCCGTCCTCCTCCGCGTCCGGAGCCACCATCCTGAAACGCTCCCACTGCAAGCGAGAAAGAGAATCTGCGATGTCATTTTTGATCCCTGGCACATGAACCGCCACAACCCAAGCGTTCAAAGACAAGCAACGTAAAACAAGGTGCCTCAAAAGCCGGACGACCGGGGGGGATGACGCTGACACGTTGTTAATGGCCCCCACTACGCCCAAGTTGTCACAATGGAACCGTACCTTGCTGTCCCGAAACCTCTCACTCCAAATTTCCACCGCCACTACTATGGGAAACAGCTCTAGGAATGCCAGGTTCTTCACCAAACCCAACTCCGCCCATTCCTCAGGCCACCGCGCCGCGCACCACTGACCCTTGCAGTAAGCCCCAAATCCCACGCCCCCCGCAGCATCTGTAAACAGCTCCCAATCCACGCTGTCAACCACCGGGGCCATGATCAAGGACCTCCCATTATAACGATGCAAAAACTCAAACCAAACTGCCAAATCTGCCCTCAGCGTCTGTGTCAGACGAATGAAATGATGAGGGGCTGTCACCCCAGCCGTCGCTCCCGACAGCCGCCTGCTGAAAATCCGGCCCATGGGCATAATCCTGCAAGCAAAGTTAAGCTTACCCAATAATGACTGTAAAGCACGTAACGTGATCTTACGCAAATGTCTAGCCCGGTCCACCTCCGCCCGTAACGCTACCAATTTATCTTCCGGGAGCCGACACTCCATCCTCAAAGAATCAATGGTGATTCCTAAAAAGACCAGACAGGAGCTAGGTCCCTCCGTTTTGTCCTGGGCCAAAGGCACACCGAACCTCTTTGCCACCCACTCTATCGTGTTCAACAACGTAGCACAAACCGAAGACCCGCCTGGACCAACACACAGGAAATCATCCAAGTAATGTATGACCGATGAGACCCCCGCAACCTCACAAACCACCCACTCCAGGAAAGAACTAAAAGCCTCAAAATAGGCACAGGAAATAGAACACCCCATAGGGAGGCAGCGATCCACAAAATAAGCCCCGTCCCAATAACATCCTAACAGCCGTATGCTGTCAGGATGCACAGGGAGGAGGCGAAAGGCCGACTCAATATCCGTTTTTGCCATTAATGCACCCACACCATAGCGGCGCACCCACGCAACTGCCGCATCAAACGACGTGTAAGCCACCGAGCAAAGTTCCGGAGAAATCCCATCATTAACCGATCGCCCCCTCGGGTAAGATAAATGATGTATGAGCCTAAACTTATTCGGCTCCTTCTTAGGCACCACCCCCAGTGGTGACACCACCAGCTCTGGTAAAGGGCAACTCTCAAACGGACCTGCCATGCGCCCCAACTCCACCTCCTTCCGCAACTTATCCCCTACTACCCCTGGATACTGCAACGCTGAACGCAAACTACGCAAGGTAAACGGCACCTTGTGAGCAGGGGCAGGGATCCGGAAACCAACCCGAAAACCATCCAACAACAAACTTGCCCTGGACCTATCAGGGTACCTATTTAGAAAGGGCTCCATGTCTTCCCACCTCACCGGTGTCCGGCCCTTGACTAGCGCCCCCGGCCCCTCGTCCTTTTCCCTTCCGAAAACATTTAACCGCTCCGTGAGAGATCCCCCCGCAGGAGGAGCAGCTATGTTTGAACTTACAACCCGATCCGAACTTACACTGGCCCTCATTAAACTGCCAGCAGAACCCGGATTTTCCTCCTGCCCCCCCTGCTCCCCCCCCCGAAGGCAATGAGGGGCCGGCCACCCCGGCCCCACCCCCTTGAAAGGACTGGCCAAAACGCACTGGAGCCATGACCCGCAACCATAACCCTATGTCTTTGTTATCCCACCTAATGTCAGGTCTCACTGCCTTCCGCTGCCGGAACTGCTCATCATAGCGCAGCCACGTCTGCCCGCCGTAAACTCGATGAGCCTCTCCGATAGCATCCATATAACAGAAGAGGCCCGAACAATGTTCCGGCGTCTTCTGTCCAATGACGCTTGCCAAAATAGCAAAAGCCTGCAACCAATTAACAAAAGTTTGGGGAATCAATCGATACCGACGTTTTTCCTCCTTCTCCTTCTTGCTTTCCAACCACTTCCCTTTATCTAAATTGAACTTCTCCAACGGCAACAATGAAAAAATTTCCACATATTCATCCCTCCATATCTTTTCCCTTACTTCCGGTTTCAGATGCGCCCCCAATGGGCCCTCAAAACAAACATAGACCTCGCCCTTCGCCTTATCGTCCAACCGCACCTCATCCACTGCCACATCTATTTCTGTCTGCACCGACACTGCCACGCCCGATTCCCTAGACACTACCCCAGCTCCCCATAGCGTGCTATCCACCACTGCAGGCCCCGACGGCCCCACCCAAGCTGCAACCGGGGATGGAGAACCTATCGCCCCCCCTCCGCGTCGCGCCAAAAGGTCACGCACACAACACAACAATTCCTGAATCTCACCCCCACCACCCGTACTTCCTGTAATCCCCCCGCTACACCCCGGCAATCCCGTAGGCAAAAGTGAACCCCCACCCCCTACCCCTGGGGACCGAAATACAGCAGGCAATGAAAAAGTAGGAGACAGCGACTCACCGGGCTGCGCAGGTGCTGTGTCCCCACCAGCCGGGGCGAAGGATCCATCCAGACGTCCCTCTTGGTCACCGAACTCACGGTTGTCCACTTCATCCTGCCCAGACGGGCCAGGACAAGCGCCGCATGCATGACATCCCCGACCTTCTGATGGAGCGCTCCGTAACTGCGCCGATGAACTGGGCCTCTCCGCCCGACTGTTGGGGGGCTCGACCACCCTGCGGCCCGCAGGTAGCCGCCCTCCTGCCCGCCGTGTCACCACCGACCGTGGCACACGCCTGGAATTGGTTGCATCATCCTGGGTACAGGTGGGCCGCCCGACTGGAGCATCGCCAGCACGGCCCACCGCAAGTCCTGGGTCCCGTCGTCTGGAGGCAGAGGGAGGTCCCGGATGCATGGGCGCCTGCCCTACCACCTCCGCTGAGCCAGGCCGGCTTCCAGGATTCCTCTCAGACCAGGCCGTCCTGCTCACGGCAGCCGAGCGAGGGGCCCGGCCTGGAGGGTCCCTCGTGGGGCTCCTTACCCTGCGCCTGGCTCGCGGCATCACTTCCGGGCTCAACCTCTCCGGAGGCCTCGTGCGACGTGACCGCCGCCGGGGAGGAGAGGACGGCACCGCCCGCGCCCCAGATCCAAACACGGAGCTGGGTAAGTAGTGCATCCATTATAAAGTACTGGACAAACTTCCCTGTGCTGCTGCAATCTTCCCTGTGCTGTTAACTAAAGATCACCAGCTTCCCTGTGCTGCTGCAAGCTTCCCTGTGCTGTTAACTAACGATCACAAGCTTCCCTGTGCTGTTAACTAAAGATGGCGGCGTCCTTCCTCTCTCCTACCCTTAAGTAACCTGACCTCGCCCCACTCACATACGCCCCCTCCTAACCACACCCCTAACTCCTTAACTCCTTCCCTTCCTAACATCCCTGATCATGGTGGCCTCCCCCTATGGCATTCTGCCGGGTCCAGCCTGTACTTTATTCTGGATGATCTCTCTGTAGTGCTTTGCTGAATTAATAGACTTTTTTCCTCCCTGTGGAAGCGCAATCTTGTGTTAAGCTAAGGCTAAGTTCATATCTCGTTTTTACTGTACATCTGACGTACACGTTTTGATATGAAAAAACAGTGTCAAAACATGTACCACAGCGTGTATATTGATTTCTATGGTCAGGGCGGATGCCCTAATGGTGTAGTTTGTGCATAGGTTTTGTGTGCTTACGTTCTATCCTTTTTCTCCCCATGTCCTGAAAAGCGTTGTCTACTACGCTTTTCAGTACTTTTCCAAAATGTATACCACATGTATACGTTTTTACTTGTATTAAAGTCAATGGCGATGTATGGATGACGTATGCAATCTTAACCCCTACATTTGCATACGTAAAACCTATACGTTTTTCTCACCATATATGGGAAATCTTGACTTTACAAAGTTTGATTTAGCTCAAGAACAAAAAACGTATACGGTTTTAGAAGTAAGAACGGACACAATGTATAAAAACGTATACGACGTATACTACAAAAAACGTAAGCGTATGTTACAAATGCACACGTTTTTGTAACTTTAAAAACATACGTCGTCGTATAACACAAATGTGTGCACAAAACGAGAAGTGAACTTAGCCTAAAAAATTTTTTTTTTTATAAACGCTGCCACCCAATAAATCTCTTCAGTCTAAGGCCCCATGCAGACGACCGTAAAAACTCCCGTAATTACGGGCCGTAAGTACGGCCCGTAATTACGGGCCCATAGACTTCTATTGGCCACGGGTACCTCCCTGTATGCTTACGGGAAGGTGCCCATGCCGTTGAAAAAGATAGAACATGTCCTATTTCAGGCCGTAATTACGGCACGGGCAGCCCATAGAAGTCAATGGGGCTCTCGTAATTACGGGTGACTACGTGTGTGCACCCGTAACTACGGGAGCGTTGCTAGGCGACGTCAGTAAATAGTCACTGTCCAGGGTGCTGAAAGAGTTAAACGATTGGTAGTAACTGTTTCAGCACCCTGGACAGTGGCTACCGATCACAATATAGATAAAGCTGTAAAAAAAAAAAGACGCTCATACTTACCCAGAACTCCCTGCTCCTTCCTCCAGTCCGGCCTCCTGGGATGACGTTACAGCCCATGTAACCGCTGCAGCCAATCACATGTCAATCACTGGCTGCAGCGGTCACATGGACTGCCGCGTCATCCAGGGAGGTCGGACTGGATGTCAAGGGAGGGATGCGTCACCAAGACAACGGCTGGGTAAGTATGAATTTTATTTTACTTTTATTACGGAAAGGGTTGTCCCTTCTCTCTATCCTGCACTGATAGAAAGAAGGGCTGCCGATTAGTGCAGTACAATTTTGCAGCCAAAAACGTGCCCGTAAATACGGGTGGAATACGGGTGACACCGGACCCGTATTTACAGGCACGGGTCCGTAAATACTGGTGCAATACGGGTCGAATACGTGTGAACAAGGACCCGTATTTACGCCAGTATTTACGGGTGGACAAAAATACGGTCATGTGCATGGGGCCTTAGTCCTGCTTTTTCATGCCTTCATGCCTCCTACAGTAAATCATGCCTTTTATAGTAAATCATGCCTCCTATAGTAAATCAAGCCTTATATAGTAAATCATGCCTCCTATAGTAAATCATGCCTTCTATAGTAAATCATGCCTCCTATGGTAAATCATTCATCCTATAGTAAATCATGCCTCCTATAGTAAATCATGCCTCCTATAGTAAATCATGCCTCCTATGGTAAATCATTCATCCTATAGTAAATCATGCCTCCTATAGTAAATCATGCCTCCTATAGTAAATCATTCTTCCTGTAGTAAATCATGTCTCCTATAATAAATCACACATCCTATAGTAAATCATGCCTCCTATAGTAAATCATGCCTTCTATATTAAATCATGCTTCCTATGGTAAATCATTCATCCTATAGTAAATCATGCCTCCTATAGTAAATCATGCCTCCCATAGTAAATCATTCCTCCTGTAGTAAATCATGCCTCCTATAGTAAATCATGTCTCCTATAATAAATCACACATCCTATAGTAAATCATGTCTCCTATAGTAAATTATGCCTCCTATTGTAAATCATGCCTTCTATATTAAATCATGTCTCCTATAGTAAATCATGCTTTCTATAGTAAATCATTCCTCCTGTAGTAAATCATGCCTCCTATAGTAAATCATGTCTCCTATAGTAAATCATTCCTCCTATAGTAAATCATGCTGTAACGTCCGTGGTCGCTGACAACGAACTCCTTCCATCCAGTCGACGCCCTTCTCTCCAGAGATGTTTGCACATACGGCCGTCCTGTTCCACAGAGACCACCAGGGTGCGCTCACGAGCTTAGTCCAGACTCAAGAAGCCAGAGCGCATGCATGTGGGAGATTGTGCTGATTGCTCCCTGAGCACCCTGGGCTATAAAAAGGTCTCAGCCCCTTCCTCCCACGCCTCCAAGTATTGTCTTGCAAATGGTCCCCCAGTGTTTCCTTCTCCCAGTGTTCCCTGTTCCTGTATCCTGTAACCTGTATCCTGATCTAGTGCCGTGTTGAGCTGTTGCCATGCGGTGCTGTATACCACGCCTGTCCTGCTACTCCACGCCTGACGTCTACCTGCTGCCTATTCCCAGCCAAGCCTGCCTTGCTACTGTCCGAGCTGCCACAGGTACCCTACATGAACTATAGACTCTGACCTGCGCCCTGTTGTCCAGCTGTCATACTGCCAAGGAGGTACGGCCCTGTGGGTCCACGAACCCTACGTGACACATGCCTTCTATAGCAAATCATGTCTCCTATAGTAAATCATGCCTCCTATAGTAAATCATGCCTCCTATAGTAAATCATGTCTCCTATAGTAAATCATTCCTCATGTAGTAAATCATGCCTCCTATAAAAAAAATCATGGCTTCTATAGTAAATCATGCTTCCTAAAGTAAATCATGCCTCCTATAATAAATCATTCCACCTATAGTAAATCCTGCATCCTATAGTAAATCATGCCTCCAATAGTAAATCATGTCCCCTATAGTAAATCATGCATTCTATAGTATATCATGCCTCCTATAGTAAATCATGCATTCTATAGTAAATCATGTCTGCTATAGTAAATTATACCTCCAAAAGTAAATCATTCCTCCTATAGTAAATCATGTCTCCGATAGTAAATTATGCCTCCAATAGTAAATCATGTCTCCTATAATATATAATGCCTCCTATAGTAAATCATGTCTCCTATAGTAAATCATGCTATAGTGAGTGGTATAGTGCCAAGGGACTGACGCAGGGCAAATGTGGTGACTTTTTTCAAAAAGGGCTCTAGGTCTTCCCTGGGTAATTATAGACCAGTAAGCTTAACATCCATCGTGGGGAAAATGTTTGAGGGGCTATTGAGGGACTATATATAGGATTATCTGACAACAAATAGTATTATAAGTGACAGCCAGCTCAGTTTTACTAAGGACAGAAGTTGTCAAACCAACCTGATTTGTTTTTATCAAGAGGTGAGCAGAAGCCTAGACAGAGGGGTCGCTGTGGATATATTTTTTTTGGACTTTGCAAAGGCATCTGACACTGTCCCTCATAGACGTCTAATGGGTAAATTAAGGACTATAAGTTTAGAAAGTATAGTTTGTAATTGGATTGAGAATTGGCTCAAGGACCGTATCCAGAGAGTTGTGGTCAATGATTCCTACTCTGAATGGTCCCCGGTTATAAATGGTGTACCCCAGGGTCCAGTGCTGGGACCACTATTATTCAACTTATTTATTAATGATATAGAGCAGAGTTTCCCAACCTTTTCAGGCTCGAGGCACCCCAGGAAAAAAAAAAAATTCTCAGGGCACCCCTACCAAAAATTGTTTACAAAAAATGGCTAAAAACAAGCACTACACTCTTAGGGTACACTACTGTTCAAAAGTTTAGGGTCACTTAGAAATTTCCTTATTTTTGAAAGAAAAGCACAGTTTTTTTCAATGAAGATAACATTGAAGTTAATGGGTGCGTGCAAATCGCGCACGGCACACGGAAGCACTTCCGGGTGACGCGCGTGATTCGCGCTACAGTAGTATAATAAATGAATGAAACCAGAAAAGCACCTCGTGCTTTTCTGTTTGTAAACATAAAACCAGAGTGTCATAATGATGCCGGCTGCGCGAAAATCAGGCAGCCACGCACCATATGCTGATGCCACATGGAAATTTTGCGCGCGCAAAACAGACACGTCCGTGGGAATAAGGCCTAAAGTTATGAATCTGGGTACCAACAATCTGCATGCATCATATGTTCTAGGGAGAGCTATACTGGGAAAGTCACTTGTTGAGAAGGATCTGGGTGTACTTGTAGATCATAAACTCAATAACAGCATGCAATGTCAATCAGCTGCTTCAAAGGCCAGCAAGATATTGTCGTGTATTAAAAGAGGCATGGACTCGCGGGAAAGGGATGTAATATTACCACTCTACAAAGCATTAGTGAGGCCTCATCTAGAATATGCAGTTCAGTTCAGTTCATAGAAAGGATGCCCTGGAGTTGGAAAAAATACAAAGAAGAGCAACGAAGATAATAAGGGGCATGGAGAATCTAAGTTATGAGGAATGATTAAAAGAATTAAACCTATTTAGCCTTGAAAAGAGACGACTAAGAGATGATTAACTTATATAAATATATTAATGGCACATACAAAAAATATGGTGAAATCCTGTTCCATGTAAAACCCCCTAAAAAAACAAGGGGGCACTCCCTCCGTCTGGAGAAAAGGTTCAATCTGCTGAGGCGACAAGCCTTTTTTACTGTGAGAACTGTGAATCTATGGAATAGCCTACCGCAGGAGCCGTCACAGCAGGGACAGTAAATGGCTTTAAAAAAGGCTTAGATAATTTCCAAGAAGAAAAGAATATTAGCTCCTATGTGTAGACACTTTTCCCTTCCCTTTCCCATTCCTTGGTTGAACTTGATGGACATGTGTCTTTTTTCAACCGTACTATCTATGTAATTATGTAACTACAGTAAATCATGCCTCCTATAGTAAATATTGCCTCTTAAAGTAAATCATGCCTCCTGTAGAATTATGCCTCCCTTAGTAAAACATGTTTCCTATTGTAAAGCGTTCCTCCTATAGTCAAGGTGGGATTTAATTTAACAACAGGTTCTCTGTTTTCCCAACAGAGACATACAAGTGGGGGGGGGGGGGGGGGGTCGCTGTGTTTCACGGTGTATTGCGCCATAGAAAATGATTCTAATAATTAAATAATACAATTACAATATTCTAAATACACTCTATATTAAAGTGGACTCTAAATAAAGAAATTCCCTGTTCGGAATGTTTAACTGGATTGCCACACTATGTATATAATTACATAAGCGTACATACCTACCTACCCACACATTATTTTAAACTCACCCATTACGTAAAGACCTATATGTGCACATTCAAAATCCTATGCGTGCTCAGCCCATTTAGTTAGGCTGTGCGCTGCAGAAGGGAAGAGGACAGACGGGCATGCGCAGTAAGCCGCGACAAATCTCCCGTCTAATGCTCAGGTACAGTGCCAGAACCAAGCTCAGTACATATATACAGCACCAGAGCAAAACTCAGTACACATATATATATATATATATATATATATATATATATATATTAAATTTAGCACAAGCACAAATACAGCTCAGTACACAGATCATTTGCAAATTCAGTTTAACCCCTGCCATATACGTTTGTACAACATAAAACTACAGCTCCCAGTATGGCCTGAACAATGGTAAGGATATGCTGGGAGTTGCTGTTTCACAAAACAGAATGATACACCGATCATCTCGCTGCAGATGATACGATGACTGCGGTACTGATCAGTCACAGGGAGAATAAACATTTACATTTAGTGACTCACAGGTGACTCCTCAGATTGCAGTTGTTCTTTTTCTCTTTTCTTTACCATCCGGTCCAGACCTCCATGACGACGCCTCTTGGCCACAACCCATTTCTGCAGTTTGCTGCTCAAATGTATTCAGCTTCTCACTTTCAGATGTCTTCGAAGATAATATTCTCATGGTGCCACACTCTATGCCCCTGAATATAATAGTATCAAACACTGTGTCCCAGAATATAATAGTACTACACACTGTGCCGCTTAAAATAATAGTACCATACACTGTGCCCCTGAATATAATAGTACCATTCACTGTGCCCATTAATAAAATTGTGTCAAACACTGTAAAGTAAAGCACATGCCTTCTACCGTAAATCATGCCTCCTATAGTAAATCACATCTCCTATAGTAAATCATTGCTCCTATAGTAAATCATGTCTCCGAAGGTAAATCATGCATCCTATAGTAAATAATGTCTTCTATAGTAAATCATGCCTCCTATAATAAATCATGTCTCCTATAGTAAATCACATCTCTTATAGTAAACCATTCCTCCTATAGTAAATCATGTCTCCTATAGAAAATCATGTCTCCTATAGTAAATCACACATCCTATAGTAAATCACACATCCTATAATAAATCACACATCCTATAGTAAATCATGTCTTCTATAGTAAATCATGTCTCCTATAGTAAATCATGCCTTCTAAAGTAAATCACGTCTCCTATAGTAAATCATGTCTCCTATAGTAAATCATGTCTCCTATAGTAAATCATGTCTTCTTTAGTAAATCATGTCTTCTATTGTAAACTATGCCTTCTATAGTAATTTATGCCTTCTATAGTAAATCATGCCTCCGATAGCACTATTGATAAATCTGCCCCAGTTTCCATGGTGACCAGTTGGGGCAATTGGTGTATTTCCTATATGAACTCCTGGCTGCCTCATGCAACGCTGTTGTTATGCTCAGCACAGGCTCCATCTTGGTGGCTACAGCTCTTCCAGGACCTTTCACACAGCGACCTCGTCACAATTTAACAATTCTTTAACTTGCAGTTAGAATGGAGAAGAGACGACGGTGGGAAGTGCGGTCCAGAGATGGGGAACAAGGAACCCAGGAGTCCCCCCCCATCACGATGTTAAGTAGGACAGACCCTTCCTGCTTTTGAAAAGGAGGCAGGAGAAGTCTGTACAGAAAACGGCTGAGATTTACACAGAAAGACGTCATCCAGTTACTGCACATGAGGACTAAGGAGCTCTGGAAGTTTTCATTTTTGGCCTGAGGTATGTGTTAAGAAAGAGGAGAGCTGACGTAGAGATTCAGACCTGTCATCTTAAAGGGTTTGTTCCACAAAACCCATGTATCCCCTAGGCTTGTGCGCATGTGTGACCGGCGCTCCATTAATTTCTATGAAGCTGCCGGACACAGACCTCGGAAGTCCCAAGCTTCTCATGGAGCACTTCGGGGGACTTTCGGTCCCCCTTTCACCTTATCGCTGTGGGTCCCAGCGGTCGGACCCCCAACGATCACACATGTATCCTTTATCCTGAGGATAGGGGATACATGTCTTTTTGTGGGACAAACCCTTTAATGGTCTACCTCGGGTTCTCACCATTTTTGACCCCTCTCATTTGCTTAAAGGTGTTGTGCATATGATATTCATCTCTTTAGGTTTAAATGGTGTGTGTATGTGTGTGTGTGTGTGTGTATATATATATATATATATATATATATATATATACACTACCGTTCAAAAGGTCACTTGAAAGAAAAGCACAGTTTTTTTCAATGAAGATAACATTAAATTAATCAGAAATACACTCTATACATTGTTAATGTGCTAAATGACTATTCTAGCTGCAAACATAGGTGTATAGGTGTATAGGTGTATAGAGGCCCATTTCCAGCAACCATCACTCCAGTGTTCTAATGGTACATTGTGTTTGCTAACTGTGTTAGAAGGCTAATGGATGATTAGAAAACACTTGAAAACCCTTGTGCAATTATGTTAGCACCGCTGTAAACAGTTTTGCTGTTTAGAGGAGCTATAAAACTGACCTTCCTTTGAGCTAGTTGAGAATCTGGAGCATTACATTTGTGGGTTCGATTAAACTCTCCAAATGGCTCGAAAAAGAGAGCTTTCATGTGAAACTAGACAGTCTATTCTTGTTCTTAGAAATGAAGGCTATTCCATGCGAGAAATTGCTCTAACCAGAGTAGAAAGAGAAGTGGGAGGCCCCGCTGCACAACTAGCAACAAGACAAGTACATTAGAGTCTCTAGTTTGAGAAATAGACGCCTCACAGGTCCTCAACTGGCAGCTTCATTAAATAGTACCCGCAAAACGCCAGTGTCAACGTCTACAGTGAAGAGGCGACTCTGGGATGCTGGCCTTCAGGGCAGAGTGGCAAAGAAAAAAGCCATATCGGAGACTGGCTAATAAAAGGAAAAGATTAATATGGGCAAAAGCACACAGACATTGGACAGAGGAAGATTGGAAAAAAGTGTTCTGGACAGATGAATAGAAGTTTGAGGTGTTTGGATCACACAGAAGAACATTTGTGAGACGCAGAACAACTGAAAAGATACTGGAAGAGTGCCTGACGCCATCTGTCAAGCATGGTGGAGGTAATGTGATGGTCTGGGGTTGCTTTGGTGCTGGTAAAGTGGGAGATTTGTACAAGGTAAAAGGGATTTTGAATAAGGAAGGCTATCACTCCATTTTGCAACGCCATGCCATACCCTGCGGACAGCACTTGATTGGAGCCAATTTCATCCTACAACAGGATATGACCCAAAGCACACCTCCAAATTATGCAAGAACTATTTAGGGAAGAAGCAGGCAGCTGGTATTCTATCTGTAATGGAGTGGCCAGCGCAGTCACCAGATCTCAACCCCATAGAGCGGTTGTGGGAGCAGCTTGACCGTATGGTACGCAAGAAGTGCCCATCAAGCCAATCCAACTTGTGGGAGGGGCTTCTGGAAGCATGGGGTGAAATTTCTCCCGATTACCTCAGCAAATTAACAGCTAGAATGCCAAAGGTCTGCAATGCTGTAATTGCTGTAAATGGAGCATTCTTTGACGAAAGCAAAGTTTGAAGGAGAAAATTATTATTTCAAATAAAAATCATTATTTCTAACCTTGTCAATGTCTTGACTATATTTTCTAGTCATTTTGCAACTCATTTGATAAATATAAGTGTGAGTTTTCATGGAAAACACAAAATTGTCTGGGTGACCCCAAACTTTTGAACGGTAGTGTATATATAAATATATATATATACATATATTTAGTGTATATATAGTGTATATATTTTGTATGGTTGTGGTGTATGTATCTATGCTTTGTGTGTATGATGTATATATGGTGTATACATGTTATATGTATGTGCTTTAGGGTATGTTTGTTGCATAAATTAAGGCAACTTAAAAATCTGTCTCATATATCTGAATGGGGTTTGTTAAAATCACATGTACCTGCAGGCTCATATTTGCCACTAGGCATTAGGGGTGCAGTACCTAGTGCATCCAGCAGGGGAGGCTGCTGCAGGATTGTTTATTTATTTTATTTTTTTCCTAAAAAAATTTACTTTGCAACTTGACCGACCAACAGTCAGGTCACTCACAGGGCAGGGAGGGGGTGTGGCTACCCCAAGGCTTTTAAGACATGCCCTCTGTTCATGGATTGGACAGAACTGCTCACATGAGCAGCTGTAGCTAATCCAAGAACAGTTGGAGTGTCTCAGACTCAGGGCCCGCACGTAGGAGAAAGCAGAAGAAGCAAGAGGGGGAAGCTCTGCCCACAGCCCATCCTGCAAGAATCCTGTGAGGAAGGAGATGGTGAGTGATCAATCTGTCTGCTGTTTGTGCCTCTATATGTCTCTGTGTGTGTCTATATGTCTGTGTGTGTATGTTTCTGTATGTGTGCATCTACTACATTATCTGTACTCAGAGAGTTATCATTTTGTTATCTGTGGTGTTACATGGGACTGCAGGTAACATCTACTACATTATCTGTACTCAGCTAGTTATCATTGTGTGTTATCTGTGGTGTTACATAGGACTGCAGGTAGCAGCTACTACATTAGCTGTACTCAGAGAGTTATCACTGTGTTATGTGTGGTATTACATAGGACTGCAAGTGATATCAATTACATTATCTGTACTCAGAGTCATCACTGTGTGTTATCTGTGGTGTTGCATAGGACTGCAGGTAACGTCTACTGCATTATATGTAATCAGAGCGTTATCACCGTGTGTTAAATGTGGTGTTACATAGGACTGCAGATAACATCCACTACATTATCTGTACTCAGAGAGTTACCACTGTGTGTTATCTGTGGTGTTACATAGGACTGCAGGTAACGTCTACTACATTATCTGTAATCAGAGAGTTATCACTGTGTTATCTGTGGTGTTACATAGGACTGCATAAAATATATACCACATTATCTGTAATCAGGGAGTTATCAATGTGTTATATGTGGTGTTACATAGGGCTGCAGGTAACACTACTACATTATCTGTACTCGGAGAGTTATCACCGTGTTATCTGTGGTGTTACATAGGACTTCTGGTAACATCTACTACATTATCTGTACTGTGCATATGTGTGCCTGTGTGGGTATATATGGATCTGTATGTCTACATGTGTTTCTGCACGTGTATACATGTGCCTGTGTGTTTATATATGTGCCTTTATGGAGGGCCGATTCTAGCTTTTCTGCTGCCTGAGGCAAAAATTGAAATGACACCCCCCAGATCTTGATTGACATCCTCCTGGCTGTTCTAGATCACTACCAGCCTCATCAAACTCTTGCGGATGCACAGTTTCCTTGTTCTTTCCTGGCATGCGCAGTTGCGATGAAGCCAGACAGAGTACAGCTCTCTGCACGGTGCGTGCCCAAGTAGTACAAGGCAATGGCACATCCGAGAAAGTTGGAGAAGGCTGCTAGTGATGCATAACAGCCAGGGGTATGTCAATCAAGCATGGAAAGGTGGGTTTGGAGGCAGGACTATGTGACTTCAAGATAGCGGCACCGCCCCATGACCCTTTAATGAGTAATTAGCATATAGAATGTGCCGTTTTGAAAGTTGATTTTATAGATTTTGCTGCATCTGAAAAAAACATACAGGCGAATGTTTGGAAACATTGTCAGGTCATGCATTACCGCATGGTGGCGGATTAAGTGGTTAAAACTACCAGACAGGTTCCCATTAAATATACAATGAATTGAAAAAAACTCCATCTGCCATGCAATTTTATTATTATAAATATATCCTATATAATTACAACATCAGAACCAAGCTCCGACATATATACAGGTACAGTACCAGAACCAAGCTCAGTAGATATATACAGCTCCTGAACCAAGCTCAGTACATATATACAGCACCAGAACAACCTCAGTACATATATACAGCATCAGAGCAAAGCTCAGTACATAAATAAAACACCACAACCAAGCTCAGCACATATATGCAACACCAGACCCAAGTTCAGTACATATATACAGCACCAGAACCACGCTCAATACATATATACAGCACCAGAACAAAGTGCAGTACATATATACAGCACCATAACAAATCTCAGTACATAAATACAGCACCAGAACCAAGCTCAGTACATAAATACAACACCAGAACTGTCACATTGGGTTCGTGGACGCACTGGTCCGTACAGCCTTGGCTGTATGGCAGCTGGCCAACAGGGCGCAGGTCACAGTCCACAGTTCGTATAAGGTACCTGTGGCAGCTCAGACAGTAGCAAGGCAGGCTCGACTGGGACTAGGCAGCGGGTAGACGTCAGGCGTGGAGAAGCAGGCCAGGCGTAGATACAGCACAGCACGGCTACAGCACAGCACGGCACTTGACCAGGATAGAATGGGATACAGGATACAGGAACAGGGAACACTGGAACTGGAAAACACTAGGAGACCATTTGCTTAGACATCCTAGTATATGACAAACAACGCTCAGACAAGTATCAGAAGGGCATAGGCATTCTTATAGTCCAGGAAATCATTTGAGTTGATGATGTTGATGATGATGATGATTGTATTCATGTGCGCGTGCTGGCCCTTTAAGAGCGGTCCCTAGGGGATACAGCTGATCAGAGCAGAATTGAGCGCTGGCGTCTCCTAGGAAGGAGATGGGGACCAGCGCTCACAGATCCATGGCTGCGGGCGTCGGGAGGTAAGTAAACCGGGCGGCCCGCGGCCATGGACGCTACAAGAACCAAGCTCAGTACATATATACAGCACCAGAACAAAGCTCAGTACATATATACAACACCAGAACCAAACTCAGTACATATATACAGCACCAGAACAAAACTCCGTACATATATACAGCACCAGAACCAAGCTCAGTACATATATACAACACCAGAATCAAGCTTAGTATATACAGCACCAGAACAAAGCTCAGTACATATATACAGCACATATATACAGCAAGAGAACAAAGCTCAGTACATAAATACAGCACAAGCACAAATATGGCTCAATTTAGTGCAACCCCTGCCGTATAGGTTTGATCGGTGTAAAACTATAGCTCCCGGCATGGCCCGAACAATGGTAAGGATATGCTGGGAGATGCTGTTTCACAAAAAAAAATAAATCATATCATAATCAAACCACAGATCATCTCGCTGCAGATCATACAGTGACTACAGTACTGATTAGAGGCAGACTAAACATTTACATTAAATGACTCACCGGTGACGTCTCACATTCTAGTACTTTTTCTCTTTTCTTCACCATCCAGTCCAGACCTCTATGATGACTTCTCCTGGCCACAATCCTTTTCTGCAGTTTGTCGCTCAGATGTCTTCAGCTTCTCACTTTTAAAACATTTCAATCCTGTAAACTAAGATAAAATTCTCAATGCCCCTAAATATAATAGAACCATACACTGCACCTCTAATTATAATAGCGCCATACACTGTGTCCCTGATTCTAATAGCACCATACATTGTGTCCCACACACACATCGTGCACCCTGTAGATAGTTTCCCCCATAGCCCCCATGTAGATAGGGGCCCCCAATTGAGTAGATAGTGCCCTACATAGAAGCCCCTGTAGATAGTGCTCCGCATACAGCCCCCTGTACATAGTGCCCACATATCGACTCCAGTGCTGCAAGGTAAGAGTGCTAACCACTGAGTCACCGTGCTGCCCTACATATAGCTCCCCCTATAGATAGTCATCACGCCGCTTGCGTTGTTGAAAGGCGCTGATTGGCAGGGCAGACTAACTTGCCCAGTGAATCAGCGCCTTTCAACAACGGAAGCTTTATCGCGCCGCTTGCGTCGTTGAATGGTGTTGATTGGCGGGGCAAGTCACTCTGCCCTGCCAATCAGCGCCTCATTGTAAGGCGCTGAATCGTCGGCACGGAACATGCCCGGCCATTCAGTGCTTATGCATGTAATTGTATTTGCATCCTATAGATGCAGTTACAATTGGTGCAGGAAGGGGTGGCTGGCTTCAGTGCCCCCACAGAGAGGCAGCAGGCCGCCTGCCTGAGGCGAGAAGCTCATCTCGCCTCATGGACGGTGCGGCCCTGCTTTTATGTATGTGTATATTTTCCAGTATGTGTATATTTATGTGCCTGTGTGTGGGTACATACGTTTGTGTGTGTGTGTGTATGTATATATATATATATATATATATATTTGCCTGCCATGTCTAAATATGTGCCTTTATGTATATACAGATCTATATCTTTACTTTAAACTTATTAAATAGACAGTGTCAAGCAACTTTAACTTGACTTTTTTTAATTGATTTTCAATGGCTTTTGTTGCGTGATATCACGTTGCAGCAAGTTACCAGAGAAGCTAAAGATGGCTACATCCGTACAGTATATATGTGGTTCATTTTAAGTTTGTGGAGGGTAGCAATAGAGAGTCTTGCACAAGGTGCCATGCAACTTAAGGCCGGCCCTGCTCAGACTTATAGTTTATGTTAGGCTGCAGCCATTTCTGGACAGCGCTGAGAGAAACAGCGGATCCATGGCACAACTGGAGGGCACCACGTAATGTATGTATTATTTTACAATGTTGTATGTCACAGTCCCGGGACCAGAGGGTCGCTTCAATTGTATCCGCGTCCTTAGGTTGCAATTCAATTGAAAACGCAGACGAGGCAAGTGAAACATCAGTTTCCTTCCTCGCAATTAGGCACTTTTCTTGTGGCGATGGCGGCGTGATTACGCCATCCCGCCATCTCGCATCGTTCCACTGGAGCAATCCTGATCAGAAAAGACCAGGCCTTCATGAACCGCAAACGTAAATGTTGTTTCCGGGCCGACGCCAGTAACTCCTAGCGCGGGGATTCCTTTGTATCTAAAGGACTAGGTTCATAGTGGCACACACACCTGAGATGCGCAAAATTTCTGGCGCATCTCGAGTGATACTGCGCCACTTACAATGCTCAGTAAACTGAGCAGTGACAGCTCAAAGCTGTTATTGGTTAGCTTACATCACGTGGTGGCTGGTTACCTAAGTTCATTGACCTACTTTTAAAAGTAGGCCAATGACCCAGGGATAACTTGGGACCACTTGATGTAAACTAACCGATGAGAGCTTAGAGCTGTCACTGCTTAGTTAACTGTCACGGACCCAGAAAGGTGAGTATAATAATTGTTTTGCTTTTTTATTTATTAGTGTTACTAATGTTTTTTTTTTGTGTTTTTTTACAGCTTCGGTTGTTGGACTACTTCGGATTCCAGGACTACTTCAATGACAGCGTTTTTATTTTCAATAAAATAATGAGGATTGTGTGGGGGGGTTTATTTTAATAAAATATTTTGAATGTGTTGATGCTTTTTTTAAAAATTATTACTACTGCCTTAGTAACGGCCAGTGTCTAATAGACAGCATCCATTACTAAGGAGGGGCTTGGTGTTAGCCGGTGAAAAGACTAGCAGTAAGCCCCCATTGTTACACCGGTACCCACCGCCACCAAGAGTACTGGGAAGAGACGGGTACGATCTAGTACCAAACCATCTGCAGTGACGGTCGGGCACTGGGTCGGCCGCAGGCTGGTATTATCAGGCAGGGTAAGCCCAAAAAGAGTGTCCCTTCCCACCCTGGTAATGCTAGCCTGCTGCTGCTATGTTGTTTCTGGCTGGTTAAAATGGGGGAGGGGACCCCACATTGTTATTTTTTAAAAACAACATGGGGCCCCCCCATTTTTCATAACCAGCCATATACAAATTTAGCAGCAGCATGCTAATTACCAGGGTGGAAAGGCCCATGGTTTTTGAGCTTTCCCAGCCTAATGATACCAGCCTGTGGCCGACCATCACTTCAGCTGGTCGGGTTCTAGATCGTACCTGGCTCTTCCCGGTACCCATAGTGGCGGTGGCTACGGTGTAATAATGGGAGTTAGTGCTATCCTTTTCACCAGCTAACACTAAGCCCCAACTTAGTAATGGACGCTGTCAATGAGAGAGTGGCCATTACTAAGGCAATAGCAATAAAATTAAAAAGAAACACAGTCACACGGAAAAAAATATTTTACTAAAATAAAAAACCTACACAATCCTCGTTAACCATTTTATTTAAATTAAAAATGCCGTAATCTAATTAGTCCTCAAATCCAAAGAAGTCCAAGAACCGAACCTGTACAAATAAAAAATCCAACACAAAGAAAACATTAGTAACACATAAAAAAAGCAAAACAATTATCATACTTACCTTTCCTGGGTCCAGTGCTGGAGCTGCAATGTCAGCGAGCTACGTTGTTTCCATAACTTCGGGAGTTATGGGGGGCGTCAGCACTAAAAGTGATAGTATTATGTTTTACTGTAACTATCAAAAAATGCACTGTAAATTGGAGAAAAAAAGGCATATCTAAATACCTGCCATGTTAGAAAATATACAGAACATACACCACTATTTTGCTACTATCGGTATAATTTTCATTACCATTGAAGAGAGCAGGATGAAATATTACATTTATTTATGATTTTTGTTAAATACTATAAAAATTGTAATAATGACAAAAAATCATAGCAAAGAAATGTTCCTGTCACAGAACAATGAAAATAGTTTTGTTTTTTTTGCACCATAGATGATCTGTATTTAAATCCGGCTGTCCCCCATCTAGGTAAACCTGCATGTCTTAATGGACCAGGACTGGAGGTACACGTGAGAGGCACATTCTTTGGGTGCAGTAATAAACAATACAAATGGGGGGAACAATCTTTATTACTTGGTAAGTATTTAAGTTATATTTAAAATAGTTGAACATCTCCATATGAAGTAGTCAGTACTTCACTGTTCATGAAAGGGGTTTTCCAGGATTTATCAGCAATTGGAAGGGTCTGGCCGTCCACTCATCAGCAGAAAAAAAGAGTTTGGGCATCTTCACACGGCTTATTTTCGTCCGTTTTTCGGGCGTAAACGGCCAAAAAACAGCCGAAAAATCGGAAGCAGAACGCTTCCAAAAATCTGCCCATTGATTCCAATAGGAAAAACGGCGTTCTTTTCCGACGGGGCATTTTTTTACGCGGCCGGTTTGAAAAACGCCTGCGTTAAATAACCCCCACGAAAAAGAAGTGCATGTCACTTCTTGAGCCGTTTTTGGAGCCGTTTTTCATTGACTCTATAGAAAAACAGCTCAAAAAATGTGAGTTTGCTTAAAAAAGGGTTGAAAATCAGGAGCTGTTTTCGCTTGAAAACAGCTCCGTATTTTCAGAAGTTTTTTGCTTAGCGTGTGAACATACCCTGAGGCTGGGTTCACACGACCATGTTACGTCCGTAATGTACGGAACGTATTTCGGCCGGAAGACCCGGACCGAACACACTGCAGGGGGCCGGGCTCCTAGCATCATAGTGATGTACGATGCTAGGAGTCCCTGCCTCGCTGCAGGACAACTGGCCCGTAGTATAATCATGATTACAGTATGGGACAGTAGTTCCACGGCAAGAAAGGACGTGCTGCTTTTTCTTTTTTCCGCGACTGGCTCCCACTGATTTCAGGTTAAATCAATGGGAGGCGGTTTTGGAAGTTGTTTGGTGCTGATTCTGACGCAGTGTCCGAGTCAATATCAAGGCCCAAAAACTCTGTGAACTGGGCCTTATTGTTAGGGCTTATTCAGACGAACGTGTAATACGTCCGTGCAACGTGCGTGATTTTCACGCGCCTCGCACGGACCTATGTTACTCTATGGGGCCGTGCAGACTGTCAGTGATTTTCACGCAGCGTGTGTCCGCTGCGTAAAACTCACGACATGTCCTATATTTGTGCATTGTTCGCGCATCACGCACCCATTGAAGTCAATGGGTGCGTGAAAATCACACCCAGCACTTCCGCAGCAGTATAAACTATGAATGAAAACAGAAAAGCACCACGTGCTACAAACATACAAACAGAGTGTCATAATGATGGCGGCTGCGCGAAAATCACGCAGCCACGCATCATACGCTGCTGACACACGGAGCTGTTATGGACCTTTTGCATGCGCAAAACGCCACGTTTTTTGCGGATTTTATGCAACACATTTTATTGTGGAAAATCCGCAGCGTATTACAGTCGCAGCAGAGTGGATGAGATTTGAACAAATCTCATTCACCCGCTGCAAAAAAAATTGACCTGCAGTGTGGCTTTTTAAGCCGCAGCATGTCAATTTATTCTGTGGAATCGCTGCTCCTCTGTTGCGGAAATGCTGCGGTTCTGCCGCAAAAATCACAAATGAGAAGAAAGAAAAAGGCATTTTTTTAAATTTATAAAAAAGTTTAGACTTCCCCCGGCCGTAGTTTAGGTGACGCGTCTTTCTCTTCTGAACGTAGCCCCGCCTCCTGGGATGACGCTGTAGACCATGTGACCGCTGCAGCAGTCACATGGGATGAAACGTCATGACGGGAGGCCGGGCTACGTTCAGAAGAGAGAGACGCGTCACCTAAACTACGGCCGGGGGAAGTCTAAACTTTTTTATAAATTTAAAAAAGTGCCTTTTTTTTTCTTCTCATTTTTGCGGCAGAACCGCAGCATTTCCGCAACAGAGAAGCAGCGATTCCACAGAATAAATTGACATGCTGCGGCTTAAAAAGCCACACTGCAGGTCCATTATTTTTGCAGCGTGTGAATGAGATTTGTTCAAACCTCATCCACTCTGCTGCGACTGTGGATTTTCCACAATAAAATGTGTTGCATAAAATCCGCAGTGTTCATGCCTAGTGTGTTCCTACCCTAAGGCCGGATTCACACAAGCGTGTGCTTTTTGCGCGCGCAAAAACGTGGTGTTTTGCGCAGGCAAAAGGTCCATAACAGCTCCGTGTGGCAGCAGCGTATGATGCGTGGCTGCGTGATTTTCGCGCAGCCGCCATCATTATGACACTCTGTTTGTATGTTTGTAGCACGTGGTGCTTTTCTGTTTTCATTCATAGTTTATACGGCTGCGGAAGTGCTGGGCGTGATTTTCACGCACCCATTGACTTCAATGGGTGCGTGATGCGCGAACAATGCACAAATATAGGACATGTCGTGAGTTTTACGCAGCGGACTCACGCTGCGTGAAAATCACTGACAGTCTGCACGGCCCCATAGAGTAACATAGGTCCGTGCGAGGCGCGTGAAAATCACGCACGTTGCACGGATGTATTACACGTTCGTCTGAATAAGCCCTAACAATAAGGCCCAGTTCACAGAGTTTTTGGGCCTTGATATTGACTCGGACACTGCGTCAGAATCAGCACCAAAAAACTTCCCAAAAACGCATCCCATTGATTTAATCTGAAATCAATGGGAGGCAGTCGCGGAAAAGAGAAAAAGCAGCACGTCCTTTCTTGCCGTTGTTCCGCCTCTGACCTCCCATCGAAATCAATGGGAGGCAGAAAATGCATTTTTCGCTGCGTTTTTTGTCTGCTGTCCTCAATCGCCGCAGGCAAAAAACGCAGCAAAAAACGCGGCAAGATACTGTGGGCAGGTCAAAATCTGCCTCAAAATTCTTTAAGAAATTTTGAGGCAGATTTTTTCGGCCTGCAAAATACTCTGTGTGAACAGGGCCATACTTAAACAGCACTTTGAGACATTTTACTCACTGTGTTAGAAGAACTGCTCCCACTCCAGTCCTCGTCAGGCGATGTCTTCGGTCCAGATGTCCAGTCCTTCACCTCCAGGCTCCAGAAAATGGCGGGGATCATAGAACTCCTGCCGCCGCGCAACAACTGGACTCCTCCCCCTCTCCTTACGCAGCTACGCTCTGGAGGAGGAGGAGGCGGAGGCGGAGGAGGAGGCGTCGGAGGAGGAGGCAGAGGTGGAGGCGGAGGCGGGCCAGCAGGTAAGTAGTCTGTGCGCCGTTCTCCCTGTGTGGCTGTCCTTGCCAGCAGTTCGGCGATATTCTTGTGGTGCGGGCACGAGCAGGTTGCGCGTCGGCACGCCCGTTCGTTCGCGCGCCTGCGGTCCTTCGTGCGCGTGTGCGGTCAAGCGCGCGCGGGTGCGCGTTTGCGGTCGAGCGCGCGCGCAAGCGGGCGGTGTTTCACGGCGGTGTTTTACCAGAGGGGGGCCCGCAGCTCACGGCGGTGTTTGACGAGAGGGGGGCCCGCAGCTCGCGACATTGTTTTGGTGAAAAGAACAGGCCCCATTGCAGGGGCCTGTTTTTTTTCTACCAAAGGCAAGTCGCGGCAGTTGCCGGGCCCCCCTTTCAATTAAGTTTGGCCGGGCCCTCTACAGTAGTACCCCTAATACCCCCCTGATGGCGGCCCTGGTGGTACCATAGGTTTACTACAATAAAAACAATTTTCCATATAGAAAATTAATTCCCCGCATAGTGGGAAATATCTATTGGTTTATGCGACTTTCCCCATAAGTGTCTTGGCTGCAAAATATAATTGAGGTCATTACGTCTATGGCCAGCTTTATATGACTGCAGTGAATCTCAGACAAAGTGAACTTATGTTTTAGTTTGGATTCACAAATTCAGTTTTGATGCCTTTATATAGTGCAATTTCTGAAGCCAAAGCCAGGAGTGGGTAAAAGAGTCTGTCTTTAATCTATACTTTCCCTTCCTTTTCTATCCACTCCTGGCTTTGGCTGAAAACCTGCACCAAAAACTGTGTCAAAGCTGCATGTGTGAATCTAGCCTTGGGTTAAGCATATAAGGGGACTCTCTGAGGGCATCTATCTATATTGGGTTTATTATAATCGATCACTATGTTCTGTGTAATAAAGAACCAAAATACACCAAAACGAGAGAGTTCACAAGAATAATGTAAAAGAAAACATTGCATCTTTATTCAAAAATTTATAAAAAACATATGTTTTTTAATGTATGTAAGGATACATAATCATGAAAAAGGTTGTACCAGGTTAATATATTGTCTTAGTGATATATAAAGTAAAAAGACGCAGGTAATTCAAATCTATTATATGTATAATTATATGTATATAAATAGCAAGGTGAAAACAAGTCATCAAAAATATAAAGTGATGAGCACATCATATACTGCAGTATTACAAGGACATTGCAAAAAATAAATAAAAAAAGAACATAAAGACAAATATACCGACCGGGAGACACATCCCACCTCTATTTTCCCTGTTAATGTTCATAAATAGAAAGATATAAAGCTGCTGGGAGGGGAGAGCGTCAGCTCATAAATTCTTTGGAATCCTGCATTCCAGCGCGATGCTTTTGCTGCAAAGTTCTAAATGTAAGTTCACAAAAATCACGAAACTATCAGACATACGTGACAGATCGGTGAAATCAGCGTGTATGTCACTATTTTATACTGCCCTTGTCTGCAATCTTGAAGACTTGAAGGCGATCCGCAATCATAAAGATTGGAGGGTGGTCTGCAATCATGAAGACTGGAGGGCTGTCTGCAATCGTGAAGACTAGAAGGCGCTCTACAATCGTAAAGACTGGAAGGTGATCTGCAAATAAAGACTGGAAGGTGGCTGCTATCATAAAGACTGGAAGGTGGTCTGCAATCATAAAGACTGGAAGGTGGCATCTATCATAAAGACTGGAAGGTGGTCTGCAATCGAAAAGACTGGATAGTGGTCTTCAATCGTAAAAACTGAAAGGTGGTCTGCAATTGAAGACTGTGAAGACTGGAGCGCTGTCTTTAGTCTTGAAGACTGTAGCATGGTCTGCAATAGTGCAGAGTTGAAAATGGTCTGCAATCGTAAAGAGTTAAAAGTAGTCTGCAATCCTGAAGACTGGAAGATGGTCTGCAATCATGAAGACTGGAGGGTGGTCTGCAATCCTGAAGACTGGAAAGTGGTCTACAATCATGAAGACTGGAGGGTGGTCTGCAATCGTGCAGACTGGAGGGTGGTCTGCAATCATAATGACTGGAAGGTGGTCTGCAATCGTAAAGACTGGAAGATGGTCTGCAATCGTAAAGACTGAAAGATGGTCTGCAATCTTAAAGACTGGAGGATGATCTGCAACCCGTAAAGATTGGGAGGTGGTCTGCAACCGAAAAGACTGTATAGTGGTCTTCAATTTTAAAAACCGGAAGGTGGTCTGCAATTATGAAGACTGGAGTGCTGTCTTCAGTCTTGAAGACTGTAGCATGGTCTGCAATCGTAAAGAGTTAAAAGTAGTCTGCAATCCTGAAGACTGGAAAGTGGTCTGCAATCGTGCAGACTGGAGGATGGTCTGCAATCCTGAAGACTGAAAAGTGGTCTGCAATCGCGCAGATTAGAGGGTGATATGCAATTGCGAAGACTGGAGGGTGGTTTGCAATCACGAAGACTGGAGGGTGGTCTGCAATCTTCAAGACTGTAGCATAGTCTGCAATCGTAAAGACTGGATAGTGGTCTGCAATCGTAAAGACTTTAGAGCGACCTGCAATCGTGAAGACTGGAGGGCCACTGTTTTCTAATGTCAAAACGTGCACGTCAGACGTAGAGTAAAAACGAGATGTGAACTTAGCCTAAGGCTTCATTCACATCTGCGTCAGGGTCCCGTTCTCACTTTCCATCGGAGCTTCCCATCAGAATGGGACCCTGACTGAAACAAACGGAATACATAAGTTTCCGTTTCCATCACCATTGATTTCAATTGTGAGGGATCCGGTGCTAGTGGTTTTCGTTTGTCTCATTTGTGCAAGGGTTCAGTCGTTTTGATGGAATGAATACCGTAGTTGATTACGGTATTTATTCCTTCAAAGTCCATTGTCAGATATCTAGATCAAAGTCTATGCAAAGTCCTAGCACAAGAGTACCTGTAAGAGTCCAGACAGTAGCAGAGGCTTAGGCACCGATGGAACTTGATGTGGTAGATAACGCCAGATGTGGCGAATGATACCAGACGTGGTGTATGACAGCAGGCGTGGCAGGTGACACCAGACGTGGTGTATGACAGCAGGCATGGCAGATGGCACAACACGACTCCAATACTAAGAGGCACAGGAACAAACAGCACGGAATGCAAGATACAGGTAGCAGGGTAGGGGAACACTGGGAACAGGATACAACTAAGGGACCATTTGCAATACGAACATGGGTAGACAACAACAACAACGCTCAGGCAAGGTATGGAAGGGCGGTGCCCTTTTTATAGTCCAGGGTGATCTGGGGAATGGATAGGAAAGTTTTAGTAAGCGCGTGCGCTGGCCCTTCAAGACCGGGGACAAGCGTGCGCACTTTAACAGACAGTCCAGGGCAGGACGGCAACACGAGCTGGCATCTCCTAGGAGGGAGATGCTGGCAAGAGCCTGGAGTCTGCGGTCGCGGACCTCCGACAAAGCTGAGCCGCGGTTGTCCGCGCCCGCAGCCGTAACACATACAAATGGTGCCCGAGTGAGGACTATAAAGCGATACCCTAGAGATGCCAAAAAAATGGTGCCCTAGAGAGGCCAAAGAAATGGTGCCCTAGAGAGGTCAAATAAATGGTTCCTTAGAAAGGCCAAAAAAATGAGGCCCTAGAAAAGCCAAAGAAATGGAGCACTAAAAAGGCCAAAGAAATGGTGACCTAGATAGGCCAAATAAATGGTTCCCTAGAAATGCGAAAGATATTGTGCCCTAGAGAGGTCAAAGAAATCGTGCCCTAGAGAGGCCAAAGTAATGGTGCCATAGAGAGGTCAAAGAAATGGTTCCCTAGAAAGGCCGAAGAAATAGGGCCCTAGAGAGTCCTAAGAAATGGAGCCCTAGAGAGTCCAAAGAAATGTTGACCTAGATAGGCCAAAGATATTGTGCCCTAGTGAGGACAAAGAAATGATGTCCTAGAGGGGCCAAAAAAATGGTCCCCTAGAGAGGCCAAAGAAATTATGTTCTAGGGAGACCAAAGAAATTATGCCATAGAGAGGCCAAAAAAATGGTGCCCTAGAGAGGCCAAATAAATTATGTTCTAGGGAGGCCAAAGAAATGGTGCCCTAAGGAGGCCAAAGAATTTGTGCCCGATTGAGGACCAAACAAATGGTGCCCGAGTAAGGACCAAACAAATGGTGCCCGAGTGAGGACCAAACAAATGGTGCCCGAGTGAGGACCAAACAAATGGTGCCCGAGTGAGGACCAAACAAATGGTGCCCGAGTGAGGACCAAAAAAATGGTACCCGAGTGAGGACCATACAAATGGTGCCTGAGCGAGGACCATACAAATGGTGCTCGAGCGAGGCCATACAAATGATACCCTAGAGAAGCCAACGAAATGGTGCCCTAGAGAGGCCAAAGAAATGGTGCCCTAGAGAGGCCAAAGAAATGGTGCCTTAGAACGGCCAACAAGAATCGTGCCCGAGTGAGGACCAATCAAATGTTGCCCGAGTGAGGACCAAACAAATGGTGCCCGAGTGAGGACCAAATCAAATAGTACCTGAGTGAGGACCATACAAATGGTGCCCGAGTGAGGACCATACAAAGGATGCCCTAGAAAGGCCCAAAAAAAATGGTGCCCGAATGAGGACCACTCAAAAGGTGCCTGAATGAGGTTTTGAACAGGATTATGTATACTCATCCAGCCCCTTCAAATTTGTGAGGGGTTGGATGAGATACATTGATGATATATTCTTTGTGTGGACTGGGACAGAAAAATGTCTCAATGATTGGCTGAGCTATTTGAATGGGACTCATGCAGAGTTACAATTTACGTCTGTTTACTCGAGTGAGAGACTGCAATTACTGGACACAAAAGTGTATATACAAAATGGTCGTTTCATGACGGATTTATATGTCAAACCGACAGACAGGAACAGTACACTGAGATATGAGAGTCAACATCCCAGAAATATGATTGAGTCCCTAACACTTAGCAAGTTGTTGAGGGTTAGGCGAATTGTTGCGGAGGATGATATTGTTAATGTTCGTCTTGATGAGATGTGTAATCGATTTTTAGAGAGGGATTACCCCAGTAATCTGGTGAATCGCCATAAAGAGAAGGTAATGAAGCACTCTAGGAATGATTGCTTATGTGGTAGGAATAAAATTGATAAAAAAAACTAGGATCCCATTTGTTCCTACCTATTCTAATGTTAGTAAAAGGTTGGGTAATATTTTTTAAAAAGACTGGTCCATTCTTCCACAAACATTTCCTGATATCCTAGAGTTTAACTCTCCCCCCCTAATGTCATTCATAAGATCTCAAAATTTAAAAGACCATTTGGTGAAGACTGATACCTTGGGCCAGAGGATGTCTGGACATGGTAAGACAGGATGTTTCCCCTGTCTGTGCTGTTGCAATTGCAACAGCATGCAGAAGGGGAATAGTTTTGTACACCCTCGTACTGGCAAACGTTATTTATCGCTGTATTTATGAGCTTGATTGTCTGGAGCCAAAATGTTTGAATCGAGAATTCAAAATTGTCTCTCTCTTCTAGCTCTATAATAAAATACTTGTTTCTACCATGTTGCTGTAGGTTTGGTTTTAAATTTAAGTGCTTGTACCTAACAATCGTACAGATTTGTTATGATGATTTTTGGCTTTTTCTTATAATAAACAAAATGTTTTTTCTTTTCTTTTAGATTGTTTACACCTGTTGGGATCTTGTAAACTCTGTGGAGATGAAGTTCCAGACCAATATGATATAAATAAACATCTGTTTAAATGTATTGAGTATAGTTGTTCTGCCTTCTTGATGTCATTCATTATAATAAATTGCTCCTTTTATATGGCCTTTGGTGGTATGTACATTTCTACACCGTAGACTATAATATTCCCTGATGTTCTGCATAGTAGTGTAGACTTTGATGGTTATAGTATTGGTTATCTACAAATACGCGTTGCGTTATGGACATTAGCCGACAGCTTTATTATACTATGGGCTAAAAGCTAATGATATGTTTGAAAAAGGAATTTATTAAACTGATGTTTATAATGAAATCAAACTATTTATCTAATATATTAATGTGATATTGCATTAGTATTCCACTCTTAGCCACATGCTTTATTAAGCATGCTACATTAAGAAGCAAGTATGATGGCAGACGAATAGTTAAATTTACGCTACTTACTATGTATTCGGAGTGTCTGGACATGTGATCGGCACTCGATGATGTGGCTTGTTGCTTGCGGTCACATGATTGTTGTCGCTAAGCAACGGGAATGCGGGATCCGGCGCATGAGCAGTAGGGCTGAACGCCGATACATGAATAATGCAATATTGACAGGTTTTTAACAGCTCGATGTAGACGGTCCAGTCATCTATCCACTAGGGTATTGATCATATTGTAAGGTTTGTTTTATAATGTACGTTTATTGATGTATTTTGTCTATTGTTCATAATTATGTTGCACCTGTACTGACATTTTCAATTACTGCTATGATGTTACTTCCTCTATATAAACTGCACATTAGCACTTTGTTTATTGCTTGAGAAAGACCCTCATTTGGGTCGAAACGTTGCTTTTTATGGTGAAATAAAGACACCTCTTTTTGATACCTGGATAAAGTGTGTGCTGGGGTTTCTCTACCTTCTTGTGCCTGAATGAGAGCAATACAAATGGTGCCCGAGTGAGGACCATAAGAATGATGCCCTAGAGAGGCCAAAAAAATTGTATCCTAGAGAGGCCAAACAAATGGTGCTCTAGAGAGGCCAATCAAATGGTGCCCAAGTGAGGACCATACAAATAGTGCCCGAGTGAGGACAAAACAAATGGTGCCCTAGAGTGGGCAAGTAATACCCTAAAGAGGCTAAAAAAAACTGGTGCCCGAGTGCAAAAAAATGGTGCCCGAGTGCAAACGAAATAAATAGTGCCCCATAGAGGCCAAATTGGGGCCTGAGAGAGGCCAAACAGAGGATGCCCAAGAAAGGCCAAACAAATCGTGCCCTAGAGAGGCCAAAAAAAATTGTGCCTTAGAGAGGTCAAAGAAATGGTGCCCTAGAAAGGGCCAAAGAAATGGTGCCCATGGGAGCCTAGACAAGTGGTGCCCGTCTGAGGACCAAACAAATGTTGCCCTACAGAGGCCATCTAAATGGAGCCTTAGAGAGGCCAAAAAATTGTGTCTGAGTGAGGACCAAGGACATGGTGCCCGAGTGAAGACCATACAAATGGTGCCCGAGTGAGCACCATACAAATGGTGCCTGAGTAAGGACCAAACAAATGGTACCTGAGTGAGGACCAAACAAATAATACCCTAAAGAGGCTACAAACATGGTGACCGAGTGAAGACTAAACAAATGGTGACAGAGTGCAGACCAAATAAATAGTGCCCTATAGAGGCCAAACAAATGGGGGCCTGAGAGAGGCCAAAGAAATGGTGCTCTAGAAAGGGCCAAAGAAATGGTGCACTAGTGAGCCTAGACAAGTGGTGCCCAATTGAAGACCAAACAAATGTTGCCCTAGAGAGGCCATCTAGGCCAAACAAATCGTGCCCTATAGAGGCCAAACAAATGGTGCCCAAATTGGGACCAAACAAATGATGCTGAGTAAGGACCAAATAAATGTCGCCCAAGTGAGGACCAAATGGTGCCCGAGTGAGGACAAAACAAATGGTGCTCAAGAGAGGCTAAAAAATGGTGCCTGATGGTGCCCAAGCAACTGTTGCCCTAGAGATGCCAAACAAATGGTGCCCTAGAAAGGCCAAACAAATGGTACCCTAAAGAGGCTAAAAAAATATGGTGCCCTAGCATGGACAAATTAAATGGTGCCTAAATTAGAACCAAACAAATGGTGCCCTGGAAAGGCCAAAACAAACTGCTGTTGTAAAATAAGGTTGGAATGTTCATAAAGTTAAATGTCATATGTGTTTTGAAAAACGAATGATGTGACTTATTTTCAGTTGTTCAGCCCAAACGGCATATATTTGTTGATATTTATTGAAAATGTTTTTTTCACATTTTTATAGTAGGACAGGTTGTACCTAACGATTTAAGACTGACAGATTCATCAATGCGTATAGGCCCTGTAAGGGAATCTGCCGCACATTGTACTAGGGAATACATTAGAGTTGCATGTTCACTTGAAATTGAATCTGTTATGTCATAAAATGTCTGTGTGTAGGCTCAGCCCAAAATCTGTCCAGTGACTGGGCACCTAGTGTTGCAGTGATGGGTCACTTAAGAGATCCAGCAATGCACCTGAAAGACATGTGTGGGCCTCAGCTGGTAGCCTTTAATAGACATTGCACTCGAGGGTTATGGGGAGACCTGGGAAGTCAGTGCCACCACCCATCCAGTACTCCATTGCCTCATCCACTTAGTCAGCCAGCGCTATCGTGTAGAGGAAAGAGGGTCAAGTCTACAGGACAACGAACTCCGAACACCTCCTTCTCCTCCTAAATGTCCTGACCCGTGGCCCGCCGTCGTAGAGCTTAGATTAGGTTGGTAGGTCTCCAAGTGGAGTAGCTGACAGAACTGGTAGTAGTACTTCCAGTACAAGTAGCCTGCTCCCTGGCCCTACTAGCTTGTTGCTAGTAGCTGCTGCGAATAAGACAATAGCTGTCAGAAACCTACCACTGACTGGAGGGCCGTCTGCAATTTGGAAGACTGGAGACCCGTCTGCAACCCTGAAGCCTGGAGGGCAGGCTGCGATCCTGAAGCCTGAAAGGCAGGCTGCGACAATGAAGACTGGAGTGCGGTCTATAATTTTTTAGACTGGTGGGTGACATGCATTTGTGAAGACTGGAGCATGGGCTGTAATCGAGAAGACTGGAACATGGTCTGCAATCATGCAGACTGGAGGTTGGTCTGCAATCATGAAGACTGGAGGTTGGTCTACATTCATGAAGACTGGAAGTTGCTTTGCAATCATAAAGACTGGAGGGCGGTCTACAATTGTGAAGACTGAAGGGTGGTCTGCAATTGGGAAGACTGGAGGGTGGTCTGAAATCATAAAATCTGGCAGGTGGTCTGCAATTGTGAAGACTGGAAGGCGGTCTGCAATCGTGAAGACTAGAGGTCGATCTGATATTGTGAAGAATGGAAGGCGGTGTGCAATCGTGAAGAGAGGAGTGTGGTCTGCAACCCTGAGGACTTTAGGGACGTCTGCTACCCTGAAGACTGGATGGCAGTCTATAATCAATTTGGACTGGTGAGAGATCTGCAATCGTGAAGACTGGAGCATGGGTTATAATCGTGAAGACTGGAGCACGGTCTGCAATCATGCCGACTGAAGGGCAGTATGCAATCATGAAGATTAAAGGTTGGTCTGCAATTGTGAAGACAAGATTGGTCTGCAATCGTGAAGACTGGAGGTTGGTCTGTGTAACAGCCGCCTACCCTTACCGGCTGACGGCCGAGGCCGCAGACCCCTCTCCTCCTGCCAACATCCCCTTCCCGGAGACGCCAGCACATCCGGCCGCTCTGCCCTGCAGTGACAACAAGGGTGCGTGCTCGTTCCCGGCCTTAAAGGGCCAGTGCATGCACATGTAAATAATTAATTATCCCCAGATCATCCTGGACTATGAAAAGGGCCCTGCCCTTTCACTCCTTGCCTGAGCTTTGTTGTGTATTCCCATGTTAGTCTTAGCAAATGGTCCCTTAGTTGTATCCTGTTCCCAGTGTACCCGTGCCCTGCTACCTGTATCCCGTGCTGTATTTGTTCCTGTGCTTCTTCTAGTGTTGGAGTCGTTTAGTGCCATCCGTCACACCTGCTGTCATACACGACATCTGGTGTCATCTGCCACGTCTGATATCCTCCGCCACATGTGGCGTCATCTACCTTCAAGTTCCATCTGTGCCTAAGCCTCTGCTACTGTCTGGACTATTACAGGTACTCTTGTGCTAGGACTTTGCATAGACTTTATAGACTGTTGTTTGGCCAGCTGCTACTCCGCTACGGTGGTGCGGCCTAGTGGGTCCACATACCCACGAATCGTGACAGTACGCTCAGGCCATGGATCAACCCAAGACCATGACGATGTCACAAATCCTACAGGCAGACAATACGAGACCTCCGGTCACGACAGGACCAACATCTCCATGTGGTGAACGCCATTGCACATTGGCTGGATGCGCAAGCTGCAGCTTTCACGGCACCTGCTTCTATTGCTCCTGTTGTTCCCCCTGCTGTACCTCCTCACTACGACGGAGATGCGAGGACCTGTAGGGGATTTCTGAACCAATTCCAGATTCACTACAGACTGCATACAAAGGCCTTTCCTTCTGATGATGCAAGGATCTCCTTCATAATCTCTCTCCTTACTGGCAAGGCCCTGGCATAAGTAAACCCCATTTGGGAAAGTCAGGGACCAGAGACCCGTGACTTACATTGTTTCTTACAGACTTTCCATACAGTATTTGAGGAACCTGGGAGATTCTCTTCTGCAGCTTCAGCTCTGCTGACCCTTCGCCCGGGAGACATCTCCGCGGGCGGGTACGCCATTCAGTTTCTGTAACCCGGCTTCAGAACTGGCCTGAAACAACGAGGCCTTGGTTGTTACATTCTGTCAGGGACTGTCTTCAAAGATTAAAGACCAGCTTGTCGCTCGAGATCTGCCACCTACCCTGGATAATCTCATTATTCTGGCCTCCCGGATTGACTTGAGGATCCGGGAACGGTGCCAAGAGGTTCGCCGGGACAGAAGATTCCCTAGGCCTACTTTCCAGCAAGCCCTGCTGCCCTCATCAGTGGAGCCTATGCAAGTGGACCGGCTCAAATTGTCAGTACAGGAGAGACAACACAGAGGCACTTTGGGACTCTGTCTGTATTGTGGCCTCGGAGGCCATTTTGTGCAATATGTCCCCAGAAGCCAAAAAACTCCAGTGCCTAGGATTGGTTGGAGAGACAACCCTAGGCGGAATGATGCTAAATAAAAAATTATCTTCTAAATTGTCCGATGCAAGAAAAAAGCATCGGGTCTCTGCCTACCTGGACGCAGGATCCGCAGCAAACTTTATCCAACAAGAGCGAGTGGATCATCTCCAGTTGCCCACAGTCCCTCTGGAGACGTCTCTGGCTGTTGCCTCAGTGAATGGACTTCCTCTGCCCGATCCGATTGTGTCTAAGCCACTGAAGCTCAAGTTGGAGTCCTTCATATTGAACTAATTACATTTCTTGTCTTGCCTAAAGTCGTCAATCCTATTTTGCTGGGTCTGCCTTGGCTCCGGTTACATGCCCCAGTCCTGGACTGGAAGTTCTCTAGTGGGGCTCCAAATGTCTCCACCGCTGCCTGTTACAGATCTGTCCTGTCTAGCCTTCTCTGCCTCAGGCATTAGCGGGATTACCTCCTCATTATGCTCAGTTTGCAGACGTCTTCCGTAAGAAGGAGGGTGAGATGCTTTCCCCTCACCGATCATGCGACTGTCCGATTGAACTGGCCCCTGATGCTTCACCTCCACGTGGAGACGGGTGTACCCTCTCTCCTTGCCAGAGACCCAGTCCATGTCAGCCTATGTCAAAGAGAATCTGGAGAGGGGCTTCATACGAAAATCCTCCTCCCCGAACGGAGCTGGGTTCTTCTTTGTTAAAAAGAAAGACGGATCTCTCTCCTTGACCCTGCATTGACTACCGTGGTCTCAACCAGATCACGGTCAAGAACAAATATCCATTGCCACTGATCCCCGAATTATTTGACCATATACAGTGAAGGAAATAAGTATTTGATCCCTTGCTGACTTTGTAAGTTTGCCCACTGTCAAAGACATGAACAGTCTAGAATTTTTAGGCTAGGTTAATTTTACCAGTGAGAGATAGATTATATAAAAAAAAAAAAAGAAAATCACATTGTCAAAATTATATATATTTATTTGTATTGTGCACAGAGAAATAAGTATTTGATCCCTTTGGCAAACAAGACTTAATACTTGGTGGCAAAACCCTTGTTGGCAAGCACAGCAGTCAGACGTTTTTTGTAGTTGATGATGAGGTTTGCACACATGTTAGATGGAATTTTGGCCCACTCCTCTTTGCAGATCATCTGTAAATCATTAAGATTTCGAGGCTGTCGCTTGGCAACTCGGATCTTCAGCTCCCTCCATAAGTTTTAGATGGGATTAAGGTCTGGAGACTGGCTAGGCCACTCCATGACCTTAATGTGCTTATTTTTGAGCCACTCCTTTGTTGCCTTGGCTGTATGTTTCTGGTCATTGTCGTGCTGGAAGACCCAGCCACGAGCCATTTTTAATGTCCTGGTGGAGGGAAGGAGGTTGTCACTCAGGATTTGACGGTACATGGCTCCATCCATTCTCCCATTGATGCGGTGAAGTAGTCCTGTGCCCTTAGCAGAGAAACACCCCCAAAACATAATGTTTCCACCTCCATGCTTGACAGTGGGGACGGTGTTCTTTGGGTCATAGGCAGCATTTCTCTTCCTCCAAACACGGCGAGTTGAGTTAATGCCAAAGAGCTCAATTTTAGTCTCATCTGACCACAGCACCTTCTCCCAATCACTCTCAGAATCATCCAGATGTTCATTTGCAAACTTCAGACGGGCCTGTACATGTGCCTTCTTGAGCAGAGGGACCTTGCGGGCACAGCAGGATTTTAATCCATTACGGCATAATGTGTTACCAATGGTTTTCTTGGTGACTGTGGTCCCAGCTGCCTTGAGATCATTAACAAGTTCCCCCCGTGTAGTTTTCGGCTGAGCTCTCACCTTCCTCAGGATCAAGGATACCCCACGAGGTGAGATTTTGCATGGAGCCCCAGATCGATGTCGATTGACAGTCATTTTGTATGTCTTCCATTTTCTTACTATTGCACCAACAGTTGTCTCCTTCTCACCCAGCGTCTTACTTATGGTTTTGTAGCCCATTCCAGCCTTGTGCAGGTCTATGATCTTGTCCCTGACATCCTTAGAAAGCTCTTTGGTCTTGCCCATGTTGTAGAGGTTAGAGTCAGACTGATTAATTGAGTCTGTGGACAGGAGTCTTTTATACAGGTGACCATTTAAGACAGCTGTCTTTAATGCAGGCACCAAGTTGATTTGGAGCGTGTAACTGGTCTGGAGGAGGCTGAACTCTTAATGGTTGGTAGGGGATCAAATACTTAGTTCTCTGTGCACAATGCAAATAAATATATATAATTTTGACTACGTGATTTTCTTATTTTTTTTTTAATATAATCTATCTCTCACTGGTAAAATTAACCTAGCCTAAAAATTCTAGACTGTTCATGACTTTGACAGTGGGCAAACTTACAATATCAGCAAGGGATCAAATACTTATTTCCTTCACTGTACGAGGAGTCAAGATTTTCTCTAAACTGAACTTGTGTGGGGCTTACAACTTGATCAGAACCCATTGAGGTGACGAGTAAAAGAAGGCATTCTACACTCGAGACGGGCACTACAAATACCTGGTGATGCCCTTCGGTCTGTGTAACACTCCCACGGTTTTCCAAGAATTAGTGAATTATATCTTCCGAGATCTTCTCTATGTCTGTGTGGGGGTCTATCTAGATAATATTATTATCTTCTCCCCAGATCCGACGACTCATCGGAGGCATGTCCGTCAAGTCCGGTTGCGATTAAGGGAGAATCGCCTGTATGCCAAGCTGGAGAAATGCCTTTTTGAAAGAAATGCTCTGCCCTTCCTGGGCTACATCATCTCTGACCAAGGCCTCAAGATGGATCCTGAAAAAGTAAAGTCCGTCCCGGAATGGCCACATCCTCAGGGTCTGCGGTCCATACAGCGTTTTTTGGGATTCGCTAACGTCTACCGACAGTTTATCCCATGTCTCGTCACTGACGGCTCCCATCTCTACCCTTACCAAGAAAAGTGTGAACGCCAAGGTGTGGACTCCGGAGGCAGAATCAGTGTTTAATAGCCCCAAGAGTGCCTTCACTTTAGCCTCGATCCTCCGTATCTCGACAGTTCTCATTGGAGGTGGATAGATCATCAGTTGTCAGAAAGTGGAAAACCCCTTTAATGTAATTCAAGCAAAGGTAAGGGTGGAAACATATGTACCTAAAAGTTAGCATTTAATTTAGATTAAATAGGCTCTGTCACCAGTTTAACCCCTTAAGGACGCAGCCTAGTTTGGGCCTTAAGGCTCAGAGCCCATTTTTCAAATCTGACATATTTCACTTTATGTGGTAATAACATCGGAATGCTTAAACCTATCCAAGCGATTCCGAGATTGTTTTCTTGTGACACTTTGGGCTTCATGTTCGTGGTAAAATTTGGTCGATATATTCAGTCTTTATTTGAGAAAAATTGCAAAATTTAGAGAAAATTTAGAAAAAATAGCATTTTTCAGAATTTAAATGCATCTGCTTGAAAAACAGACGGCTATACCACCCAAAATAGTTACTAGTTCACATTTCCCATATGTCTACTTTAGATTGGCATCGTTTTTTGAACATTATTTTATTTTTCTTGGACGTTACAAGGCTTAGAACATAAACAGCAATTTCTCATATTTTTAAGAAAATTTCAAAAGCCTTTTTTTTAAGGTACCTGTTCAGTTCTGAAGTGGCTTTGAGGGGCCTATGTATTAGAAACCCCCATAAAGCACCCCATTTTAAAAACTAGACCCCTCAAAGTATTCAAAACAGCATTTAGAAAGTTTTTTAGCCCTTCAGGCATTTCACAGGAATTAAAAGCACAGTGGAGGTGAAATTTGCAAATTTCGTTTTTCTTTCTGAATTTCAATTTTATTCTATTTTTTTCTGTAACAAAGAAGGTTTTACCAGAGAAACACAACTAAATATGTATTGTCCAGATTCTTCAGTTTTTAGAAATGTCCCACATGTGGCTCTAGTGCGCTCGTGGACTAAAACACAAGCCCTAGAAGCAAAGAAGCACCTAGTGCATTTTGGTGGTGCTTTTTTATTAGCATATATTTTAGGCAGCATGCCAGGTTTGAAGAGGTGTTGAGGTGCCAAAACAGTAGGAATCCCCCAAAACTGACCCCATTTTGGAAACTGCACCCCTCAAGGAATTAATTTATGGTTATTGTTACAATTTTGACCCCGTAGTTTTTTCACAGCGCGTATTTGAATTGGGCTGTGAAATTAAAAGAATGACAATTTTTCCAATAAGATGTCATTTTTGATCAGAATTTCTTATTTTCACAGGGAACAAAATGCCCCATTTTGTTGCCCAATTTGTCCTGAGTGCGGCAATACCCCATTTGTGGTGATAAACCGCTGTTTGGGCCCATGGGAGGCCTCAGAAGGAAAGGAGCGCTATGTGTTCTTAGGAGTCCAGATTTTGCTGGATTGGTTTTCGGGTGCCATGTCGCATTTGAAGAGCCTCAGAGGTATCAAAGCAATGGAAACCCACCAAAAGTGACCCCATTTTGGAAACAAAACCCCTCAAGGAATTTATTTATGGGTGTTGTGACCATTTAGACCCCACAGTTTTTTCACAGAACTTATTTGAATTGGGCTGTGAATTTAAAAAAAAAAACTTTTTTCCAATAAGATGTAGTTTTGGCTCAAAATGTCTTATTTTCACAACGAATAAAATACCCCATTTTGTTGCCAAATTTGTCCTGAGTGCGGCAATACCCTATTTGTGGCCATAAACTGCAGTTTGGGCCCATGGGAGGTATTAGAAGGAAAGGAGCGCTATGTGTTCTTTGGAGCCCAGATTTTGCTGGATTGGTTTTCGGGTGCCATGTCGCATTTGCAGAGCCCCAAAGGTATCAAAGCAATGGAAACCCACCAGAAGTGACCCCATTTTGGAAACAAAACCCCTCAAGGAATTCATTTATGGGTGTTGTGACCATTTAGACTCCACAGTTTTTTCACAGAATTTATTTGAATTGGGCTGTGAATTCAAAAAAATGTAATTTTTTCCAATAAGAGGTAGTTTTGGCTCAAAATTTCTTATTTTCACAAGGAATAAAATACCCCAATTTGTTGCCCAATTTGTCCTGAGTGCGGCAATAGCCGATTTGTGGTGATAAACTGCCGTTTGGGCCCATGGGAGGCCTCAGAAGGAAAGGAGCGCTGTGTGTTCTTTGGAGCCCAGATTTTGCTGGATTGGTTTTCGGGTGCCATGTCGCATTTGCAGAGCCCCAAAGGTATCAAAGCAATGGAAACCCACCAGAAGTCACCCTATTTTGGAAACTACACCCCTCAAAGAATTTATTTATGGGTGTTGTGACCATTTAGACCCCACAGTTTTTTCACAGAACTTATTTGAATTGGGCTGTGAATTTAAAAAAAAAAACTTTTTTCCAATAAGATGTAGTTTTGGCTCAAAATGTCTTATTTTCACAACGAATAAAATACCCCATTTTGTTGCCAAATTTGTCCTGAGTGCGGCAATACCCTATTTGTGGCCATAAACTGCAGTTTGGGCCCATGGGAGGTATTAGAAGGAAAGGAGCGCTATGTGTTCTTTGGAGCCCAGATTTTGCTGGATTGGTTTTCGGGTGCCATGTCGCATTTGCAGAGCCCCAAAGGTATCAAAGCAATGGAAACCCACCAGAAGTGACCCCATTTTGGAAACAAAACCCCTCAAGGAATTCATTTATGGGTGTTGTGACCATTTAGACTCCACAGTTTTTTCACAGAATTTATTTGAATTGGGCTGTGAATTAAAAAAAAAAATATTTTTTCCAATAAGAGGTAGTTTTGGCTCAAAATTTCTTATTTTCACAAGGAATAAAATACCGCATTTTGTTGCCCAATTTGTCCTGAGTGTGGCAATACCCTATTTGTGGTGATAAACTGCCGTTTGGGCCCATGGGAGGGCTCAGAAGGAAAGGACCACCATGTGGCCTACTGGAAATTTTCTGGTGCTAAGTCGTGTGTGCAGAAGCCCCTGAGGTATCAGTACAGTTGAAACCCCCGAGAAGTGACCCCATTTTAAAAATGACACCCCTTAAGGAATTCATCTAGAGGTGTAGTGAGCATTTTGACCCCACAGGTATTGTGTAAAAGATAATGCGCAGCAGATGGTGCAGAGTGAGATTTGCAATTTTCTATATATATATGCCATGTCAGTGTCCGATATATTGTGCCCAGCATGTGCCACCGGAGACATACACCCCATAAACTGTAATGTGGGCTCTCCCGGGTACGGCAATACCCTACATGTGGCTGTTATTAGCTGCCTGGGCACACGGCAGGGCTCAGAAGGAAAGGACCACCATTTGGCCTACTGGAGCTTTTCTGGTGCTAAGTCTTGTACGCAGAAGCCCCTAAGGTACCAGTACAGTTGAAACCCCCAAGAAGTGACCCTGTTTTAAAATCTACACCCCTTAAGGCATTCATCTAGAGGTGTAGTGAGCATTTTGACCCCACAGGTATTGTGTAAAAGATAATGTGCAGCAGTTGGTGCAGAGTGAAATTTGCAATTTTCTATACATATATGCCAATTCAGTGTCCGATATATTGTGCCCAGCATGCGCCACCGGAGATATACACCTCATAAACTGTAATGTTGGCTCTCCCGGGTACGGCAATACCCTACATGTGGCTGTTATCAGCTGCCTGGGCACACAGCAGGGCTCAGAGGGGAAAGATGAGGAGGGGTAAGCTGTGCGAAGTGGATCAGAGCGAGTAAAACTGGGGTAAATTAAAAATAAAGGAATGGATGATAAATTTTAAAACACTCTTTCATACAGAGCTCTGGTTTTTCGGGACACGTGTCACATTGATATATTGTGTCGTTCGTTATCCCCCTCTTATAGCAGACTCTGCACCTCTTTTGACTTTTTCCCTTCTTGCCAGTTTGGGGAACTTCTCCTAAAAAGTGTTGCCCTGGTACGATGCCTGTGGCCCCGCTTCCAGAAGTACTGTAAGGCTTCAGGACTTGATCTGACAAGTCCACACCTCCCATGTACCTATTGTAGTCCAGGATGCAGTCTGGTTTGGGGGTCTCTGTACTGGTACCTCGTACAGGTACATGGGTACTGGTGTGGCATCTCCCTGGTCTTGTACTTGACACACAATATGTTGCTGCTAGATTGTGCCCTGCTCTCACCCCTTCTGAGTGTTTGCCCAAGCAGAGTCTTAGGGAGGCCTCTCAGGTTTCTTCTAGCAGTGCCGCATGCCGCAGGACTTCTGGAAGCGAGGCAGTTGAAGAGTGGGACGCTGGTATAAAAATTATCCAGGTAGAGGTGGTAACCCTGGTCCAGCAGTGGGTGCACCAAATCCCACACAATTTTTGTATTAACTCCCAGTAAGGGGGGGCATTCTGTAGGCTGAGTACTGGTGTCCTTCCCTTTATATATCCTAAATTTGTAGGTATACCCTGATGCACTCTCACAGCTCATACATCTTCACGCCATACCTTGCCCATTTACCCGGCAGGTACTCGCGGAATTGAAGCCTCCCTTTCAAATGTACCAAGGACTCATCAATAGAAATATACTTCTCGGGGGTGAATGCTTGGGAAAACCGGGCACTGAAATGGTCTAATAGGGGTCTCCGTTTATACAAACGGTCAAAACTGGGGTCATCTCGGGGTGGGCACGGCTCATTATCAGTATAATGTAAGAAGCGAAGTATTGCCTCATTTATATTTTATTTTTTAGTTTCCAGCTCAGTTCTGAAGTTGCTTTGAGGGGCCCATATATTAGACACCCTTATCAAACACCCCATTTCAGAAACTAGACCCCTCAAAGTATTCACAACAGCATTTAAAAAGTTTATTAACCCTTTAGGTGTTTCACAGGAATTTAGAGCAAAGTAGAGGTGACATTTAATTAATTTAATTTAATTTAATTTAATTTATTAGGCACCATGTCCGGTTTGAAGAGGTCTTGTGGTGCTAAAACAGTGGAAACCCCCCAAAAGTGACCCCTTTTTGGAAACTAGAGACCTTGAGGAATCCATTGTAGTTTTCTTGGGGTGCATGCGACTTTTTGATCAGTTTTTATTCTAATTTTAGGTGGCGTGGGGACTAAAAAAACAGCAATTTTACTATTGTTTTTTATTCAATTTTTTTTACAGCGTGCACCGTGCGCTATAAATGACATATTCACTTTATTCTGCGGGGCGATACGATTACGGCGATATCAGATGTTTATAGTTTTTTTTTATGTCTTATGGCGTTTGCACAATAAAATACATTTTGTAAAATATCATTTTCTTTTTGTGTTGCCTTATTCTAAGTGCCATAACGTTTTTATTTTTTCATCAGGAAAGTCGTGCGAGGACTTATTTTTTGCGTAACGAACTGTAGTTTCCATCAGTACCATTTTTAGGTACATGCGACTTTTTGATCTCTTTTTATTCCATTTTTTGTGAGGTGAAGTGACCAAACAATTGTGATTGTGGTACAGTTTATTATTATTTTCTCTTACGGCGTTCACCGCGCGGGATAAATAACGACATCGTTTTGTAGTTCAGGCCGTTACGGACGCGGCGATACCAATTATGTATAGTTTATTTGTTTATTTATATATTTTTATTAATAATAAAGAACTGATAAGGGAAAAAGGGGGACTTTTACTTTTATTACTTTTAAATCTTTTATTTTCTTATTTTTACACAACTTTTTTTTACTTTTTTACACTTTTTTTACTTTGTCCCACTAGGGGACATGAGGGCAGGAGGCTCTGATCGCTATTCTAATACACTGCACTACATACGTAGTGCAGTGTATTAGAGCTGTCAGCTGTTCGCTGACAGCAAGCATAGTGGGTCCTGACTTTGTCGGGACCCACTAGTCTTCCGTCGATGGCGTAGCCAGAGTCCATTGTTAGGATTCTGGTTGCCATAGTAGCCATCACGGCCCGCTATCGTGTAGCAGGCCGGCGATGGCAGCTTAACCCCTAAGAAGCCACGATCGCTATTGAACGCGGCTTCTAAGGGGTTAATCGGCGGGGACCACCGCGATCGGTCCCTGCACACTAAGCTGTGATAGCCTGCTGTCGGAAACAGCAGGTATCACAGCTCAAGCACGCGCCGGGATTAAATGGCGCCGTGTTTACTCAGGTCAGTAATAGTACTGACCTGAGCGCGAACGTTCTACTTAGCAGGACGTACTATTACTGACCTGAGCGCGAAGGGGTTAATACTACTCTATCTCCTACCTAATCTAATAGGCGCTGTGTTGTAGATAACTACTGTTTTTTAAAAAAAAGTGTTTATTAGTGACAAAGTTCTGTTCATTTTTACATGTATGCTAATTTTTTCTAAATGTCCAAGCGGCCGTTTTTTTCCTTTTATCAAGTGGGTGTTGTAAAGAAAATTGTATGACGCTGACCAATCAGTATCATACACTTCTCTTCATTCATTCCCAGCTTTATTCATAGCACAGCGTGATCTTGCAAGATTATGCTTTGACGTCACTTACTCCCGCAGTTCCTTCACCGGAGCGATGGAAGAATCACCAGACATCGCCTCCAGCTGTACCAGGATGATTAGCCTCCTCAACAGCAGTCCTGGCACGGCTGGAGGCGATGTCTGATTATTCTCCCGTCGCTACATGGTCATGAATACCTGCCTGACAACAAAGCAGGACAATTAGTCATTGTCCTGCTTTGGTTTAAAAACGATGGAGACAGGAGATTCTGCTTTTGATCTCCTGTCTTCATATTAAACTTCCCGCGCGTGCGTGCTCTTGTGGGCTCTCGCCCCCATTTTCGAGCGTACCGGCAAGGTTTAAATAGCCGTGCGTCGGTACGCTCAGTAGTGGATCCTGCCTCCCTCAGCACTCCACCAACGAGAGCTACTTACCTGCTCCCCAGCACCACCAACGGCTCCTGCTGAGCTGGGACCTGCCCTCACCACTCCACCAACGAACCGGCTCACCTCTCCAGCCTCCTGTCCTGCCTGCCTCCTGCTCCCCGGCTCCACCAACAGACTGAACGCTCCCAGCACCAACGAGACTAAGTATCTACATGCAGCAATAGCTGCATGTAACCCTTTCTCTCCCCCTGGACAACGGGCATTCCTAGCTCTCTCCCCCTAAACTTAATCCTTGCTTCTCCCCCTACAAAATGACCTGGAGCCCCATTTTCCCCTGAGAACCCTTTACCTACCTGCACATCCCCTAGTTAACCCTTTACCTACCTTCACATCCCCTAGTTAACCCTTTACCTACCTGCACATCCCCTAGTTAACCCTTTACTTACCTGCACCTCTACTAGTTAACCCTTTCCGACCTGCCTGTACATTTCCATTGTTAACCCTTTACCTGCCTATCCCCTGGTAACCCTTTATCTTTCACATCCCTTGTTAACCCTTAGTGTACAGTTATATTTAGGAGGATGTGAGACAGAAATAGTGAGCGTGTATGTATTGCAACATAACTTATATGTACTGTATGTTTAGATAAGTGGGTGGTGGTATAGAATAGTATTGTGATACCTTGTTTATACTGTGCCACGTGTATTGGGATACACTGATACTATACTGTGATTATTTACTGTGTTTTAAGTATTATTTACTGTGTGTATTAATAAATATTACCTTTATTTCTACTATACAGTCGTATACACTTAATTAGCATAAAAGAAAATAGATTAACGTTAGTACAAGAAAAAAGTAGGGATACTAGGCGTAACCCTAGTGACCCTAATCTAAAGGAGGTAGTAGTAGTGGGCGACACTAGAAAGTGAGCCCTATTATTACACCAACCCCTTTTACAGCAACATTATTCTGTGCTGTTTTTTTCCAGAGCAAGTGAAAAGGGAATAAAATATCACATTCACAAGCATTGCCGGCAAAATGTTAGTGAATTCTATTATGATTTAGGCCTTGAATCCGCATCTAAATCCTGACACAATCCGTAACATATTCACGTGGCTTAAGGTTGTATTCACATGTGCCAGTTTGTCTATAGTTTTTTTGTGAAAACCGTGGCAAAAGCTATGCAGTCTTGCAAAACCTTACCTTTTTTAGTGGGGATTATGTGCAAATTGTGCCATAAATATGCGACAAAACCAGAACCTGTGAATACACTCTTAAGCCCTGTTCACATGGAGTTTTTTGGCCCTGATTTTGATGCGGAAACTGAGTCAGAATCAGCACCAAAAGACTGCCGAAATCGCCCCCCATTAATTTCAATGGGAAGCAGAGGCGTTTTTTCCTCAGCGGCTATTTGTCACTCGCGGGAAATGAGGCAGCATGTCCTTTCTTTCCGCGGTTTCTGCCTCTGACCCGCAGCGCTTGTTTCAGAGTGATTTTTGCAGCTTTCTTTGCCCGCGGTTCATGCATATGCTTCAATGGCAGCGGCGAAAAACACTGTGAAAAACGCAGAAAAAAAAGCACAGGCAGTTCAAATTCTGTCTCAAAATTACTGAAGGAGTTGGTTGTGGGAGTGGGGGTGGCCCAGCCAAAAGTTTGCTATGGGGCCCAGTAGTCTTTTCTAGTTACACCCCTGGACATAAACAATATTTTATATTATGAACAATCTTTTTGTTGAAAACATCATTTCATTTGTGACGCCATATCCACAAATGATCCACTTAACTAAAAATCGGAAAATGTATTGGGCTGTGGCCAAATCTTTGCATTTATGGCCTCCTTTAGACTGTACCATAGGCAGACTGGTCATTGTATACAAGAAACTGCTTACAGGAAATCTCTGATAAAGATTATAATAATGTATTATTCAGTGGAAGTGCTTTAGACTTTCTAATGATTTTTTGTTATGCACTAGTTTTGATTGAATACATTTTTAATTTCTCATAATCAAGATGGATTCCGGTCCCTGGTCCTGAAGAGTTAGGCTGGATTCACGCGCGCAAAAACCACTTGACAGCTCCGTGTGTCATCCGTGTATGATGCGCGGCTGCGTGATTTTCGCGCAGCCGCCATCATAGAGATGAGGCTAGTCGACGTCAGTCACTGTCCAGGGTGCTGAAAGAGTTAACTGATCGGCAGTAACTCTTTCAGCACCCTCGACAGTGAATTCCGATCACCATATCGAGCAACCTGTTAAAAAAAAAAAAAGACGTTCGTACTTACCGAGAACTTCCCTCCCGGCCGTTGCCTTGGTGGCGCGTCCTTGGTGAAGCGTCCTTGGTGACGCGCCTCTCTTGACATCTGGCCCCACCTCCCTAGATGACGCGGCAGTCCATGTGACCACTGCAGCCTGTGCTTGACCTGTGATTGGCTGGAGCTGTCACTTGGACTGAATTGTCTTCCCGGGAGGTCAGACTGGAGGAAGAAGCCGAGAGTTATCAGTAAGTCAGAACTTCTTTTTTTTTTACACGTTCATGTATATTTGGATCGGAAGTCACTGTCCAGGGTGCTGAAACAGTTTAACTCTTTCAGCACCCTGGACAGTGACTATCTCCTGAAGTCGCGTACCGGAATTTTTTTTGCCGGGTTCGGCCAAAACGAGTTCGGCCGAACCCGGTGAAGTTCGGTACGGTTGTCCGGGTTCGCTCATCTCAAAGACACTCCGTTTGGATGTTTGTAAACAGAAAAGCACGTGGTGCTTTTCTGTTTACATTCATCCTTTTGACAGCTCTTGCGCGAATCACGCAGTTCGCACGGAAGTGCTTCCGTGCGGCATGCGTGGTTTTCACGCACCCATTGACTTCAATGGGTGCGTGATGCGTACAAAACGCCGAATGAACGGACATGTCGTGACTTTTTTTCAGCGGACTCACGCTGAGGAAAAATCACGGACATGTCTGCACGGCCCCATAGACACATATAGGTCCGTGCAACGCGCGTGCAAATCACGCGCGTTGCACGGACGTTTTTCCCGTTCGTCTGAATAAAGCCTTACTGTAGGTATTTACACTATCTGGCCAAAAGTATGTAGACACCTGACCATCACACCTATATTAGATTATTAGACTTCCAATTTCAAAACCATGGGCGTTTATTAGGTGTTTGGTTCCCTGTCCACAAGATTTTGGAGTGTGCCTGTGGAAAATTGGGTCAATTCAGCCAAAGAAGGATTTGTTAGGCACTTATTTTGGATCAGAAGGTCTAGCGCACAATCCTCATTCCAATTCACACCAAAGGTATTCAATGTGATATTTCCTTACAGGAGCGTTGTTGCTGTTGAATGCTGAAGGCTCCGTTAGAGAGAGAGCCAAAGTTGTGTTTTGTGTTATGATACTAATATGCTAATTTATTTCCGGTTCTTGCCTAACTTGACAATATAGTTGCACTTTATGTTTGTACGGACCGGACACTGTGAAGGCACCTTGCGGTCAGAGGCAGTAGTAGATAAATAGGTTTGTTTTTGGTGCCACACCAGGTTGGTGATGCAGTGAAAGAGATGTATGGAGAATGTGGGTTGAATAGCCTTAGGGACAGGGAAATAAGGGTACCAAGACGAGCTACGGGTCCTAACTAAAAGGAGTTGGTGCGGAGCTGGTGGATTGCCAATCGTGGCATAAGTCGCTATTGTAGATTCAGAAAGGGCACAAGCTGTCAGTAGTGAGTTGCCAGGCGAATGCTACCCTTTTGGATTGCTGGGTAGGGCACAAACTACCAAGAAAATTACCACCAGAGACTAAGCAGTCCTGCTCCATTCACATAGGGAACTCCAAGACCCCCTTTTTTTGGGATCAGTGGGGGTCCCAGCAGTCAGAGCCCCACTGATCAGACATTTATCACCTATCCTGCGGAATTTTATTGTATTTAACTGTATACCAGTCCCACCCCTGGAAGCCCAACGGTTGCTTATAAGGACACAGGTTACAGCTTCTGTTCTTTCCTTACATCAAAAAAATTGCTAATATCAAGTCAACGATATGTGAGTAAGGCCGGATTCACACAAGCGTGTGCATTTTGCGCGCGCAAAAGCTCCATAAAAGCTCCGTGTGTCAGCAGCATATGAAGCAAGTGGTGCTTTTCTGTTTTCATTCATAGTTGTGACTACTGTAGCGCGAATCACGCACAGCACACGGAAGTGCGTCCATGGTCCGTGCGCGGTTTTCACGGTTTTGACTTCAATGGGTGCGTGATGCGCGAAAAACGTGCAAATATAGGACATGTCGTGAGTTTTACGCAGCGGACTTACGCTTCGTGAAAATCACTGACAGTCTAAACGGCCCCATTGACTAACATAGGTCCGTGCGACTCGCGTGAAAATCACGTAGCACGGACGTATTATATGTTCATCTGAATAAGCCCTTAGAATGTTTTTTATACTGAAGTATTTCTCTTCCTGCATGCTTGGCGACTTCATACAACCGTCACGATTGTAAAGGCTTCATAAAATAACGAGCATATTTGGAATTTCAGAAAGAGGGTTAATCATTTTTAGAGGTTATTAAAAATGTTAGCACTTAAGAGAAAGATTGTGTGCAGAAATACAGAAGATACATGATTTATCGCTCCCCTCACAAATAAAATTTATTCATTGCATCCACCAGCCATCACACAGATGGTCAGAAAATTGGCTTTGTGTAGGGATGTGGATTCAGGCATGAATATTAATATGAGACAGATGTAAACGCATATTAATATGCATTTCCTTTGCAGGGACTAACATTACAATATTTTCCTTAACTGTTGTGCAGACAGAAAGTCCCTGGACTCCTACACAAATGCATAAGGTGAATTTTTCTGCAGCAGAGTTTTAGTAGCGAAATATCTAGGCATTTTCCTTGCTGTCTTAATAATAATAATCATCAGTTTATTCCATGCCCCTAGGTAAACCACTACATTTGATTGAATATGTTATATATATATATCACTCCACTCGGGCTTGGATGAAGTCACCAGCCCTTAGTGAATTGTAAGCAGGGCCGTATTTACCACTGGGCACTGGGGGTGCAGTGCCTAGGGCGTCCAGCAAGGGGGGTGGCGGTTGGAGGATGGATCTTTTATTAAATTAAAAACTTAACTCGTGACCTGACAGGCCTGCGGTCAGGTAACTCACAGGGCAGGGTTGGGGAGGTGTGCGCTTCACCAGCGCTCCTTATGCAGTAAGACACGCCCACTGTTAATGGATCGGACAGAAATGTGCACGTGAGCAGCTGTTTCAATCCGAGAACAGTGGGTGTGTTTTAGACTCAGTCTAAGAAACGCTGTAGGGGAAATGGATGGCAAAGCAGGACAGGAGGGCACGGCAGCAGGTCAGGTAAGTATTACTACAAGTATTACTGTGTAATGTAATGTAATGTAGGGTTGCACGATGCATCAACACTATTTCAATGCCGTGCACCATCAATCGGTTCAATACCGTTAATTAATGTATTGCGATACTAAGCTGTGCGGCCGCTCTGTAGGCAGAGCGGGGCTGCGGCTGTGTAATACAGCCATTGCCCTGCTCCTGACAACAAGTGTGTGTGCACTGTCAGCATGAGCTGATGCGGCCGGCGATGCACTAATAAGCACCGGCACTAAAGACAGAGAACATGGCGGGCGCACTGCAAAACACCCCCATATTCTATCTTCAGTGCTGGCGCCGCCACTCATTAGCCCAGCGCTGGTCAAATCCCTTCATGCTGACCGCGCTTGTTGTCAGGAACGGGGCAATGGCTGTATTACACAGCTGCAGCCCGGCTCTAACGGCGGAGATCTGAGAAACCTCATCTCCGCCGCTATTATCCCCTTGAATGCTGCAATCGAAGATGACCGCAGCATTCAAGAAGAAAATGCATGGGGGAATCCTTGTGTTGCGATTGAGGGTCATACCTTATATGGGCAGACAGCCCAGGGTCCATTGAAGGACCCCAGGGCTGTCTGACCATCTTTCCTGTTGTTAGGACATACTTAGGTATGTCCTAAAAACTGCCTGTGTACTATAGATATATGCCAGTACATTACAGGGGTATTCCGATTACAACAAGTTACCCCCTATCCGTAGGGTAGGGGTTAACTTGCTGATCGGTTGTGTGTGAGACAGCTGGGTCCCCCACCGTTTATGAGAACAGGGGTCCTGTACCCCTCATTTGAACCGAGCGGCAGGTTGCTCATGCGCACTGCCACTCCATTCATTCTCTATGGCAGCGCCGGAAACAGCCGCATGCTGTACTCGCCTATCTCCGGCACTCCCATAGAGAATGAATGAGCGACCTGCCGCTCGGTTCAAATGAGGGGTACGGGACAAAATACACACACCTATGCTTTGCTGCCTTCTCACGTACAGTTACGTGACGACAATAAACTGTCACCATATCAAATGACATGGTGACAACAGGCAGATCGCGGCGGCGAGTGACAACAGACACTCACTGCTCGCCTGCACAGGACCAATGAGAGTGGTCCTGTGAAGTCGATCGCTGCAATTGGTCATTCAAAACTGAATGACCAATCACAGCATAGGTAAACAAAAGACGCAGGATTCTTCTCATCACCGGCTCTGACAAGCTCATTTCTGTCAGAGAGCTTGTGAGAGTCGGTGTGAAGTGCTGTCAGGAAGAAAAGGTAAAAGTAAAGTGAATAAAGATCTCCTCTAGATCTCCCCAGATCTCCCCAGATCCTCCCAGATCCACCCAGACCTCCCAGATCTCTCCTGCTCCAGTAATTATAAAATAATCCCCAAATCGCCCACCCATTACCCCAGTGAAATTACTGCGCCATATTACTTTAGGTGATACCCTAAATACCCCCAGATCGCCCCCTCACTGCCCAGTGAGAGGAGTCAGTGTCCAGTACGATCCACCCAGATTGCCACCATTCACTGTTGCCGTGCCACATAGTGACAGTTTTATGCAGTGATCCAGTCAGTTCCATCCCGCTCCTACATTTGTGAGAGCGCCATTTTTTTTTCTAGTTCATAAAAAAAAAAAAAAAAAAAAAAAATAATTAAAAAATAATAATATATATATATATATATATATATATATATATAAACGAAAGAAATCCCACAGCACTCCGATGGTTTCAAAAAGTATGTGATTTATTCAGTCAACAGATGCAACGTTTCCGTCCTGCTTTAGGACCTTTTTCAAGCTTGAATTTCTTTCGTTTATGTTTTATAATCCACGGATCTGGATTACCTGCTTGCACCCATTACCGTGTTGGAATCTGTCGCAGAGTTCTGCTTATCTCTACCTATATATCAAGAAGAAATTCAGCAGCGCTCCACGGTGCATGCTTGAGAAAGGTCCTAAGCCTGAACAGAAACATTGCATCTCTGCATTTAATTAAATAAATCACTTTATTTTTGCTTATGTTGGAGTGCTGCTGAATTTCTTCTTAATATACTATACAATCCTTGGATCGGGATAATCTGCTGTGCACCCATTGCTGTAGTGGGATTTGCTACAGAGTGCTGCTGTTTTCTATCAATATATATATATATATATATACCGTATTTTTCGGACTATAAGACGCACCTGACGGTAAAACGCACCCAGGTCTTAGACAACAGAGAATAGGAAAAAAATAATTTGTTAAAAAATAATTTTATCTGTTTCACCACATTCTGAGAGACAATTTTTTAAAATATTTTCTGTGAGGGCTTACTTTTTGCGGGACGAGCTGTCGTTTAATTGGCACCATTTTTTGGTACATACGATTTTTTTGATCACTTTTTTATTTTTATTTAATATTTTAAGCACTAAGGTAACCCAAAAACTATTTAGAGGTTTTACATTTTTAAACTCACCGTGCGATTTAAATAATGGTATATTGTAATAGATCGGACTTTTACGGATACAGCGATACCAAATTATTTTATTTTTTAAATTTTGCTTGGGGAAAAGTTGAAAAAGTTTTTTTTTTTAACTTTTAATATTTTTATTTTTTTACACTCCTAAAAATGTGTCTAACATTTCCTTTTTTTTTTTACACATTTTTATTAGTTCCCCTAGGGGACTTTAACCAGCGGCCACTTGGCTACGTGTGGAGTTACTGAAACAGCGTAACTACGCTGTTTCTCTAACTCCCATAGTAGTGAATGACAGTTACGGAAGCAGCGTAGCATGCGAGCTACGCTGTTTCCGTAACTACTGTTCAGTTCTATGGGAGTTATGGAAACAGCGTAGCTCCGCGAGTTATGCTGTTTCAGTAACTCCACATGTAAACAAGTGGCTGGGAGAGCACGGAAAGCTAGAACGGGGTTTAGGGGCCGCATTCTAGAGATAGTTGCGGGTCCCAGATGTGGAACCTGCATCTATCTGACATTTATGACATATCCAAAGGATATGTCATAAATGTCCTTCATAGAAAAACCCCTATAAACTCCGCGGTCGCTATTGACCACGCCATTTAAGTAGTTAAAGGGGTTTGCCATAAAACACATTTATCCCCTATCCACAGGATAGGGAATACATGTGAGATCGCTGGGGGTCCGACCGCCGGGACCCCCAGTGATAAGGAGAACAGGGGACTGAAAGTGACCCAGAGCGCTACATGAGAAGCCTGGACTTCCGGGTTCTGTGTCCGGCTTATCTGTTCCGCAGCTCCATAGAGATCGATGGAGAGCCGCTCGCGCATGCACCGAAGAATCCCATTGATCTCTATGAAGCTGCCTGACATAGAACGCAGAAGTCACAGCTTCTCATGCAGCGCTCCTGGTAACGTTTGGTCCCCGTTCTCCTTATTGATCACACATGTATCTCCTATCCTGTGGATAGGGGATACATGTGTTTTATGGCACAAGCCCTTTAAACTGCCTGGAATAGTGAAATTGCTGTTCCTGGCCGTTAGAGCAGCGTGTCAGAAGCTGACACCTGTAGTGTATGGAGCGGGGTCAGTGCGTGAGCCCGCTCCATACATCATCCCCCTCCAGCTCCATGATGTGCCGGCACGTCATGGGTCGGGAAGGGGTTAAGTAATGAAGCGGTCATGGCGCCCGGCGATGCCGGGTCCCTTGGCTGTGGACTATAAGACGCAGGGACTTTTTAGCAAGATTTATTCTTCAGTCTTTTTTTTTTTAAACTCTGTTTATTGTAAAGTAAGTGATACATAGATATGATAATCATAACATATTGGGTGACATACAAGAAACCCATTTTTCATGTAACAAAAATAAAAGAACAACAATGATCTCCTTGTACAAATAATAATGGGATGTGGAACACCACTATCCGGTACTTCACAGATTGCTAATAGCACCTTGAGTGGGAAAAGTAAGACAAATACAAACAGCAATACATTAAAAGTACTGTACATTCCAGGTCTGGTCCCACTTTTACCTTCAGACGATGCAACCTCCCACTTTATGACCCACACCCGCACCACTTCAACCTTCATATATTCCATGTATGGATAAGGAAGCCCTGAGGTCTCCCACGTCAAAAGATGCAATGGGCGATGTGCACCACCGGCCCCAAACCCTCATAAACTTATGCTGACACCCGCGATGTTTGTACACCAGATTGACATAGGATAGTACAGAGTTAATCAACTTCTTCCATTGTGAAACTGTTGGATGAAGGTCCCCCATACAGTGAATGGCGATAGCCTTCCTGGCCATGAACAGAGCCTCACATAAGAATATACCTTCATAATGAGACCAGGAATCCAATGGAAGCAGACCCAATAAACATATACCAGGCTCACATGGAACTCGTTTATCCAGTATTGGAGAGGAATTCTGTAACCTCTCTCCAGAAACTGGCAATTACCGGGCAGTGCCACATCATATGGTCAAAGTCTGCCCGGTCATGGTGGCATCTTTTACAAGTCGCCGAGGAAACTCTGCCCATATGCAATAACCTGGTGGGAGTAATATAGCATCTATGAATGATATATAGTTGAGTCATTCTATTATTCGCCGCAGGCGATACCAAAAGATGTGAAGACATTGCGTCCATCCAATCCCCTTCAGTCAAAGCAGGGATCAGCCCCTTCCATCTGAGTTCCACCGTACATTCGGTACGGGCTAACCTCTGAGACAGAAGAAATGTATATACAATGGATATCAACCCCCATGGGCCTTGTGTTCGGAGTATCCCTATAAGCGGTAAAGAAGATATTGGGGTCTGAGAGTGCCTAAATTGGGACAGAAGTACATGGTGTAGTTGTACACAACGAAATGTATCCCTCTCAGGTACCTGGAATGTGACCTGTATCTCCCTGGCTGACAAAGTATGGCCATCATCAGTAATCAAATGTTTCAGTTGTGTCACCCCCAAACCCTCCCAGAATGCGTGATCATGGAAACCCAGAAAGTGAGGCAAACCGTGGTTTGACCTTATAGGCATTTCAGCAACAATATCGGTATAATTCAACAGTTTCTTTGCATGAGACCACACGTGTTTCGCTAGTTTAATTAGTGGAAGAGTGTGTCTAGGACCAAAATCGTGAGGTTCTAAAACGGGCCACAAATTAGGAAATGGGCCACATGATGCTCAGCGTTGGACAAAGGTTCATCTGATATCCAAAGCCGAATATATCGCAGCTGACCTGCCAAATAATAAAGAAACACATCCGGTAGGGCCGCTCCAGCCAGCTGTTTAGGTCTCTGCAGAGTACCTAGCTTGAGTTTATGCCTACCTTTCCCCCAAATGAATGGAGAGAATAGAGAGTTAACCAAATTAAAGAACTTTTTAGGGACCAGTATGTCTGCATGCTCCAATATATATAACAGTTTAGGTAACACAATCATTTTAAGTAGGTTGATTCTACCCGCTACCGATAAGGGGAGCGCTTTCCAGACTGCAAATTTATCTTTTAAATAGGAGAGTAAGGGATATACATTTACATCATATGAATGTGAACTGTCACGAGAAATCCATATACCCAAATATTTAAAACTATGCACAACCTGTAAACCCTGAGGCTGGGTTCACACGACCTATTTTCAGGCGTAAACGAGGCGTATTATGCCTCGATTTACGCCTGAAAATAGGGCTACAATACGTCGGCAAACATCTGCCCATTCATTTGAATGGGTTTGCCGACGTACTGTGCAGACGACCTGTTATTTACACGTCGTCGTTTGACAGCTGTAAGTTGACTGCCTCGGCAAAGAAGTGCAGGACACTTCTTTGCAACGTAATTTGAGCCGTTCTTCATTGAAGTCAATGAAGAGCAGCTCAAGATTTGCGAGCGTCACAGACGCCTCGCATAATGCGAGGAGGAGCTTTTACGTCTGAAACGAGGCAGCTGTTTTCTCCTGAAAACAGTCTGTCTTTTCAGACGTAAAAGTTCACGTGTGCACATACCCTGAAAATGCGAATCCCAATCACAGTTATTGGAGTGAAGAGGCATGAGGTAAGATTTACTCCAGTTAATATGTAGGCCAGAAAAACTACTAAACACCTCCATCAGCCTCATAGCTCTAGGTAACGAGGCATTCGGGTTGGCCAAGAAAAGTAACATATTAACATATCATCAGCATACAATCCTATGCGATCTTCTCGCGGGCCAATCCGAATACCCTGAAGGGCCGCATCACTTCGGATGCGGATAGCCAAGGGTTCTATGGCCAGTGCAAGCAGTAGAGGTGACAATGGGCACCCCTGCCTCGTGCCTCTATGGAGATAAAAGGAAGAGGACAAGATCCCATTTACCACCACCGAAGCCCGAGGATCTTTATATATGATATTGATCCATTTCATAAAGGCAGTCCCAAACCCAAATCTCTCAAGAACCTCAAAAAGATATGTCCACTCAACGGAGTCAAACGCCTTGGCCGCATCTAAGGATGTCAATGCCCAGTCCTGCTGCTCCCACCACCCGATCTGTGTGACCACTTGAGCTCTACGTATACTATCCGAGGTAGATTTCCCCGGTATAAATCCGGATTGGTCCGAATGTATAACATCTTTTATGACCCGAGCTAATCTATTAGCCAAAAGTTTGGTCAAAATCTTATAGTCTATGTTAAGCAATGAAATAGGTCGATAAGATCCACATTCCTCTGGGTTCTTTCCTGGTTTTAGAATAACTACAATAGTAGCATCTTTCATGGAGTCTGGCAAGTCACCCGCAATAAAGCTCGCCTCAAACAAAGACAGGAGTTGGTTTGACAATATATCAGTATATTGTATATAGACTTCCAATGGAATCCCATCAGGACCCGAGGCCTTACCCTTGGTCATGTCCAAAATACATTCAGAAATCTCTTCCACTGTGAATGGAGACTCGAGCAGTGCACTTCCTTCAGAGGACAACTGTGGAAACTGAATGCCATCCAAATAACCCTCCAAGTCCACCATAGAGTGACCAACCCTGGAAGTGTATAAGTCCCTATAGAAACCCGCAAATTGTTCCATTATCTCCTGAGAGGTATTAACAAGATCGTTTTGGGCATTACGAATATGCAAAACTGGTGGAGACATATTATTCTGTCTCACAACTTGAGCCAATAATTTGCTGGATTGGTTTCCCAATTCAAAAAAGGATTGGCCAGTAAAAAAAATCCTACGATCTGCCTTCTCCTGCAGTAGCAACAGATAGTCCCTCCCCACCGAGAGCCAAGCCTCCCTATTATGTGAAGAGGGGTCATCTACAAATGTGGCCTCCAAATCCTTACACCCAACCGCCAGATCCATTTCCCGTTGAGCTGAGGAACGCTTCACATAAGATATCGATGATTTCAAACAACCTCTCAAATATGATTTCAATGTATCCCACAGTAGCAGACCATCCTGCTCCTGCCTATGTGCCTCTAGAAATACATCAAGCTGATCTGAGATCCTATAATTAAGTTTGACTAATTGAAGCCAAAATGGGTGTATCTTAATAGCCCCCCTCCAGCCCACATCAGGTATCAGTAGTTGAAGAAGTATCGGGCTGTGGTCAGATATAGCCCTAGGGAGATGTTCAATATTTAACACAGAGTTGAAGACAGAGGGTGTGCCAAAAATATAATCTATACGAGACAGTGCATTAAACTGTGGTGTGTGACATGTAAACTCACGAATGCCCGGATGACTCACTCTCCATAAATCTATCCACCCTATCTCATCCATAAGAGAGGCCAGCGGAGAGGTACCTGACCGATCCTCAGCCTCCCCCCCCCAGCATGAACCGATCTATAGACAACTCCATTGTAAGATTAAAATCTCCCAGGAGGATCACTCTGGCCTCTTGATAAGCAGAGACAAAAGATACTGCTTCCCCAATCAGCGCCAAAGAACCAGGTGGTGGGTTATATATACCCATTACAACATAAGGAGTGGAATTTATATTAGCGTGAACAAATACGTATCTTCCCTCCTGATCAATTTTAGTATGCAGCACTTCCCACCTGAGAGTTCTATGTACCAACAAGGACACCCCCCTAGAAGAAGAAGACCTTGTAGAATGTCTGCCCCACTGTATCCAAGGTTTACATAAAAACTGAACTGTGTCGGCTGTCAAATGCGTCTCCTGAAGACATATTATATGTGGATTCACTTTCTTAATCATAGAGAAAATCATATTACGTTTCCTAGGAGTCCCCATGCCCCTCACATTCCAGGACAAAAACGTAAGTGATGCCATACTGAGCAATCCCGCTGCGTATTAATGTCAGCCCTACCAACTCACCCCACCTCCTCCCCCAAAGTAGGACCTGCATCGCATATCCAAATCCCATTTTGAATCGTACCTTTCGCATGTCAAATTCTAGTACAGAGATCAGAAACTTTAAACATATAAAAACATAGGAAGCCATCAGGAGCTCAACAGGAGCTTGTGACCTGTATACCATATAAGAAAGGGGGTAGTTTCCACCGTTAAGGAGTAAACACAGTGGACTCACAAAACAGCCTGCGTACTCCAGCAGTTCCCCCCTATAATATGCTTTACTGTGCCAAATCTTATAAGAGGAACATCCCCCTAGACAGAATCCCCCCGATGAAGCAAGAGGAACATATACCTGCTTATGAATGCACTTAATCTGGCAGGATCTGTAAAAATAACTACAAAACATTCTGATCATCAGTCAAGCAAGCAGAGGTATATGAAAGCATCTGTAAAGCGAGGCAATATGCATTAAACGGAGAGCCATGCACTCCCCATGTGAAAAGGCCACAAATATATAAAAGCAAATGTCCGTTCAGGATACATAGTCACCATTCCTTTGCGCAAGTCCCCAAAATTCAGCGTCGAGGCGACCTCTTGTTTCTCAACAGCCACTCATCCACCCACTTGCATAGCTATAGGGGTCGCAGCAGTCGCAATTGCGACCGGGCCCCGAAGCCAGGGGGGCCCACAGCCCCCAGCACCACATCAACAAAAAGTTACTATAGTAACTCGGGCCGCGGGCCCCTGTTACTATAGTAACAGACTGTACCTACCTTCCTGGTTCCGGATCGCAGCGGAGGTCCTGACGTCAAGCGCTGTGCGCAGCGCATGACGTCACAGCGCTATGCGCCACGCACAGCATCGAGACGACAGAACTACCGCTGCGGCTGAAGAGGAAGGTAAGATTAGCCCTGACTGGCGGCGTCCGACTCCCGGGACCCGCCAATCAGCTGTTTTGAAGGGGCCGCAGCACTCGTACGAGAGCTGCTCCCCTTCATTCCGGTCACACTGTGAATCGGTGTCGGCGATTCACAGTGTGAGCGAGTAGTGAAATTAAGGGAAGCAGCTCTCGTACGAGTGCTGCGGCCCCTTCAAAACAGATGATTTGCGGGTCCCGGGAGACACATCAGCTATTGATAGCCTATCCTGTGGATAGGCCATCAATGTATAGGGACTGCACAACCCCTAAGCCTACGATGTAGCAGGCTTAGGGGGCCCATGAGACAGGATCACAGATTGTGTGATGCTGTCTGCTGGGCCCTGTATCTAAGCCAATCACATGGTAGGCTTAGATACATGGCCCATGTGTGATGCTGTCTGCTGGGCCCTGTATCTAAGCCAATCACATGGTAGGCTTAGATACATGACCCATGCGTGATCCTGTCTGCTGGGCCCTGTATATAAGCCAATCACATGGTAGGCTTAGATACATGGCCCATGTGTGATCCTGTCTGATGGGCCCTGTATATAAGCCTACCACACTGTAGGTTTAGATACAGGGCCCCAGCACACAGTAATCTTATACTGTATAAGATTACTGTCTGCTGGACCCTGTATCTAAGCCTATGTTGTGGTAGGCTTAGATACAGGGTCCCACAGACAGTATCACACATGGGCCCTGTATCTAAGCCTAACACATGTGTTACTAATCGTTTTTATTGTGTGTTTTCTTACAGGTTCGGTCGTTGGACTACGGCGGATTCCAGGACTACTTCGATGACGGCTTTTTTTTTTATTATCAATAAAATGTTTAATGAGGTTTGTGTGTTTTTTTTTTTTATTTCAATAAAATATTTTTTCTATGTCTTTGTGGTTTTTTTTAAACTATATTACTACTGCCTTAGTAATGGCCGCCGGCTGATTGACAGTATCCATTGCTAAGGCGGGGCTTAGTGTTAGCCGGTGCAGAGGCTAACACTAACCCCCTTTATTACCCCGTTACCCACCTCCACCAGGGGTGCTGGGAAGAGCCGGAAACGATCCAGTACCTGACCATCTGTAGTGATGGTCGGCCACTGGGGTGGCCGCAGGCTGGTATTATCAGGAGGGGAAAGGCCAGATACGGGTCCCCCCCAATTTTCATAACCAGCCAGATACAACACAGCAGCAGCAGGCAGCATTACCAGGGTGGGAAGGGCCACTGTTTTTTGCCTTCCCCAGCCTAATACTACCAGCCTGCGGCCACCCCGGTGCCTGCCCGTCACTACAGATGGTCGGGTACTGGTTCGTACCCGGCTCTTCCCAGTACCCCTGGTGGCGGTGGGTACCGGGGTAATAATGGCGGTTAGTGTTGGCCTTTGCACCGGCTAACATTAAGCCCCGCCTTAGTAATGGCGGTTGTCAATCAGCCAGCGGCCATTACTAAGGCGGTGATAATAAAGTTTAAAAAGATACAAGCACATAGAAAAAATATTTGATTGAAATAAAAAAAAACAACCCTCATTAACCATTTTATTGAGAATAAAAAAAACGCCGTCATTGAAGTCCTCGAATCCGAAGTCCAACAACCGAACCTGTAAAAAAAACACAAACACACAAAAATAATCCGTAACACATAAAGAAGCAAAATTATTCTTACCTTTCCTGGGTCCAGTGCTGGAGCCGCAATGTCAGCGAGCTGAGCCCTGTATCTAATCCAATCGTGTGATACTGTCTGCTGAGCCGCTGTATCTAATCCTATCATGTGTGATACTGCCTTCCGAGCCACTGTATCTAATCCGATCATGTGTGATACTGTCTGCTCAGCCACTGTATCTAATCCTATCATGTGTGATACTGTCTGCTGAGCCACTGTATCTAATCCTATCATGTGTGATACTGTCTGCTGAGTCATTGTATCTAATCCTATCATGTGTGATACTGTTTGCTGGGCCACTGTATCTAATCCTATCATGTGTGATACTGTCTGCTCAGCCACTGTATCTAATCCTATCATGTGTGATACTGCCTTCCGAGCCACTGTATCTAATCCGATCATGTGTGATACTGTCTGCTCAGCCACTGTATCTAATCCTATCATGTGTGATACTGTCTGCTGAGCCACTGTATCTAATCCTATCATGTGTGATACTGTCTGCTGAGTCATGGTATCTAATCCTATCATGTGTGATACTGTTTGCTGGGCCACTGTATCTAATCCTATCATGTGTGATACAGTCTGCTGAGCCAATGTATCTAATCCTATCCATAGTTTATAGGGTCGTCGTGCTATAGATATGCTATGCTGTCTCCTATACACACATTTTTTTGGGGGCGGACACATATGTATTGGGGCTATTTCCCCTGACATTTTAAGCCCTGAGGGTATGTTCACACGGCAGCGTCCATTACGGCTGAAATTACGGTGCTGTTTTCAGGAGAAAACAGCTCCGTAATTTCAGCCGTAAAGGCATGTGCAGGCGTCTTTCGCTGCGTCCATTACGGACGTAATTGGAGCTGTTTTTCCATGGAGTCCATGGAAAACGGCTCCATTTACGTCTGAAGAAGTGACAGGCACTTCTTTGACGCGGGCGTCTTTTTTCCGCGCCGCCCTTTGACAGCGGCGCGTAAAAAAAATGACCGTCGGCACAGAACATCGTAAGACCCATTCAAATGAATGGGCAGATGTTTGCCAACGCTTTTGAGCCGCATTTTCGGACGTAATTCAATGCTAAAACGCCCGAATTACGTCCGTAAATAGGGTGTGTGAACCCAGCCTTAGTGACTCCCCCGGCTGCTAGTGCTGCATTGTTGGGTCACTTAGGAGACCCAGCGATGCAACTGAAAGCTGCGGACCGTCCACCATGAGAAGTTTTGCGTGGGGGGGGCCCAATAAGAACTTTTGCATCGGGGCCCATGAGCCTTTAGCTATGCCCCTGCATCCACCTCTTCAGGTTTGGTAAAGAAAACCGCTCGATCTCCATCCACAACCATCAGGCGAGCCGGGTAGGCCATAGAGTAGGGAATCTGTCGGTCCCGCAGTCTCCGTTTAATCATCGCAAATGATGCTCGTTGGCGTTGTAGCTCCGGGGAGAAATCAGGAGAAATCGATACCGTGGCGTTATCCACTTTAATCGCCCCCTTACACCTGGCAGCCTGCAGGACCAGGTCTCGGTCCTTACAATTTAACAATCTCGCCAGGAATAGTCGAGGATTCGCTCCTGGAAGTGGCGGCCTAGCTGGAACCCTGTGCGCACGTTCCTCCGCAAAAGCCTGCGAAAACGAAGTGTCTGGAAACAAATCTTTCAGCCATTTCTCCGTAAATTCATCCGGTCGAGATCGTTCTCCCCATTCAGGGAGGCCTATGATTCGCAAGTTATTTCTCCTCAGCCTGTTTTCCAAATCATCAGCCTTCTGGCGCCATAACTCCACCTTCCCAGAAAGGTCACGGAGTGTTTGAGGTATAGTCGCAGTACTGTCCTCCAAATCAGACAGCCTGGTTTCAGCATGGGCGACCCGGTCTCTCAAATTGTGCAGATCCTGTCTCAGGAGACCCACATCCACCTTAACCTCTTCAATTTTAGTAGTGACCGAGGTCTTGGTCTCTAATATCACCACCAGCAGTGTCTCAGATACTTGCTGCAGAGTTCATCCGGGCTGGGCTGTTGCCTCAGCAGCAGGAAGTGTAGCAGTCTGCCCTCCAGGCATCTTCGCCGGCCCCTCCAGCACATGCTGTGAAGACTCGCCGCGGGCGCCATCTTGGGACAAGCCCCGGGCAAACTCTTTCAACTTTTCCGCGGCCCCTGTCGCCTTAGAAGGTCCCATCTTGCTCCTCGTGGGTCTCTTACCCTTTCTCCTCAGCTGGTAAGGAATGGTGGCCACAGTAATTCCTCCGCAGGATAAATAACAGGGATCGCTACTCAGAGCCGAAGTTGCGTGCGACCGCTCACATCAGTGCCAGGCCACGCCCCCTATTCTTCAGTCTTATAGTCCGAAAAATACGGTATACACCGTGTTCCAAATTATTATGCACATTGGATTTAAGTGTCATAAACATTTAATTATTAATTTTTCAATTAAACTCATGGATGGTATTGTGTCTTAGGGCTCTTTGGATCATTGTAATAAATCTCAGACACCTGTGATAATTAGTTTGCCAGGTGTGCCCAATCAAAGGAAAACTACTTAAGAAGGACGTTCCACATTATTAAGCACGCCACAGGTTTCAAGCAATATGGGAAAGAAAAAGGATCTCTCTGCTGCCGAAAAGAGTGAAATAGTGCAATACCTTGGACAAGGTATGAAAACATTGGATATTTCAAGAAAACGTAGGCGTGATCATCGTACTGTGAAAAGATTTGTGGCTGATTCAGAGCACAGACGGGTTCGTTCAGATAAAGGCATAATGAGGAAGGTTTCTGCCAGACAAATTAATAGGATTAGGAGAGCAGCTGCTAAAATGCCATTGCAAAGCAGCAAACAGGTATTTGAAGCCGCTGGTGCCTCTGGAGTCCCGCGAACCTCAAGGTGTAGGATCCTCCAGAGGTTTGCAAGTGTGCATAAAGATATTATTCGGCCACCCCTAAACAATGCTCACAAGCAGAAACGGTTGCAGTGGGCTCAGAAATACATGAAGACTAATTTTCAAACCGTGTTGTTTACTGATGAGTGCCGTGCAACCCTGGATGGTCCAGATGGATGGAATAGTTGTCACGGACACTGGGTTTGTGGACCCACTAGGCCGCTCCGCCGTAGCGGGGAGGCAGCTGACCAGGTCACAGTCTATGTGAAAGTAAGATGGCAGACAGTAATGCTTATGTACCTGAAATAGTCCGGGCGGTGGCTGTGGCTTCAGCACGGATGGAGGCAGGTGCGGAAAGTGGCACAGGACGTGGCGGGCAGTATCCGATGAGCAGATGGCACTTGACGTGGCAGATGGCACTTGACGTGGCAGATGGCACTTGACGTGGCAGATGGCACGTGACGTGGCAGATGGCACGTGACGTGGCAGATGGCACTTAACGTGGCAGATGGCACTTGACGTGGCAGACGGCACTTGATCACGGGTAGGCACAGGAACAATGCGGAATACAGGAACGGTAACAGGACACGGGTAACAGCTGGAACGGGAGACACTAAGAGCAGGACCCAGCCGGACGGAGCGGAAGTGAGCGCTGGCATCTCCTAGGTGGGAGACGGAGGCCAGCGCTCACAGATCCATGGCTGCGGGCGTCGGGAGGTGAGTGAACCCGACGGCCCGCGGCCATGGGCGCTACAGTATCCCCCCTCTTAGGCCCCTCTTATGCCCCCTCTTCTTAGGACCAGAGTGAGAGAGGAACTTTTTAATAAGAGTAGGGGCGCTGAGGTTCTCTTCTGGCTCCCAGGACCTCTCCTCAGGACCAAACCCTCTCCAGTCCACCAGATAGAAAGTCCTTCCTCCTACCCTCTTGCGGTCCAGGATCTCCTTTACCTCGAATACATCAGAAGGACCGCTGGAAGCAACTGTGGAACTAGAGGTCTTGCTTTAGCGGTTCAGGACCACTGGTTTCAGGAGGGACACATGGAAGGAGTTAGGGATTCTGAGGGTAGGGGGCAGCCGCAGCTTATAGGAAACAGGGTTAATTTGTTGCAGGATCTCGAAGGGACCAAGGAACCTGGGCGCAAACTTGTATGAAGGCACCCTCAAGCGAATGTTTCGAGAGGACAGCCAGACTTTAGTCCCAGGAAGATACTGAGGCGGCTTTCTTCTTTTGGTATCTGCCTTACGCTTCATGCGATCTACCGCCAGCAAAATAGAGGACCGGGTCTGTTGCCAGAGTCAGCAGCGGGTACCTGATATGAAGTCGACACTGGAAGAGGAACTCTGGGATGTTGACTGTACACGATGTGAAACGGAGTGGAGGTGGTGGACTCACTTGTGTGGTTATTATATGAAAACTCCGCCCATGGTAGAAGCTGTACCCAGTTATCGTGCTGTGAAGAGATGAAGTGGCGGAGATAATTCTCCATGATCTGGTTGACCCTCTCAACTTGCCCATTGGACTGGGGGTGATAGGCAGAGGAAAAGTCCAAACTCACATCCAGGAGTTTACAGAGGGCTCTCCAGAACTTGGAGGTAAACTGAACCCCCCGGTCGGACACAATGTGAAGAGGCAAGCCATGCAAGCGGAAGATGTGCTGAATGAAGAAGCTTGCCAGTCGAGGAGCAGAGGGTAGGCCGGTCAGCGGGATAAAATGCGCCATCTTAGAGAACCGGTCCACCACCACCCAGATGGTGTTGCATCCTGCTGAGAGAGGAAGGTCCGTGACGAAGTCCATAGCGATGTGCTGCCAGGGGGCACTGAAGCAGGCCGGCAGGCTTGCTGTGAGCCACCTTGTTAGAGGCACACACCGTGCAAGCAGAGACAAAGTCCAGAACATCCTTAGGTAGCGTGGGCCACCAGAAGTGACGAGCGATCAGGTCTTGGGTCTTACGGACACCGGCGTGCCCAGCTAGTTTAGAACTGTGTCCCCAGCGGAGAATTCTTTTTCTGTCTGCCAACCGAACAAAAGTTCTCCCTGGAGGGATATTTCTAAGCTGCAGAGGATTGGCGGTGACAACGCAGGATGGGTCTATGATCGTCTGAAGGGACTCCACCGTGTCTTCCGTTTCGAATGATCTGGACAGGGCATCGGCCCTCACGTTCTTGTCAGCGGGACGGTAGTGGAGCAGAAATTGGAAACGGGTGAAGAACAGTGACCACCTGGCTTGACGAGGATTCAGTCTTTGAGCGGACTGAAGGTAAGTGAGATTCTTGTGGTCGGTGAAGATCAGGATGGGGTGAGCAGCGCCCTCCAGAAGATGTCTCCACTCCTCCAGGGCCAATTTGATAGCCAGTAGCTCCCGATCTCCAATGGAATAATTGCGCTCAGCAGAGGAAAACAGTCTTGAGTAGTAGCCACACACTACTGCCTTTCCTTTGGAGCTCCTCTGGAACAGAAGTGCGCCTGCACCAACAGAGGAAGCGTCCACTTCCAGTGAGAACTGCCGAGATATGTCAGGGTGATGGAGGATCGAAGCTGAAGTGAAGGCTTTCTTGAGGCTAATGAATGCGGACTCTGCCTCCGGAGTCCACACCTTGGCGTTCACACCCTTCTAGGTAAGGGTAGAGATGGGGGCCATCAGAGAAGAAAAGGTCGGAATAAACTGCCGGTAGAAATTGGCGAAACCCAGGAACCGCTGTATGGCCCTTAGGCCTTGAGGACGTGGCCATTCCAGGACAGACTTTAACTTCTCAGGGTCCATCTTAAGGCCTTGATCCGAGATGACATAGCCCAGGAAGGGCAGAGACCTCTTTTCAAAGGTGCATTTCTCTAACTTGGCATACAAGCGATTCTCTCTTAGTCACAGAAGAACTTGACAAACGTGCCTCCAATGGGTCATCAGATCTGGGGAGAAGATTAGAATATCATCGAGATAAACTACAACACACGTATAGAGGAGATCTCGGAAGATGTCATTAACGAACTCCTGAAGTACTGCGGGAGCGTTACACAGGCCGAAGGGCATCACTCGGTATTCGTAGTGCCCATCGCGGGTGTTAAATGCCGTCTTCCATTCGTCACCCCGGCGAATCCGGATTAGATTATAGGCCCCCCGCAGATCTAGCTTGGAAAAAATTTTGGCTCCTCGTATGCGATCAAACAGCTCGGAAATGAGTGGCAATGGGTATTTGTTCTTGACCGCGATCTGATTGAGACCACGGTAGTCAATGCAGGGTCGGAGAGATCCATCTTTCTTTTTAACGAAGAAGAATCCTGCCCCGGCCGGGGAGGAAGATTTTCGAATAAAACCCCTCTCCAAGTTCTCCTTGATATAGGCTGACATCGATAAAGTCTCTGGCAAGGAGAGAGGATATACTCGTCCACGGGGAAGAGAAGCATTGGGAACCAGTTCAATGGGACAGTCATAATTCCCATTGTGGAGGCAACGTCTCAGCCTCTCGTTTGCAGAAGACATCCGCAAAACTGGCATACTGAGAAGGTAGATCGGAGAGTGACTGAGGCAGAGGGGGCACAACAGGACGGACTTGTGACAGGCAATGGCTATGGCATCTGGAGCCCCATTGAAGAACCTCTCCAGAACTCCAGTCGAGTGTCGGGGCGTGTAGACGGAGCCATCGCAGACCCAGCAGGATAGGATTGATAGCCTTGGGTAGTACCAGGAAGGAGATCTGTTCTGAGTGAAGAGCTCCAACCCGTAATGTCACCGGCTTAGTGATGAGCATGATTGGATCAGGCAGCGGTAGACCATTCACAGAGGCAACTGCCAGGGGTCTCTCCAGACGGACAGTGGGTAGTTGCAACCGATCCACTAGATCTTGGTGGATAAAATTAGCAGCCGCTCCAGAGTCAAAATAGGCGGAGGAAGGATGTGAAGTCTGTCCAGTGACGATGGCCACAGGTATCGATAATTTGGAAGAGGTTTTAACGTTTGGAGACGTTCCACCTAGAGTTGCCCCTCCAACCAACCCTAGGTACTGGAGTTTCCCGGTTTCTGTGGGCATTGACGCACAAAATGACCCTTGAGGCCGCAATACATGCAAAGTCCAGAGGAGCGTCTGCGCTGCTTCTCCTGTTCAGATAACCGGACTCTGTCTACCTGCATAGGTTCCTCAGGTAGCGCACTAGGAGTGGACAATAGTGGTCTCTGGGCAGGGGGTGCTGGTCTGTGGGCCCGGCTCTCCTGACGAACCTCTTGAGAGCGCTCCCGGATTCTCATATCAACCCGGGTGGCTAACAGGATGAGGGCATCCAAGGTAGAAGGAAGGTCGCGGGCTGCCAGTTCGTCCTTGATGTGAGAGGACAGTCCCTGCCAGAAGGTCGCCACCAGTGCCTCATTGTTCCATGCCAGCTCGGCTGCTAGGGTACGGAAGGAGATTGCATACTCCCCTACTGTGGAGCCTTCTTGCTTGAGGGTCAACAGAGTGGCTGCGGCAGAGGATGTTCGACCCGGCTCCTCGAACACGGCACGAAAGGACTGCAGGAACAAGGCTAGGTCCGAGGATACAGGTCCCTGTTGCTCCAAGATTGGGTTCGCCCATGCGAGGGCCTTGCCAGCGAGGAGCGAGATAATGAATGCTACTTTAGCCTCCTCGGAGGGGAAGAGATGAGGCCGTAGCCTAAAATGCACCGTGCATTGATTAAGAAATCCTCTGCATGCTCTGGGGTCACCGTCGTAGCGAGGAGGAAGAGGCAGAGGAACTGAGGATCCGAAACAAACAGGGGGAGCAACAGGCAGTGGCACGGCAACAGCCTCTGGAGGAAGAACCGGGGGTGGAACAGCGAGTAGATCCAGGCGGACCAGAATAGAATTCACCGCCTCAAGGAGTTGATCCTGACGAGTGCGTAGGTCATGCATCTCTGTCTGAATCTTCTGTACTGGGGTCTTGGGCTGGCCAGCGGGTTCCATGGCCTGAGCGTACTGTCACGGACACTGGGTTTGTGGACCCACTAGGCCGCTCCGCCGTAGCGGGGAGGCAGCTGACCAGGTCACAGTCTATGTGAAAGTAAGATGGCAGACAGTAATGCTTAGGTACCTGAAATAGTCCGGGCGGTGGCTGTGGCTTCAGCACGGATGGAGGCAGGTGCGGAAAGTGGCGCCAGACTTGGCGGGCAGTATCCGATGAGCAGATGGCACTTGATGTGGCAGAAGACACTAGACGTGGCAGATGACACTTGACGTGGCAGATGGCACTTGACGTGGCAGATGGCACGTGACGTGGCAGATGGCACTTGACGTGGCAGATGGCACTTGACGTGGCAGACGGCACTTGAACACGGGTAGGCACAGGAACAATGCGGAATACAGGAACGGTAACAGGACACGGGTAACAGCTGGAACGGGAGACACTAAGGGACCATTTGCGAGACAGACTGGGAAAGACTAACAACGCTCAGGCAAGGATCAGAAGGGCTGGGGCATTCTTATAGAGCAGGAAATCATGTGGGTTAATGATCATTGTTTTCATGTGCGCGCGCTGGCCCTTTAAGAGCGGGCGCGAGCGTGCGCGCGCACCCTACGGGACCCAGCCGGACGGAGCGGAAGTGAGCGCTGGCATCTCCTAGGAGGGAGACGGAGAGCGCTCACAGATCCATGGCTGCGGGCGTCGGGAGGTGAGTGAACCCGATGGCCCGCGGCCATGGGCCCCCTCTTACGCCCCCTCTTCTTGGGACCAGAGTGGGCGCTACAGTAGTAGATGGTTGGTGAATGGCCACCATGTCGCAACAAGGCTGCGACGTCAGCAAGGAGGTGGCAGATTCATGTTTTGGGCTGGAATCATGGGGAGAGAGCTGGTAGGCCCCTTTAGGGTCCCTGACAGTGTGAAAATGACCTCTGCAAAGTACGTAGAGTTTATGACTGACCACTTTCTTCTGGGGTACAAAAAGAAGAACCGTGCCTTCCGTAGCAAAATTATCTTCATGCATGACAATGCACCATCTCATGCTGCAAAGAATACCTCTGTGTCATTGGCTGCTATGGGTATAAAAGGAGAGAAACTCATGGTGTGGCCCCCATGTTCCCCTGACCTCAACCCTATTGAGAACCTTTGGAGCATCCTCAAGGAAAATATCTATGAGGGTGGGAGGCAGTTCACATCAAAACAGAAGCTCTGGGAGGCTATTCTGACATCCTGCAAAGATATTCAAGCAGAAACTGTCCAAATACTCACAAATTCAATGGATGCAAGAATTGTGAAGGTGATATCAGAGAAGGGGTCCTATGTTAACATTTAACTTGGCCTGCTAAGTTTTTTTTGATTGAAAGAGCTTTTGATTTCTGTAAATATGACCTCCTGATGCTGCAAATTCAACAAATTACCATTTTAGTTCTCTTTACAACCTTTAAAATGTTTTGATCTCTGTTGTGCATAATAATTTGAAACAGTGCATTATGAGTTTTTTACTTCTAAAAAAAATCTGTTATCATTAGGAGATTTGTTCAATAAAATTTGCATTATACTCCAACGGTTGATGGCTTGAATATTATACTGACTGTCATTTGCATCGACTATTTAGGAAAATCAGCGAAAAATAACATTTGCATAATAATTTGGAACGCGGTGTATATAAAAATGATAAAATATATATTTTTTTCTTAGGGACAGTTAAGTTTTAGGGTTACGCTAAAATTATATCTGTTACATTGTAGTGTACATTACTGCAATATCAGCAGAAAAAAATGTGACATAGATAACATCAAAACCACAAAAAAGGCCATACTTACTAGATGGGTGGGTGGGTGAAAACCCGTTCCCAGCAGGATGCAGACAGGTCAAAAAATGCTGCAGAAGGAGGGTGCATTAAATAGTGATAGCCACTCCCACTAGTCTTGGGGGGAGTGGCGAACTAAGTGCTCAAAGGTGTGCGAAAAATGAGTTTCAGTGTTAGTGTAGTGCTAGGGTGTGAATGTATGATAAAAAAGAAATGTGTATGTATGGAAGTGTCAGAACTGTGTGATAATGTAATAAGAAATAAATAAATAAATGTGATGAATAGGGGTCAGTGCTGTGAATAGTACATGGGGTGTCAGTACTATGTGTAATACGTGGAGGGATAATGTGCCGGTCGTCAGGCATAGCATATCTTGCCGAATCACAACCTATTTGTAACGCCGCTAGTGTTAGCTAAACATATTCCACTTAGTACTGACACCCCATGTACTATTTACAGCACTGACCCCTATTCATCACACATTTACTTTTTATTACATTATCACACAGTTCTGACACTTCCTTACTTACACATTTCTTTTTTAAAATACATTCACAACCTAGCACTACACTAACACTGACACTCATTTATTGCACACTTGTGAGCACTTAGTTTGCCACTCCCCTCAAGACTAGTGGGAGTGGCTATCACTATTTAATGCACCCTCCTTCTGCAGCATTTTTTGACCTGTCTGCGTCCTGCTGGGAACGGGTTTTCACCCACCCACCCACCTAGTAAGTATGGCCTTTTTTGTGGTTTTGATGTTATCTATGTCCCATTTTTTCTGTTAGGGACTCGCAAGGCACTGGGGACCCTTGACGTTGGGTTGCGAGCTTTGCGTATTTTGGCCAAAATAACAACTAATACCCCATGTTTCATGGATATTTTTACTATGTATACTTTTTTTCAGGACGCAGCCGGGTCTTATATGCTGGGAGGGTATGATGTGCTGGCGTTTGGTTTGGCATGCAGAGCAGCCCGCTTTAGCTATCACTAGCGGCGTTACAAATAGGTTGTGATTCGGCAAGATATGCTATGCCTGACGACCGGCACAACATCCCTCCACGTATTACACATAGTACTGACACCCCATGTACTATTCACAGCACTGACCCCTATTCATCACACTTATTTATTTATTTTATTACATTATCACACAGTTCTGACACTTCCATACATACACATTTCTTTTTTTATCATACATTCACACCCTAGCACTACACTAACACTGACACTCATTTATCGCACATCTTTGAGCACTTAGTTCGCCACTCCCCTCAAGACTAGTGGGAGTGGCTATCACTATTTAATGCACACTCCTTCTGCATAATTTTTTGACCTGTCTTCATCCTGCTGGGAACGGGGTTTTCACCCACCCACCCACCTAGTAAGTATGGCCTTTTTTGTGGTTTTGACATTACTGCAATATGGCGCAGAAATTTTATACCCCAGAAGAGGCATACGCAATGCTATGCTCGGATACAGACTCTGCCAGCGAGGATGAAATGCAGTTCATGCTGACATCATCTTCATCTAGCGAATCTGATGAGCCCCCCCAGCAGCGCAGAAGAGTTGTTGGTTCTGACTAGCCCCCCGATAGTGAGGCGATATGGATGCCTGCTAGAAATTATGGCCCCCCAGGTTCCCGACTTCACCGTATCCTTGGGAATCCAAGTGGAGACCACGGGGTTCGGAGAGTTTGATTTTTTCAAATTATTTTTCCCCACTGAATATATAAATTTAATGGTCAACCAGACAAATTTATATGCGGAACAATTTCTCGCCCACAATCCCACATCCTACTGTTCCAAAGGTCAAATTTGGACCCCCACAAGCTTTGCATATTTTGGGGCCTGTTACTGAATATGGGCCTTATAAAGAACACCCAGCATTAGGCACTTACTGGTCATCGGACATCCTATATAATACCCCCCTTTATGGCACCATTATGACCAGAAAAAGATTTGAGGTCATCCTCAAATTTCTGCACTACACAGATACCTGCTTCCCACCCCCCGATGATCCAAATTATGACCGTTTATATAAAATAAGGCCTGTCATCTAGCATTTTCATTTAAAATTTCCCCAAATTTACACCCCTGTTAAAAATATTGCGGTCGACGAGTTTCTCGTCAGCTTTAAGGGAAGGCTCCACTTCCGTCAATACCTCCCAAATAAAAGGGCCCGGTATGGAATAAAACTATATAAGATCTGTGAAAGTTCCACCGGGTACACGCATTGTTTCAGGATTTATGAGGGCAGAGGTTCCAAAATTGATCCCCCAGAGTGCCCCCCTTCCCTTAGTGTCAGCGGAAAAATTGTGTGAGATTCCTATACACCCGCTACTTGGCCAGGGATATAATGTATATATAGCCAATTTTTATAACAGTATCCCTCTCCAAAAGTGCGACAGTGGCCTGTGGCACGATAAAAAAAAAAATCTAAGTGCCTCCCCAAAACCCTCCCGGGCTAGACATTGACAAAAGGAGAAAGCAAAGCAATTTGCAGTGAGAATATGCTGCTAGTGAAATATAGAGACAAGAAAGATTTCCACATTTTATAGAGCATCCATAAGGATAACAGCATCAACGTTCCAGTTCATGGCTCCAGCACCACAACTGCCAAGCCTGCCTGCATACTGGATTATAAGCGCTTTATGGGTGGGGTGGATCTATCTAATCAGGTCATAAAGCCGTATAGTGCCATGCATAAAAGTAAGACCTGGTACAAGAAGCTGGCAGTCCACATCACCCAAATGGCAATGTATAATGCATTTGTGGTATCCAGATACGCAGGCAATAGAAATACGTTTCTCCAATTTCAGGAGACAATTATCAAGGCCCTTTTATTTGACAACCCAAAAGGGGAGCGCACTTCTTCGGAAAATTACAGTTGCCATATAATCCCAGGCCAGCACTTTCCCTCAGTAATACCCCCCACTGAGAAGAAAACAAGACCCAAGAAAAAATGTCTGGTGTGTTCCAAAAAAGGCTTTAGAAAAGACACTATCCACCAGGGCGGCACATGCCCCACAAAGCCAGGCCTATGCATCAATGAATGCTTTAAACTTTACCATACCTCCACTGAGTTTTAGATTATTTTATGTATACACCCATTCATTTTACAAATTGTCCATTCTAAATTGATTTTTGAAGCTGAGTAATTTTATTTTCATATATTTTTGCCCACTTACTAAAATTTAAAAGAAGCCCAAACAAAACGAAAAGTTCTTACTACACCCCTAGATGAATAACTAAAGTGGTTTCACGTTATAATTAGTCACACCAAATTAAAATATGTTTGAAAAACCCCTAACAAAATTCTCACTATACTCCTAGATGAATACCTACGTGGTTTCACGTTATAATTAGTCACACAAGATTTTAATATTTTTGAAAAACCCCTAACAAATTTCTCACTATACCGCTAGATGAATACCTTGAAGGGTAGAGTTTTCAAAATAAGGTCAGTTGGAATCACTGAAATAGCATACTTGAGATAAAAATAAAAAAATTTCTTTGGCGGCATAATTTCATATAAATGTAATATTCCTTCAATACATATTTTTTTTTATCATTTTACTGAGTTTGCCTATTATTATAACTATGTCCTGACATATAAAGCAGTTATATTAATTCTTATAAACTGTTTGGTGATATGGGCATAGTTCTTTATATTTGGAGGTTACTCAATTTACGAGCTGTTCCTGATCAATACATCATGGGCTTTTTTGTTGTTTTGTTCAGGCTTTTGCACAACCTGTTAAACCCGAAAATACTTCCAGAAAAACTGACAATATCTTAGGGGATTAGTGATCCTTTACTGTCCATAAAGATGATGTTGTATTTATATATTCTATAGGTGATTGGTTGTTTTGCACACATTATGGTTCCTACTTTGCCGGGCAGGGACCTGTAATGGTGTGCCAACGTCCCTTGGCACGTTCGTCTCTGTTATAGAGATTGAAGGGGCTAAAGAGACGTTGTATGACCAGTCCCTTTGAAAAAAGGAAGTGAGATTATAAAGCCCTGTTCTTTCATCCTGTGAACATGCTCAAGTTCTAAACTTTTTCCTCCATTGCCCTTCAGTCCAATACAGTTCTAATTTTAATTCTCCCTACTTGAACTGTTCTTAACAGCTGTGGACTGACACATTTGTTGGTCATCTGCTTTGTTGGCATGACATAGTTACATACACTGGAAAATGCACTTCTACGAGTTAATATGCTGTGAAAGACAACCATGCCCCAAAAAGAATAGATTTGGTAAAAAAATTACCACCTAAATACCATGATTCCGGCTATGAAAACCTAGCGGTACAAACACTCATTAAACCACTAGGTGAATACCTTAGGGGTGCAGTTTTCAAAATGGTGTCACTTCTAGGGGCGTCAGATCGTTCTGCCAACTCAAATCCTTTACAGGCATAGAGTGGGTCCTATCAAGTTCTTCAAGCTAAAATTATGTTCTGAAAAGCCAAAGGGTGCTTCTTTGCTTTGGGACCACACTGTGTGGGCATGCAGCAGATACCTAAGTGGGGGTATTTCTGGACACAGGAGAAACTAGGTAATAAATGTTGGGGTGTGTTTCATCACTTTCATGTACTATGTTGGAAAAATATGTCCTAGAAACGACGCATTTGTGAATTTTTTTTTAAATGTTATTCTTCATGCCAAATTTCCCCAAGATTCTGCAAAAACACTATTGGGTTAAAAAAGTGATCAAACCCCTAGAAAAATTCCTTGAGGGGTGTAGTTTCCAAAATGGGGTCACTTTTGGGGGTTTCTACTGTTTTGGTACCCCCGTTGCTTAGCAAACACGACATGGCACCGAAAACCATTCCAGTAATATCTGCGCTCTAAATGGCACTTCCTTTCTGAGCACTGCCGTGGGTCTAAACAACAGTTTATTACCACATATGGGGTATTGCCATAATCGGGAGAAATTGCTATACAAATGTGGGGGTGCTTTTTCTCCTTTATTCCTTGTAAAAATTATGTTTTTTCAAAAATAAAGTAGATTTTCATCTTCATGGACTAATTCCAATAAATTAATAAAAAAAAACCTGTGGGGTCAAAATGTTAATTATACCCCTACAAAAATTCTTTGAGGGGTGTCATTTCCAAAACGGAGTCACTTTGGGGGTTTCTACTGTTTTGGTCCCTCCAGGGCGTTGCAAACACGACATGGCACCGAAAACCATTCCAGCAAAATCTGCACTCCAGAGTCCAAATGGCGCTGTTTCCATTCTGAGCCCTGGCGTGGGTCTAAACAGCAGTTTATTACAACGTATGGGGTATTGCTGTAATCGGGAGAAATTGCTTTACAAATGTTGGGGTGCTTTTTCTCCTTTATTCTTTGTAAAAATTAGAAAATTCTATGTTTTTTCAGAAAAAAAGTAGATTTTCATCTTCACAAACTGAGGCATCATTTACACGAGCGTAATATACGCGCGTGCGACGCGCGTGCTTTTCACGCGCGTCGTATGCACCTATTTTAGGCTATGGGGCAGTGCAGACAGCGCGTGAATTTTGCACAGCGCAAGTGCGCTGCGTAAAACTCACGACATGTCCTTTCTTTGTGCGCTGTTCACGCATCACGCACCCATTGAAGTAAATGGGTGCGTGAAAACCACGCAGGTCGCACGGAAGCACTTCCATGCGAACTGCGTGGTTCACGCAACAGCTGTCAAACTCTGAATGCAAACAGAAAAGCACCACGTGCTTTTCTGTTTACAAACATCCAAACGGAGTGTCAAAATGATGGCGGCTGCGAGAAAATCTCGCAGCCGCGCATCATACACTGATGACACACGCAGCTGTTAAGTGCCTTTTGCGCACGCAAAACGGCACGTTTTTTGCGTGCGCAAAACGCACACGCTCGTGTAAATCAGGCCTAATCCCAATAAATTCAGCTAAATACCTGTGAGGTCAAAATGGTAACTATACCCCTAGAAAAATTCCTTGAGGGGTGTAGTTTCCACTTTTGGGGAGTTTCCACTGTTTTGGCACTACAAGAGCTCTTCAAACCTGACATAGTGCCTAAAATATATTCTAAAAACGGAGGCCCCAAAATCTTCTAGGTGCTCCTTTGCTTCTGAGGTCTGTGCTTCAGTCCATTAGCACACTAGGGCCACATGTGGAATATAAAAACTGCAGAATCTGGGCAATAAATATTGAGTTTCTTGGGTAAAACCTTGTGTAAAAAATGTATTACAAATGAATTTTGGCAAAAAGAAAAGAAATTTGTGAATTTCACCTCTACTTTGCTTTAATTCCCGAGAAACACCTAAGGGGTTAAAACACTTTCTAAATGCTGTTTTGAATACTTTGAGGGGTGCCATTTTCAAAATGGGGTGATGTATGGGAACTTTCTAATATATAAGGCCCTAAAAGCCACTTCAGAACTTAACTGGTCCCTCAACCTTTTAACCCCTTTACTGCTTTTAAAAGTAGGGCAGTGAACTGCGATAACCTGTGACCACGTGATGTAATTAACCAATGACAGCTTAGAGCTGCCCCTGCTTGGTTTACTGTCACAGACCCGGGAAAGCAAGTATGATAATAGTTTTGCTTTTTTACTTATTGTTACTACTGTTTTTTTTGTGTGTTTTTTTACAGGCCGTTGGACTACGTCACATTCGAGGACTACTTAGATGACAGCATTTTTATTTTAAATAAATTTGTTGTGTGTGGGGTTTTATTTCAATAAAATATTTTTTCTGATAGCGTCCATTACTAAGGCGGAGCTTAGTGTAAAGTGCAGAGGCTAACACTAACCCCCCCATTATTACCCCGGTACCCACCGCCACCAGGGGTGCCGGGAAGAGCCAGGTACGATCCAGTACCTGACCATCTGAAGTGACGGTCGGGACTCGGGCGGCCGCAGGCTGGTATTATTAGGCTGGGAAAGCCCAAAAACAATAGGCCTTCCCACACTGGTAATGCTAGGTTGCTGCTGCTTTATTGTATCTGGCTGGATATAAAAAAAATGGCTAACATTAAGCCCCACCTTAGTAATTAGGGATTTCTGGTTTTATGTAAATAAAGATGAATTTTTGTTAATGGGTTCTGTAACTTTCTAATATATGTTATGCCTCAACATTTTCAATATCTCTGCTTGCTGCAAGTGAATTGAAGCATTCTTCCTACAAAAATAATCTCCCATTCTCAGTCGTCACCCTTTGAAAATAAAAGGGATTGTCTCATAAAGACACCGCCTTTGTAAATTGAAGCCACCTGGTGATCATCTAAATGCTGTCGCTCCAGCTTTAGGAATAACTAGCTGAAGCCACCTCCAGTAAGATATTCCCCATGCAGTCGCTTCTGGGGTAATGTAGGTTTGCATGGCATGCCAGCCATTCAAATGAATGACTGACCATGTACGTAATAGATGGGCAGGTCCACTAGAGCATGAACTGATCTGCCTCATAGAGGTGTCCCAAGGAGGGGTTGTCTTTACTTTTAAGGGGTAGTGCAGGATTAGAAAAACATGTTTCCCCCCCAAAAAAACAGTATCACACCTGTCCACTGTTTGTGTACGGTATTGCAACTCAGCCCCATTCAACACAGCCCATGGACAGTAGTGGTGCTGTTTCTGGGAGAAAGAAACTATGTTTATCTAATCCTGCACTACCCCTTTAACGTTTATTCTTCTTATAATTCTGAATTATGTTTTGAACAGGAGAGTGATTAGGGGTTCACCATAAAGTGTAATTATGTTCTTAGACAGTTCTACTGTCTATTGGAGTTCTTCATTGTATAATGAAATCTTATGCAGTTTTCTCATATACTTTTTGTTTATGGAAACATTCTTACATCCAGATGCTGAAAACCTGTCCCGATCATGTGCCGGCAACACAGGTGCACGGGTCATTCCACGGGTGCAGATACGCTATAAGGAGCTGAACAGGTTTTCAAAATCCTCTCGTGTAAGCAGCCATGTCGCCTGCACATGATCGGGACAGGTTTTCAGCCTCTGGATGTAAGTAAGAATGTTTCCGTAAACAAAAAGTTTATCAGAAAACTCCTTGTGGACAGTAGAACTGCCTAAGAACATATAAAAAACAGAAATGACCAAAATGAGTCCACAACAGAAAAGTTCTACGTTCTACATTCAGGTTGTATCACTCCCCCTTATACCATGAGGAAAGGCAAAATGCGATACCTGGCACTGTTTCAGATGGCAGCCAGCTGGGCTCTGTAGTTCCACTGTTGACAAGGAAAGTTTTAAAATACTCGCAAGATGCCAATTACAAACAAGCAGGTGAAACCCAGGGTCGGGAAGATACTTGCATGCCATGTGTTTTTACTATATGCTTGTTTATAACTTGCATCCTGTGAGTATTATTAGAACTGTCCTTGATTTGCGCTGTTGGTGCGGTGCTACTCTATATCAGCTTTTCCCTGAAAAACAGGCGTGATGGAAAAATCCGGACAGCTATTTACATCGGTCCCATAGACATTGAATGAAGCGACAGTGTGCACGGTTGATCGCTGCTTTATTCAAGCTCTTCCTCACTATGGGGGTGCAATGAGAAGGAATAGGGGCTCGGGACTGCAGTAAAAATTATTGGGATAAGTAAAGGCGGAACTATCATGGTAGCAGATAAAATATTGGATTTCCCTCCTTGCTAGGATGTGTAGGTGCTGTGAGGATTCGGGTTGCGTCAACCCACCATATAAGCAGAAGAAAATAACCCAAGCACTCAAATATGCAAGTATATTCGAAAAAAAAATCTCTCAACGAGAGGTTTTTTTTCGAATATACTTGCATATTTGAGTGCTTGGGTTATGTTCTTCTGCTTATCATGGAAGCAGGCATATTGATATCGGGACCAGCAGTTGAGGAGACTTCACTCCTACAGAACAAAACGTAAACTAACCAGCTTCCCTAATATACGTGTGGAAGGGGCGTAACCAAGG